>NW_022196497.1:0-595077 GCF_008641045.1 Pistacia vera
CTAAATTTATTTTTTGTATTCTAAATTAAACCCCTTTATTTGTTGAAGATGACACCAGCCCCCCAAAAAATTTTCTGCCTCCACCCCTGCTCGGAGGAATAGCATTACCCTGACATGGGCAGTGTTGGAGTATTCAATTCATACACCGAAGCCATGCACGCGTCGGAGTATGAACTCAACCCGATTCAGTGATGCTAGATCCCTGGCATCGGGCTTGGGCCAACCGTTTGGCCTAAGTAGTGACTCAACAATAATATTAAGCTCTCTTAATACTCTATTCAACTGAGAACATTTTTCTTTCTCTCCTTCTCATTTTTCTCTCATTCCAATCTGAAAACTAATCCACTCAAGACCACTACCGTTGGCCACCGGTGGCCGACATGGCAAGAACGGTGCACAACCAACCGGCCTACCAGTTGTGCATCGATTTGGCTGTCAACGGCTAGATCTACGCCTCAAGATATGGATGTTGACGGCTAGATTCTAGCCGAGCTATCAGACTGTTAATGATGGCCAGAGATCTGGCCATCAACAGCCAGATCTTTGGCTGTTTCTGGCTAGATCCATGATGGATTTGGCCCGAAATGGCCGTATCAGTGCATGATCGGCCAAATACAGCCGGTTGTGCGACGTTCTAACGACTGCCAACTGTCTTCCAACAGTGGTGGCCGGTTGTCCTCTTGGGTGGTTGGAGTGCTTTAGTTAATTTTTAAACTTTTTTTATGAGGGTTTTAACTAAATTAACAAATGTAAAGAGTTAAAAAAAATCTAAACATTTTCAGAAAATATACCAAACAACTATTTTGTCTTAAAAACTTTTTTTCAAAAAATGTACCAAACAACTATTCTGCATTTTATCCAACTTTGATATAATTTTCAAATATTTTACCAAATACATTTTTAGATTCAAATATAATTCGGTTTGTTTCAACTCAACTCCACTTAACTTAAAACACTTTTTCATAATAACATTTTTAAAAAAGTGTAACAAACAGGGCTAATTGTCTTTGCCATAAAACATATATTCACATTTTATTCTATTGCATAAACTCATTCTCAGCAATTAAGAGCTTCTATTTTGTTTGTTTGATTGATTATATTAGTTTATGTCGTCAGGATCAAGATTAATATCATGACTTACCATTACGGCAACTATTCTTAAAAATGACAGCAATTTGGGAACAATTAACATCGACATGCATGATTGTAAATGTATTATTATTGATTAAAATGAAGCACTCCAACCAATATATGAATAACAAATGTTGAACTACATAAAGGTTTCATTCTTCCAGAGATTCCTAATTTAACTTGTCTACTAAAGTCGTAAATTCGCAATAAGTTATTGGGTTACCAATCAGGAGCCTTTCAATAAGATGTGAAAACCTGAATATAGTTCAGAGTTTACCAGGCTGATATCATTGGCAGCTCATTTCACTTGGCCTATTCTATTGCATCTACATTTCTGTTCATATATTTTGTGTTTAATTTGTTTTTAACCGTATAATCTGTTGCAAGCGGGAACAATAGCTTTTGGCCATGTAAATAACCATAAGTGGATTTAATTCCCAGATCTTATGAGATTTGGGATATAATCTAGAGCAAGTTAACCATGATCACCCGACTAGCTCCTCACGACTTCATATATTCTGTGTTTATGATATCCAAAACTCTTGAGGATAGGCAGACTCTAATGTGAGTCTGGATACCCAGATACCTAAAAAGAAAAAAAAGAAAAAAAAAAAATCCTTAGATTGTCTTTGCATGTTGACTGCAAATTTTCGGTATTGCAGAATCTAAAAATAATAATAATAATACTAATAATAATGATGATGAAGTTATAATTCAAGGAAGCATATTCCATTTGTGTATTGCGGAATCCGAATTCTGAAATAATTGTCCTGCTTTTCTATAAACTTCTCAATCTTAACACTTATGGCCCTAGTTTCAAAATTTTGTCCAAACAATATTTAACCTCATTTTGAACAACATAACTAAACAACATAATTTTTCTTATATTTTATTCAATTATTCTTGAAGGATTCACATTCAATGCTTTGTTGACTTGAAAATGATTCAAGTAGTAACAACCCCTATTTTGTCCAGTCTCATGAGCATAAGCTCCAATTATTTTTTAACACCAAATTGACAGGCGACTGGGCCAAAATGTAAAGATAGTTTTTGCACCTGTGATGAGGGATCTATCATTTTGAGCTACATAGCCTTTTTGACAAATTTAGCAACAAAATTTGGAAGTTCAGGGTTTCTTCAATAATACTACACTGTTGGAATAATGGTCTACCCCGACAAAAAGGCCAATGGCCACTCCGATGCGGGCACTTGGCGCCGACGGTCTCAGCATACCCTAACACGACACTGCATTGGCGCTTAAAAGGAAATACCCCGACACAATGTACCTGCATGTCTACCATAACTCACCTCACTTGGCGAAAGTTCTCCACACAAATTTGAAGCGTACGTCGGGCTACTGATTAAGTTCCCGACACGGAGATGTGTCGTGGCATGAGCCCCAGCAGAAAACATGGTTGTCTCAACACATGATTACTGCGCCGGTTTGCATCTCACCATGTTCTGACATATTTTGCTAAGACGATTCCGGCCTGTGAACTTTTCGGGTTCAGCAGTATATGAATAAGAAGAGAGATTGTGTTAAAACAAGTAATTAAGCTTAACAAGAAAATACAGCATTCTTATGGATTGTTTATCTTGGACACTTCATACAATTCAGGCTATTCAGCCTGTCAAATGCAAGACAAGAATTTTATAACAAAGTTGGGATAATCAACAAGTTCCCAAGTCGAATTCTTCGATTTCATCTCTTCATTCATAGCAGCTTTTCATTTTGGATCAGATAAAGCTTCCTACACACTGTTAGGAATAGATATTGTAGATAATTTATTCACAAATAACAGATTCGATCTTGACAAACGGTGGTTAGACACATAATGACTCATGAGGTATTTGACCTTACTAGATAGCTCAGGTTTGTATGTTGGTTTGAGAATCCCTCTAGTACTACGTGGTGGTAACTATTTCCTAATTGGTTCAGACTTTAAATCAAGGAAATTTTCAAATGATGGTTGTGGCATATGAGGAATGGGAGACTTAGACTGAGAAGTTTCTATGGATGGGTTTGACACCACCTCCACATTTTCATCATCCACTTCATCTTCTTGTCGAACAATAGGTCTAGTTTGTGACTCACAGTCTCCCATATCTTGAACAACATCTTGAATAACATAGTCGAGAGTCTAAATTTCTTCCTAACAATACTCCCCCTGAAGTTCAGACTCATAAGAAAAATATATCAATTCTTCATGGAAAACAACATCCATTATCACAAACGTTTGTTGAGTTAGAGGATGATAACATCGATACCCCTTTTGATGAACACCATACCCAATGAAAACACATTTCAATGCATGAGGGGATAACTTTTTGCATTGATGTTTATGGAGGTGAACAAAGGCGATATAACCAAAAACATGAGGCGGTAAGTTCAGGACCGTTGGAATATTCACTGCTTTACCAAGAGCCTGAAAAGGTGTCTGGAACCCAATAGAACTAAAGGGTACCCAATTGATTAGTTAGGCTGCAGAAGTAAGTGCTTCTTCCCAAAAAGATAACGGCATGTGAGCTTCTATTAATGAGGCACGAACGACCTCCAATAAGTATCAATTTTTTCGCTCAGCAACACCATTTTATTGGGGTGTGTTAGGACAAGTAGTATGATGAATGATACCATGTGTTGCCAAGTACTGTTGAAGATCCTAACTTTAATATTCTCCTCCATTGTCACTCCAAAGGATTTGAACCTGTGCATTATATTGCGTATAAACCATTTTGTGATCCAAGTCATCCTTATACAGTCATCAATAAAAGTAAAAAACCAATGAGATCCACCTAAAGAAGTAACTTGTGATGGCCCCTAGACATCTGAATGTATAAGCAAAAAAGAACTTGGAATTTTGTTTAATATTATTGGATATGGCACTTGATGACTTTTTGATAGTTCACAAACGTCACAGCGGAAGTTACTGATATCATTTTTTTTCAAACAAGCTTGGAAAAAATTTCTTTAGATAACCAAATGAAGCATGTCCGAGATGCTGATGCCATAACCAAATGTCAGATTTTTGTTTATCCATTTTAGAGTAATCTATTGTTAAAGCCTATTGTAACATGGAAGAGCTTTTTTACTCTAAATCCAAGTAATACAATTGTCCCTGTCTAATACCACGACAAATAGTTTGTTTTGTCTGAATGCTTTTAAACTCACAAAATTCGGGCCAAAAAATCACCATGTAAGATAAGGCTTTGGTTATTTTGGAGACTGACAATAAGTTATAATTCAGCGATGGGACAACTAAGACATAATCTAAGTGTAAAGAGTTTTTAAGGGTTAATGATCCTTTCCCAGTGACCCGGTTAGATTCACCATTGGCAGTACAAACAAAATTTTGTGAGGATGACTTAAGGTTAGAAACATGCCTAGAATCAAATGTCATATGATCGGTAGCACCAGAATTAATTATCCATACACTATTAGAAACAGATGTACATATATTTAAAGACTTACCATCATTTCCAGCTATGACTATAAATGATGAAGACTGTTTGACATCTGTTTTCTTTTCCACAATAGCATCAGTAGAACTTTTCTTTGTGTCGTTGGTGAGCATGTCGAGTTTAATCGCCACTTGTCTAACCTCCGAGCAACTTGCTTCCAAATGTGGAACCAGAGTTTTTGCATAGAATTTCTCCACACATTTTTTTAACCCTTTTTTTTACTTTGACCTTTTTTTTTTTTTTTTACTTTGATTTAAAAAAAAAAAAAAATGGTACTGTCTTTTTTCCCTTTAAATAAAAACTTGAGTGAGTCTCAAACACTCAAACTCTCGAAAAAATAGTAGTTCCTCGGCGCCTTCTCTTGATAGTGGCTGGTTGACGTCGTTCACTCCGGCAAATCGGCTGATGGGTTTCTCAGCGACAATGGCAGCCATAGATTGTTGTCAACGCAGAGGTAATGTGGTGGTTTGATCTTCTTGGCAACGGCAGCAATAGATCAGCAAGTTGGGCTTCTTCTTCGACGACAACAGCAACATATCGACTCAATTTTTTTTTTCGTGTGTCACACTAGGCTTCTTCTCCAGCAACGGAAGCAACAGAAAGGCATCGAATGGTAGCAGCATATCGATTAATTCAGCTTCTAGTTTTCCAAGCGTTGGTGATTGGTGGTGGCAACAGCAGTGGTGAGGTGATTTTAGCGATGTGGTTATGCTTTGTGAATCTGGCGATTTGATTGGTTGTCGAGGTGGATGTTCTTGTGTGGCTGGAGTCGCCAACTATGGAGAGTGATTGGATTTTTTTTTTTCTCGGTATTTTTTGTTGTTTTGTAGTGGTTCTTTTCTTCTGGGTATGTGGTTGAAATGTGATGGTGGTTTTGCGGTGACAGAGAAGAATTGGTTGTATGTGTTTGGTGATGAGAGTTGCTTTGGTTGCCGGCAAGTTTGTTTCCCTCTTGCGGCTGAATTTGATGGTTAGAATTTGGGTTGATTGATTTTCAATTTGGATAGTTGGGTGATATTAAGATAGAAAAAGGCAGTGGTGGTTTTGGTTTAATTGGTTGCTTGGTTGATGTTTGGGTTTGATTGGATTTTTTTTTTCTCGAGGGATGATAACTCGCAGGTAAATTTTCCGATGGTTGCTTTGTGATGAGCAATTATTTAGATCAGAGAACCTGACTCTAATACCATGTTTGTTTGAAGAATTGGGTTTTCAATTCATCGATTAATTCAATAAGAGTTATGAACTTTATATAGGGTGAATACAATCTACGGAATCTCCTAATTATGTCAATTACAATATACAGACATAATTAGGAGATTACAAGATATCAAAGACATTATGAGTATCATAAAATTGACAAAATAAGAAGATCCTAAAAATATTTAGGAAATATTGCTGAAATCTCAACAATTTCATTAGAATTATATTCATTGCAGTTTATTGTCACACAAAGCTAATTAGCAACATTATTCTCGATTCTTCACTATCACTTCTTATGTACCTTGATGTCTCTCCACATGGATTCCATGTAGAAGCTTATATTAGCTGGTGCTACATAAACTCCACATTTGAAATACATGCCACTTCCTGGCCCTTTATCCTTTGTTGAATATTTCTGAACACCATCAATGTAAACAGTCACTGTCCCGCCATCCACGTCGTGGATTACATTGAGTCAAAACCACTTGTCATACATACTAGTAGCCACCAAATCTCGGCTGTAGTACCTCATGTCTCTGTCATAGATCCTTAGAATAAACATGGTGGCGCCATGAGCAGTGCCATGAATATGAGCTATTGTAGCGCCAGAGGTTCCGTCTGGCACAAAAACATAGCCTTCAAATTGCCAAACTCCGGATGAATAGTCAAGACACTGCACAAAGATTAAACTGTTAGTACTTGTCATGAACAATTATACTAATGAGAAAGATTAATGCGGGATACTTGTATGCCAATTTCAGTGCGCGGTTGAGTGTGACTGTTAGGATCATGTGGCTTGTCATCAGCACAAATTAATGTAGCACTGCTCGAGTGGCGTATCATATGGTTTCTACAATCTAAAGTTCGATTGTGTTAGTGGCACAAGGCAGAAGCCATCAGTAGGATCAGCATGACATTGATTGAAGCTGTTCAATAAGGCTCCAAGAGCTGGAAAGAAAAGCATATAGAAGTAGGACATTTTAATGATCCTCATTCACTCTTCTTGGAATGGAGTAAAAGCTCTATGAAGTAGTGTAGTAGAGTGTAGATATATATAATTGAAGTAGGTACAATTCAATTTGTAATAGTGCTGAAATTTGGGGAGATTCTAAACTTCTGTTTGGACTTATGCTATTGTTGTTTTGTCCAACCAACGTGGGAATATAAATTCTTCTCAAAGCCAAGGTCAGGATGACATTGTTTACTAGCTAGGAGAACCAAAGAAAGCAAAATGCTAATATGATATATGAGGCACAGGCATTAATGAATTGGAAATTTGGAAATTCTTAATCTTAGGCATCTGTCATGTGTAGCATGGGCCAAACTCATATTTAAAGAGTATAGGATCTCCTATATTGCCATATTAGATAATACATTGGGAAAGCCAAGAAACATTTGCAAGAACTTGTGTATTCATTGTCCTCAAGTGAGTAAGAGAGTCCTTGATTTAATCAGCTTTTCTAAGACTACAAATAAAGAGGCTCTCAAAAAAGAAAAGATGGTAAAAAAATAACATTCATTTTGACACTTTCTATGTTAATTGAATGTGTTATGCTTGAAAAAGTAGGGCTGACGCAGAGCCCAGTCAGCATAAGTGGTCAGAGTCTTGGCAGATCCTGCAGTGATTCAGGCGTGGCCACGTCGCATGCTCCTGCCAGTGCAGTGGGTGTGCGCTAGATTGACGAAAGGCTGGAGGTCATCCACGTGTCCAATCCCTGCATGAATTGAGGAAATCACGCGAGTAGGTGAAGAACGGGACGTAAAGAAGGATTTGCATGGTACCTAACCCTTTTTACGGATTCAGCAATCATTATCCCAATGTATTCCACTATAAATAGAGAGCTTCTCTCCCGTTTGTGGGGATTGGCTCATTTTTACTCTTGATTAGCTAATTTCGCTCTATAATAGCTCTCTCCCCCTCACTTGTATTCTTAACACTCCAAAGTCAGCTTGCTAAACCGTGACCTGATCCTTCAAATATAAATACAATATCAATGGATGTAGGATTCGCTTGTTTAAGCATCCGAACCACTTTAAACATTGTCTTACTACCATCTACATTCTTAATCCCCTATTCAAGTGTGTCTTCTGGGCTAGCTCAACATTTCACACGTGCATTTAGTTGGTGTCAAAATCACGCATCAATAGTTTGGCACTAGAAAGAGGGCCCTGATTTAGTATTCGTCCTTCATCAGGAGAATCTCTAGCTAACTGGTCCGACAATAGCAAATGGCTCGCTGATTCGAACCATGGTGCTAAGGAGATCCCCCAAGTACAGGAGGACACTTCTCCCAAGGTGCCCTTAGTTCCACAAAATGTCGCGGGGGATATCCCTTCAAGTTCACAACTTGACCCTGCCATCATGAGCTACCTGGAGAGGTTCAACAATACTCTCAAACGGTCAACTAAAGGTTAGACCGTTTGGACCAGGGCATGCCGCCCGAATCAAATGGGGTAGTGCAACTGCCAAAAACGCATGTAGGTTGTGCGAAAGCATGGAAAATGGTGATAACCCAGGCCGTGTGCACTGCAGCGCGTCGAAGAATAGGTAAGCAAATGACGAACAATAGGCCTAAAGGCTCCAAAGGGCCGGCAAACACCGACCACGTCCCAAGTAGAATACCTATGGTGTTAAGGCTTGGTGAAAGGTCGCATCTCAAGCCGTCCCATGCCATGTTGCATGAGCACTCCCATAAAAGTGCTAGGCGGGGCGATCCTCATCGCCGTCAGAAAAACGAACCTTATCGTCATTGTGCGGGAGGTTCCCACACTTCACGGGGCGGTTCGTACCACTACAGAGGTCATGAAAATTTCTCGCACCATTCATTGCAGTCACATGACTCTAGCCAGCATGTGTCAAGAGCGGCCAGAACTACCAACTGAGGTGAAGAGGAATCCAACCTCTAGACTTTCCTCAACCGCAATCGCGACGGTCAAACTTGCACGGGGGAAAGCAATCCCTAGATAGCTCCACTGCCTCAGATTGAGGAGCTGTAGCGAGCTCTAAATCAGCTAAAAGCTTAGAAAAATGAGCAAGTTCAGGTCACAACAGCGTCTCCCTTTTCTCCAGCAGTATTAGCCGCCCCTCTCCTATCAAGATTTATAATGCCCGATATGCAGGCGTTTGATGGAAATTCTGATCTGCATGATCATTTGTATGAATTCAACGACCTGATGGAGCTTTGCCAAGTTTCAGACTTGGCAAAGTGTCATTGTTTGGCAGTAACTCTAACCTCTCATGCCAAACGATGGTTCAGGTCGCTCCCAACAGGATCAATCAACTCGTGGCCTCAGATGAGCATGACGTTCCTGAGGCACTTCCAAGCAAACTGAAAGTTCTCAATGCCTTTAAGCAATCTCAGTAACATAAGACAAGAGAGGGATGAATCCCTCCAGTCTTACATTGACCGATTCCATATAGAACTTAACAAGGTAGCTCACACTCTCGAAGAGTCTGTTCGGACTCTCATCATAACGGGAGTTCGCCCATAAACTGACATGTAGAAGGAGCTACGAGCTGAGGATAATGTTTTCCTTACCCGCTTCTACAACCTTGCGAAGAAGTACCTCAGTATTGAAAACTTCGTACTGGCGCTCCACCGTCGTGACCTCGACGCTTCAGGTAGTGCACCTGGTTGGGGGGAAAGTAGGAGATTGATTGCAGATGGGTTAATGACGATCAACGAAAAGGAAAGAAACCGTGGTTCGAGCCCAAAAAGCCTTATGCTTCAGTTCCTCATCGCGATCGCGACAGGAATCAATATACTCTCTTGAATACGTCTGTATTGGCTATTCTTGACAAATTAGAAGAAGCCAGCCTGCTCGGAGAGCCTGAGCCCATGAAAAATCCCCTATCAGTTAGAAATAGTAAAAAATACTATTGCTTTCATTCGAACAATGGGTGTCACATCGATGAGTGCCGAGCTCTCAAACAGGCAATCAAAGATCTCATCAAGCAGGGGCATTTCAAAGAGTATATTAATGACTCCACTCCCGTGTAGGAGAAAAATCAAGGGGAACCAGGAAAGAAGCGTTGTGATCGTAAAGGTATCTGCAGCTTCAGAATGATCTTTGGGGGATTGCAACTCGCGGGGAACTCACGAGGTGCCCAAGAAAGATATGCTCACGCAGCCTATTACGATCCTATCAGTGTGATGAACACGACGCGGCGACCACCAAAGATTCACAAGGAGGAGGAAATTACCTTCTCCGAAAAGGACGCAGTTCGATTGCATCATTCCCATGATGACGCTCTTGTGATGACGCCCCTAATAGGGCGCTTTGACGTCCACAGACTATTGGTGGACAATGGAAGTGCTGTAAACATCCTGTTCCAGACAGTTTTCGAGAGAATAAATTTGGATGAGGCTGACCTGAAGCCCGCCTCGATCCCCCTATAAGGTTTTACAGGGGATCACCTGATCCCCAAAGGAACGATCTCGCTTTCAGTCATGCTGGGTGACTCTAACGAGGTGACCAAGGTAACTGAATTCTTGGTAATGGATTGCCCATCCGCTTTTAATGGTATCCTGGGGCGACCTCTGCTGAGAAACTTCAAGATGGTCACTTCGATATACAATCTCAAGATGAAGTTCCCCACCTCAACGGGGATAGGGGAAGTTAGCGGATCTCAGTGCACATCTCGCGACTATTATGTAAGGGCAGTGCAGATAGCGTGCAAAACGAAAGGCATCTCACACAGTATTCCCTGACAGGCAATGATGATCAACTGGATCGAGCTGCAGCCTAGCCCAACCGAGGATAATATGGATCCTCGTATTCAGGAATGCCCTTCCAGTGGGCCAGTTGAGGATCAATCTGAAGTACCGATCGACCAGAGTGAGCCGAGCAGAGTGTTCAAGATTGGGAGCAATCTCAACCCCCAGCTCGCCGCCGAACTGACCAGCTTCCTCAAAGAGAATATCAATGTGTTTGCATGGTCACATGCAGATATGGTCGGGATCAGCCCAAATATTATTTGTCATGCATTGAACATCGACAGTGAAGCCAAGCCGATTCACCAAAAGAGAAGAGCGATGGATCCGGAGTGATATGCTGCCTTGAAACTTGAGGTAAATAATCTCTTTCGGATTGGATCCATCCGAGAAGCGCTCTATCTGAGCTGGGTTACCAACCCGGTTCTAGTAAAGAAGCCTAACAAAAAATGGCAGACCTGCGTCGACTTCACTAACCTCAACAAAGTATGCCTAAAAGATAGTTTTCCCCTGCCCAGGATCGACCAACTTGTGGACACCACCTTCGAGAACGAGTTGCTGAGTTTTATGGATACGTACTCGGGATATAATCAAATTCTGATGTATGCACCAGACGAAGAGTATACATCCTTTATTACAGATCGGAGGCTGTATTGCTACAAACTTATGCTCTTTGGCCTAAAAAATGCTGGCACAGCTTCCCAGCGGCTGGTTAAGCTTCCCAGCGGCTGGTTAACCAAATGTTCTCTGAGCAGATCGGGAAATCAATGGAGGTCTATGTAGATGACATGCTAGTCAAGTCGCATGTCGCTTCAGATCACATAGCGCATTTCACTGAGATGTTCGACATCCTCTGGAAATACAAAATTAAGCTAAACCATCTCAAGTGCTCATTCGGAGTATCCTCGGGAAAATTCCTGGGATATATGGTTAACCAAAGGGGAATAGAGATTAACCTCGAGAAAATCCAAGCTTTCCTCGATATGAAAAGCCCGATCAACAAAAAGTAGGTTATGAGCCTCAATGGGTGAATAGTGGCACTCAGTCGCTTCATATCGAGGGCAACAGACCGCTGCTTGCCGTTCTTCAATGTACTAAGGGCCAACAAGAAGTTTGAATGGACTCTCGAGTGCGAACATACGTTCCAGAGTATTAAAGAACACCTTGGGAAGCCACATCTTCTGTCTAAACCTCTCCCGCAAGAGATCCTCCTCCTGTATCTGTCCATCTCTTAGTTCGCAATTAGTGCAGCCTTAGTTCAAGAAAATAATAGGGTCCAATGGCCAGTGTATTATGCGAGCAAGCGTCTGTTGGATGTCAAGATGTGGTATCCGAAAATAGAACGATTAGCTTATACCCTGCTGATCGCTTCTAGAAAGTTTCGACCTTACTTCCACGCCCATACGATCCATGTAATGACCAATTACCTGCTCAGACAAGTCCTGCAGAAACCAGAGGCATCGGGTAAATTGCTTAAATGGGACATGGAATTAAGTCAGTTCTATTTGAAGTACAAACCAAAGGCAACCATCAAAGAGCAGGCCGTTGTCGACTTCATATTAGAATTCTCATATCATCCGATGAATGAGTCAGAGCAACAGCCCAGCGAAGTCATTCAGGAAACTGCCCAAAATCTATCGACTTGGAGCCTCTGCATCGATGGATCATCGAATAGAAAGAGGGTCGGGGCAGGTCTTCTCTTTTTGAGTCCCAAAGGGACTCACATTCATCGCATTCTCCGGTTTGATTTTAAGGCGACCAATAATGAGGCCGAGTATGAAGCTCTGCTCGCTGAACTGCGGTTGGCCAGAGAAATGGGTTCAACCACTATCAGCATCCATAACGACTCCATGCTGGTCGTTAACTAGATTTTGGGGGAGTACCAAGCCAAGGAAGAAAACATGATCAACTATCTGAAGAAAGCTAAGGCCGCACTCGAGCCGTTCAAGCACTTCATGATCAAACAGATTTGTAGAGATAACAACTTTGTGGCAGATGCCTTGTCAAGGATAGCCTCGTCGTTGGATTCAGATGCACCAGAAAGCATTCCTGTTCGGTTCATCAAGACCCCCAGTATTAGCCTGATTGAACAAGCTGTGAATGTAGAAGAATCAGTTTTCTGGATGATCCCTATCATTCAGTATCTCAGAGATGGGACCTTGCCCAATGACAAGGTCGAAGCAAGGACCTTGCGAACAAGATCCGAACCACTTTATGCAGATGTGTCAAATTCAAGCTCGATTACAACCTTGATGCAGTGAGTATCTCTCAAAACTCAAAACATGAAAGTTGTAGATATATTTCTTAGCATTCCAAAGAATTTTGAATCATCTCAATCGAAGCTTGGATGAGAGAGTTAGGCCCAGATTACGAAACAACGTCGAAACTGTTTGAATTCACTTAATTAGTTCCATTTTGCAATTAACGCCTCCATTTGCATCCTAAATCAAAATAGAATAATAATGAGTACATTTAGGCAACAAATATGTATAAAATACTAAACATTAAGGGGGGGTAAATATGACATTTTGTATTCCCATCACTGATCCTCCTCCCCAGGCTGGTCACCAGCCACCTGATCGGGTGCAGGCTCCTGTGGAAAGAACTCAACCTATTCCTCTTCCGGGTTGGGACCCCAAGCCACTTCCTCAGCTTTAGCCTGTGCCATGGAAGCAAGCTCATTTCGGTAATCGTTAGGGAGGTCAGATAGATCCATATCAGGATTCCTCGAAAAAAGGGCAAAGATGGACTGAATCGTCCATTCTGCAGCCTTATTCTCGATCTCCGCCTCTTGTTGCTGCATCTCTGCGTTCAGCGAGTGACACGGCCCCGAGTAAAGTGGAGCTCAGCCTCAAGCGCTGATCGCTGCTTCTCAGTATTCTCCCACAGCTCGCCCCTTTCCCTCTCTACTCGCATGGCCCGCTCAGAGGCCGTCTTCAGCTCCCAGTCTTTCTCACCGACCTCCCTGGTGAGCATGGTCACCGTCCTCCGGAGCTCATTCATCTCCTCCATGTGCCTCTCCAGCTTGGCCTTCTGAAAGTCCATCATGTGAAGAGCAGCATTTCTCTCGTACAGGTACTGGTTCGCCGAGGTGATGGACAAATCTTTCTCTGCTTCAGCGACCGCCAAGTCCCGCTTAAGCCACGCATTCTCTTCCCTCATATCCACCAATCCCTCAGCAATCCCGAGCTGGACCTTCTACAGGAACAGGTGCATGGAGAGCAGGGCTTGCATAGCGAAGAGAATAAAGTTATTTATATCGCATAAGCAAATGTCCTCGCCAAGGGCAACTTGTTTACCTGGCTCAGGTGGTGGAAGAACGTGGTCATCAGGTCCATGGTACCGAAAGCCATGAACTGTTGGAAAGCCTCTACAAGCTCGCAGTCGAGCAATGCAAAGACCACCGACTGCAGATGGTCCGGTAGATGTCCCATTGGCTCCAGGATAAGGGTGCCAGTGCCCGTGGCGGGTAGAGTCCCCCCTACCAGCTCTTTGCTAGACCTCCTCCCGGGGATAGAGTTCACCTGTTGCCTCACTTGCTGACCCTCGGGAGTGATGGAGATGCCGATCGCACCCATAGCTGGCCCTCCCAAGCGGAAGGATCGGTAAGGCTGCGAGGATTCGGGCTAGACGCCCAAACCCTCTGGTTCAGACTCTGATTCTTCGGTCTGAATCAGCCTCCTCTTTTTAGGCCTCTAGGCCGTGGTTTTCTACTTAGGGAGAGCAGCGCCCTCAGGTCGGGCCGAATCGGCCATCGATGTGCCCCCGCTGGGAGCCGTTCCATTTGGTCCGATGGTACCCCTTCAGGGGAAGGAAAATTGCCTTGGTCGCGATGTCTTGGGCACTCTGGGAGGCATGGTCGCTGCACATGGATGTCGTTAGTAAAACAGTTCACTACACACGAAGTCAAAAAAAAAAAAAAAAATCAAGAAGCTTACTCGGTATGGTTTTTAGGGTCGCTTCTGAATTGAAGAAACCGTATTTTCACAGATTCGCGATTGTCACAAGCAGCCTCGCATCACGACTTGCTTCGGGCAAAAAATTGAAGGTTGTGATTCTGTCCGGGTTTGCGAGCAGATCCAAATTGGTCGTTTTGTTAACTACCATAAAAATAAATAGCTCGTTAGTGAAGAGCAAAAATCAAGTCAATAAATTCAAAAGGAAAAAGAACCTACTCGTCTCTTGGAAACGGCAAAGGGCGTCATAACGAAAGAAAAAAAACTTCATCTCATACGGTCCTACATTACTCGGGTAACTATGTATCCCCGCTTCTATGGTAGTTCGCTTGGATAAGTAGTAGGAATCCTTGTCTTTGCTCTTTTTTAGGATATACGAGCAACCGAGCTCTACTGTGGTTAGCTCGCCTAGCCCGTTCTCACGACACGTAATGTACATGACAATGACAATCGTTTGGCATGAGTTGCATTGGCGCGATCTCGAAATGATCCAAGACTGACCTGACAAAAGGGTGGAAAGGGATCAACCCCCCACCCTTAAAAATGTCCTTGGAGATCGCGGCCAACCCTCGTGGCAGATACCAAGCTGTGCATGTCCTGTCACAGAAGACCTCCACGCTGATAGCGTACTGGTCTATCACCCTTTCAAGCTCCTTCTCGGTAAGTACTGAGAAGATCTCTCGAATGGGACTCGCAGGAGCATCTTGCATGGGTGAACTGGTCCCTTCCTCGGCTCTGGTCGTTAAAGGGTCCATTCTCCTATGTCTGCAAAAGCGATAAGCAGGGAACCATTCAGTCCTCGTACACTATCTCGTACGATGACGTGGAGGAGAATAAATATTTCCTCCCTTAAACCCTAGAAAAACCTTAACAGAATACTTAAAGAGCCACCATTAATGGACCTAACCCAACGGAGGATATTTCATCTCCGATGAGCTACCAACAGATAATCGTTGCATGGCGACTGTCGAAAGCAAAATCAAACCAAAAATAGGAGAAGGGAATCATTTTTACCTCTTGAAATGAGAAAGATTGGCTCTTCTGCTCCGAATCTCAAACAAACGCCACTCTGGAAGGCAAAGAACCAAGATTTGCAAAAATTTCTTTCTCTCTCTAAGAATGAAAGTATTGTGACTTTGCCTGCAGAGAGCTTGGGGTTTATATAGCTGAGGAGGTGGCACTTTGGTTTCCTGAAGTCCAACGACGTTTGGGCGAAAAACACATCCGATAGTTGATCGCGACCACGTGTCACAGATCAGTGAGGAAGAGTGACCGTCACGCCTCAAGAAATCAGATCGTCATCCCCTTCCGTTGAAACGCTCAAGCGATGGCACGTTTTCCCTCCTCCACATTTAATGGGCCCACGTCCTTATTTAATGCTCTGATAGGGAATGTCGTTTAAGCATGGCTCGTATTTAATGCGCATGGCTGGCACTTATTATGCTCAAGACACGTCTGTCAGAGCACAAGGTGTTCATTTAATGTATCCGCTGCAAAAGTGCTACAGATAACATCTAAAGAGGTCGTTATGAAAAACACTTCGTTTTTTTTTAAGTCGTCAAGCGACGTAACTCTTCAATATTGTCTCATGTCAGTTGCGAAGCGACGTGATCCCTCGACCTTGACGGACATTGGCTGTGAAGCAGCGACCATTTAACCTCTAGAAAGTTGCCAAGTGTAAACAGGTCGAGGATTCCATCCAGGTCGGAATCATCATTACAGCACTAGGTACCCAAATCCAGGTCGTTGATTGTAAGGGCAAAAATCATCCTAAGTCGCATGCGAGGAGACGTCCTCTCGACCTCCTTCGCAATCAAGTCTCTTCGAACAACATCTGTTCAAACACATCAAATCAAGGCATTTATAATTTCCAAGGTTCTATTCTCAAACCTTAAAAATTAGGGGACTTTTGTTATGCCTGAAAAAGTAGGGCTGATGCAAAGCCCAGTCAACATAAGTGGTCAGAGTCTTGGCAGATCCTACAGCCATTCAAGCATGGCCACGTCGCATGCTAGCGTGAGCAGCATGCTCCTACTAGTGCAGTGGGTGCGCGCCAGACTAACGAAAGGTTGGAGGTCGTCCACGTGTCCAATCCCTGCATGAACCAAGGAGATCATGCGACTAGGTGAAGAAGAGGATGCAAAGAAGGATTTGCACAGTATCTGACCCCTTTTTACGGATTTAACAATCATTACCCCAATGTATTTCACTATAAATAGAGAGCTTATCTCCTGTTTGTGGGGATTTGCTCATTTTCACTCTTGATTAGCTAATTTCGCTCTTTAATAGCTCTCTCTCCCTCACTTGTATTCTCAACACTCCAAAGTCAGCTCGCTAAGCTGCGACCTGATCCTTCAAATATAAATACAATATTAGTGGATGTAGGATTCGCTTGTTTAAGCATCCGAACCACTTTAAACATTGTCTTGCTACCATCTACATTCTCAATCCCTATTCACGTGTGTCTTCTGGGCTAGCTCAACATTTCACACGTGCGTTTAGTTGGTGTCAAAATCACGTATCAACAAAATGTGATATTAGGATTTGGTTCATAAGAGAAATGACTTACTGGGATACCATTTGCAGGTTTTTGTGGATGAGGTGATGAAACTAGTAGACATCAGTAATCTCGAAAAAGCCATAGTTGGCCTTCCAGGAATCTTGGCTCTTTAAATTCAAATATCGAACTTAAATTCAGGGTTTGATACAAGGCAATGAGATCTAATAATGGTGCCTACTTATTGATTACAAAAACATCACTAACCAAAATTATGAATGCATAGCACAGCTCAATAAAATCACTTCACCAACCAGAAAGAGAGAAATTAACTTTGCCCTCCATACTTTTGGTAAAGCTAAATTTGCGGGGAACTATACAGATTATCATTCTAGTCCACAAAGATTAGAGGTGGAACAAATGGGTCGTGTTAAGCAGGTCAACCCTAACCCGGCCCTGCCTCAACCTGGGTATACCCCGTCAAGCGGATTGGGCCTTCATAGGCCAATCCGACGACCCAATGGGTTGTTTTTTTTTTTTTTCCCCAAAACCCATCCAACCTGCCAGGTTGACCCGCGGGCTGGCGGACAAAAAAAAAAAATTAAATATTTTTTTTGCAAAAACTCATTTTACCCTTGAAATATAACCGTTTTATAGCAGATGGAGGGGTCTTTTTGGTCATTTTTTTTCTTTCTATAAATAAAGCCTAAACTCTCATATTTCCTCACATCCCAAATTCTCTCATTTTTCTCCATTGAAATCTCTCAATCTCTTTGTTGTCAATTTGCTCTCATTTGAATTTTTATTAGTTTTTGCAATTTTTAATTCATATTTCCAAATTCCAATTCTCTTTCTTTAATTCTTTATTTTTATTTATTTATTTATTTATTTTAACTAGAATTGATAGATATTTCCATCCCATCAAGTTTGATGATGAAGAAAATTATCCTAGTCCCCCTAAATTTACTAACGTAAATGTAGTAGATTCAAACAGTTTCGCTTACCCATTCTCAGAATCCAATACACCTCATAATATTCCCTCCTTCCTCCCCATGCTGCTACAGCTCCTGGTGGTTCTAGAAGTCGTCCTCATAATCATCATCCTCGTCCAACTTCAACTCAAGCAGAAGCGGGTTCATCAGTTGTAGTCGGAACCGACGCAAACACACATCAGACGTTTGGGTGCATTTCAAAAAGTTTTACGAGACAGAAAATGAAGTTCAAGTGAAGAAAGCAAGATGCAATATTGTGGAAATATTTATAATGTTGATGCAGGTAATAGTACTAGTACTTTTAAAAGTCATGCTAGTAAACATATGAATCAACATGGAAATAGAGAAACTAATCAAACTCAAATAACTAATATGGATACTACTTGGCATTATAATTTTGATGTACATAGGGAACAATTAGTTTTATCTATTGATGTAGCTGATCAATCTATTAATATGGCTGAAGATAAATATTTTGAAAGATTTATTAAAAATTCATTTTTTCCAGGATTTACAAGTTATTCTAAAACTGCAACTAGAAATGATTTAATAAAATTGTTTGGGAAAATGAAATTAGAATTAAGAAATAAAATACATGCTTGTCATGTTAGTGTGGCTCTAATCATCGATATTTAGAGTAGTAGAGCTAAACAAGATTATATTTGTGTAACTATTCATTATTTTGATAACGAATGTAAATTAATAAATCTTTATTGAAATTTAGATTAATGGATGTAGGTCATAGGGATCAACAAATTTATAATAAAATTGTTGAAGCTTTAGAAGATTATGATATTGTTCACAAAGTAATAAGTTTAACTTTAGATAATGCAAGTGCTAACAGTAGAGCTATAAATTTTTTTTAAAGTAATTTTCCTTTTTTTTTTTTTTTTTTTGGGATAAGTAAGCTTTTATAAGAAAAAGAAAAAGAATGTACAAAAGGCCTATAAAAGGCCTAGCCTACCTCAGGAAAATCCCTTGGGTGAGGACCCAAAAAATAGCCTATACAAGACTATGAAAAACACAAAAAAACTCTTCCTACCTCGGGACATGCCTTGAGTTAGGAACAAAACCAAAGAAAGCTAATGCCCACCTTCCACTCCTCCCCAAAGCATGGAAACCTTCCCCAGGGCCTGCCTGCCTTGGCCAATCCAACTCTTAAGAGCCAAAGAAAACACCCTTACTTTCATAGCCCTCCAAGTGCTCGACAAAAAGCTTCACTACAAAAGCCTTAATAACAAGTTTGTCCTAGGACCTCACCACCACCAAGACCACAAAACCCAGAGTGATCATCCATAAAAAATAGACATTGGTAACCCCCAAATTTGTGCAAGCCTTCTATTTCCCGTGGTCCTCTTCATCTTCCTAAGCCCCATGGCCTTATCCCTCACCACTAACCTAATGATATTGTGGATAGTTAGTGCATCTTTACACTCCCCTCCATATACCCTATTGTTTCTCTCCCTCCAAATCCAATAGATAGTGGCATTAAGACACAATTTTGCCAAAAAATACTTGAGCTTATTTCTCTTCCAATTTAATGATAACCCATGAATATATACATTCATGGCTTATCATTATTAATTTAATTGTGACAATTTGAAGTTTTTTCACCAACGTTGTGCATGTTGCATTATTAATTTAATTGTGAAAAAAATTAGAAATGATATTGATAGAATTAGGAATTCTTTAGCTTGGATTACTAGTAGTAATAGAAGAAATGCTGAATTTCAAGATACTTGTATAAAATCAAATGTGTCTCCTAAACATTTTGCATTAGACACGCCTATTAGATGGAATAGTACTTATTTAATGATTGATTCATGTTACGTTATGCAAATTTAATTAGTTATTTTGTAGCAAATAATAGGGGTCCTCATTATTTGGTAGATAGTGATTGGCATATAGCTCAAAAATTTCATTCTTTTCTTAAAAATTTTTATCAATTCACTTTACAACTTTATGGTGTGTATTATCCTACTAGTCCATTGGTAATGCATACAATTATAAAAATTTCAGATTTATTTAAAAAAAATAGAAACAATGAAATTTTAGCGGGACCAATAAAGGCAATGAAATTAAAATTAAAAAATATTGGAAATTCATTCATTTTCTTTTTTGTTTAGCTGCCCTATTTGATCCTAGAATTAAATTAACGGGTTTAGAAAATGGTTTAGACATGTTAAGTGAAAATTTACGAGATGAAGCATATGCCAATCAACTAGGAGAGATAAGATAGTGTCTTGCAAAGGTATATTTGCAATATGAAAGCAGGTATGGGAACTAGCGAGGAGGCGAAATACCCAAGAAAGTAGCTTCAAAAAACACAAATGAAGACTTCGACTCTTGGAGTGCACTTAATAGGCCGAAACGGATCCGAACCCGAAGCATAGCCTCCTCTTTAGAAGCATCAACAACTAATATATTGTCATTCATGCAACTACAGAGTAATGAGCTTCACCAAGATTTGGGAACCCCCAACGTGCTACCAGCAGAAAGTGCCAACTTTGATGTCTTAGAATATTGGAAAACTAGAAAATATATTTTTCGGATATTATCAAGACTTGCCCTGGATGTTTTCTCTGTTCCTATCTCAATTGTTTCATCCGAACAAACATTTAGTGCAAGTGGAAGAATTTTAAATGACAGGAGGACTAAACTTTCAATAAAATTGATTGAAGTCCTCACATGTCTTTGAGATTAGGAACAGTTATGCCATTAGGATCAATATGAGGTTGTCGACAATACTTTAATAGAATCATTTCAATTTTGTAATTTTGTAAATTGTAACTTTGTAATTTGTAAATTAACTGTCAATTATTGCTCTTTGTTTCCTTACTAAGTTTTTGTCCCAATTGGGTTTTTCTTGGTAATGTTTTTAACAAGGCAATAATTGTTATAATTTCTTATTTTATTTTTCGATAAATGACTAAATCCAATTTTTATTATATTACAATTTAATTGTATTAAAATTGAATTAATATTTGAAATGTTAACAAAAAAAAAAAATTAATTTAATTGAATTGATATTTGAAAAGTTAGCTAAAAAATTACAAAAAATAAATGCACAAAAACCCACCGGGTTAGGGTTGGTGGGCTGAGTTGGACCAACCCTTTTGGCCAAAGAGGCGAGCCAAATTAGGCCTAACCGACAATTTGGTCTAACCCACCACGGGCCGTTAATTTTCAACCTCTAACGAAGATAAGCAAGATTAGGGATTTTCAGATATTTCCACATCAGCAGGAGGTTGTGACATCCACCATAAAATGATATGTCGTTTACATGTCATCCAAGATGCAAACGACATGTCATCAGAAAACGAATCTAAGAATATTCTTTATGATAAATATCACTTAAGTCGTTAAGGTTGACTAAAATAGGGGGTTATCAAATATAATTCAAATACAAGGAGATTATATTGATATTAAGCAAATGAACGACACTTCAAAGAAATGACAAGAGTTTATTGGCAGAAAAAAAAAAAAAATCAATTTACATAGTCCTGTATAACTCAAACGACAGCTAGATCAACACGTTATTGTTTTAAGAGAAACTCTCATCCAAGTTCACTACCAATCTAGTCCGTTCAAGAAAACTAAATATCATCCTTATAATTAAAAGATAATGGACATGTCAGCTATTTATTGTGAGCAACTGGTCCCCGTTAATATAAAAGTAAACAACTTGTCGGCCTATTTAGTAGGGTGAGCATGGGAAGTGGTAGGTTGGTTCTATTTTATTGGAACTGATATTGTGTAGTTCCGTTCAGTTCTTATGTGTGGAGGAACCGAAACCAAAACCTGGAAAAAGAAACTAAAAGGGGTACCCGGTTTAGAACCTGCTTGGAACCTGTAGCGGGTACCCGATTTGAAACATGTATGGAACCTGTTTTTGAACCTATTTTGGAACCTCCTTTAGAAACTGTTTGGAACCGGGGCTCCAATGAAATATTGTGAATAATTGGGGATTTCATTATTTTACATATAAAAATTTAAATAGAAAAAGTTAATTAATATACAATGATACTTATTACATATAAACTACATCATATAAAAACTTTAATATATTAATATTAAAGTTTTGATTAATTAAGTGTATAATTGGAATTAGGATCCAATAAAAGTGTTTTAATGTATTTAAAGAATCATTTTAATAAAATAGTATATTTGATTGAATAGTAATATATTTAGTTATTTACTTCAATATTAAGTTTTAAGTATATTTATAGTAATAGCAATTAATTAATATATTGATAAATTGAAACATTAATAAATTTAATACAGTAAAATTATACTTAATCAAGTATAACATTACATAATTACATGATTATTTAATTGATTATGACATTATATTATAAACATTAATTATAATATTACATTATAAACAAATGATTACTTAATTAAATGATTAGAAATTTAATTAATTAAACATTATATTATAGTTAAATAATTACTTAATTAAATTATAACATTATTACATTACATTATATTATGATTATTTAATTAGTTATAGCATTACATAGTTAAATGATTACTTAATTAGTTATAAACTTATAACATTACATTATAAACATTAGTAATTTACTACATTATTACATTACTTTAATTAATTATAACATTACATTATAGAGTTATAGTATGATTACTTAATCAATTATAATATTCCATTATAGATTTATAGTATGACTGCTTAATCAATTATAACATTCCATTATAAACATTAGTATATTGATTAAATGATTAAAAATTTAATTAATTACAATATTAAATTATAGATTTATAGTATAATTACTTAATTTATTATAACATTACATTATGGTATGATCACATAATTAATTATAACATTATATAATTAAATGATTACTTAATTGATCATGACATTATATTATAAACATTAGTAATTTACTACATAAACATTATCACAATACTTAATTAAATTATTAGAAATTTAATTAATTATAACATATTAACATTACATTATAAATTTATTGTATGATTACTTAATTAATTGTAACATTACATTATAAACAAATGATTACTTAATCAAATTATTACGTAATTAATTATAACATTATTACATTACGTTATATTATATTATGATCACTTAATTAATTATAGCATTACATAGTTAAATGATTACTTAATTAGTTATAAATTTATAACATTACATTATAAACATTATTAATTTACTACATTAGTCATTAGTACATTACTTAATTAAATGGTTAAAAAATCTAATTAATTTTAACATTACATTATAAATTTATAGTATGATTACTTAATTAATTATAATATTACATTATAAATATTAGTACAATATTTAATTAAATAATTAGAAATTTAATTAATTATAACATTATATTATACATGTATAGTATGATTACTTAATTAATTATAATATTACATTATAATTAAATAATTACTTAATTAATTACAATATTATTATATTACATTATAAACATTAACAATTTATAACATTAAATTAACAATTTACAGATGAATAATTGTTTGTGTCTTTGTTTTGATTGAGAAATTTTATGTGAATTGTGATGAATAATTGTTTGTGTTTTGGTTTTGATTGATGAATTTTATGTGAATTGTGATGAATTGATTGAATTCAAGTGTTGCCTAGAGATTAGATGATTTATGAGTTACATTGGACACAAATGAATGAGTAATCAAAATTTGTTAGGGGTGTATTTGTAAACTTTTAAGGTATTTTTATCATTTTTTAAACTAATAAGGGGTAATTGATTTTTTATAGGGTACCCGGAAAAGGAACCGGAACCTGCATTTTAGGTTTCGGTTCCTTAAATTTTAGAACCTACACTGTGCAGTTCCGGTTCCTCTTTTTGGGAACCTGCACTGTGCGGTTCTGGTTCTGGTTCTGGTTCTGGTTTCCCCGAAAAATGCAGGGTATCCAGAACCGCTCACTTATTTAGAGAAGACATATCATACCTCTTATGGCTAATATCGATACACCCCCTGTGGTTCAGTAAATATAAAAAATGAGATATCTTAGTGGACTTAAGTGATATTTACACTAATCAGGGATGACGTGTCATTTACCTTAACAACGTCGTTCGGCTTCGGTTCCCAAAAATTTATTATGCTATTTGTTTGAAAATATTCTCAAATAAAAAAAAGAATTTCTATTTTTGCTGCAGTCAACTCGCTTTTTTTGGTTTGCCCAAATCCTAATATTTTTTTTTCTCATTTTCATCATCTTATAAATAACCAAATAAATAAATAGAAGAATTTAGAATGTTTATAATATATGGTTGTTAGAATAACACATATAAGCAAATTTATTTTATTTAAAAATTAAAAATTAATCTTTAAGATTATTTCCTAAAATAATTTAATTGGCCAATTTAGATCTATATATTTCTCTAAATTTTTTTCTCACATTCTTTATTTTTCAAATCTACATCAATAAATTCAAACAACCTCTAAATTCCTTGAGAGAAAAGGAATAAATAGAAAAATTAAAAAAATCCCTTGAAAGTTGAATATAATAATAAAAGAAACACAATTGCATAAAAACGACAAAAAAACACAGATAACAATATCTCGTATAGTATTATATAGTATTATACCATATAATACTATACTATACAATGTGGTGTACAAAACATACACATTTTATTATAGTACTATACTACGATCATGGACATAATAAAATTTTACCTATAAATTCGTCAATGGCTTTATCAGAACTTCCACCTTCATCAACAGCCTCTCTGGCTAAATTCTTCCAGATTTTCGCGTTCTTCTTCATCTCTTTCCCCTTCTCTTCCTCCATCACTTCTTTAATACAAGTCTCCACCACCTCTCTTCTCACGATCCCTCTCTCATCGATCCAAGCTCTGATCCCTGTCCTCCAAACATCTTTCACAAACTTCGCATTCGTGGGTTGGTCAGTCCATTGCGGCATCGCCACCATCGGAATCCCCAGGCTCAAAGCTTCAAGAACCGAATTCAACCCACAATGCGTAACGAAACAGCCGATCGATTCATGCGTTAAAACCTCCAATTGCGGGCACCAGCTCACCACTAATCCTTTCTCTGATGTTTCCTCTTTGAACTTTTTTGGTAGCTTTCTGTCTTCTGTCTTTCTCACCACCCACAGGAAGAAGCAATTGCTTGATTTTAATCCCCATGCGAGCTCTTCAACTTGTTGCTCTTCGACTTCCGCCATGCTCCCGAATGAAACGTAAACGACTGAATTTTTAGGTTTGTCGTTTAACCAGGTCATGCAAGCGTCAGTTTTTGGCTTGAATAGAGTGATTTCATAGTCTTTATCATCTTCAAGTCTTTTGTCTAAGTAAACTGATGGAAGAGTTGGCCCTATCGTCCCCAGTTTCCACTGCTTAGCCAGCCAGTCCACCACCTATCAAAGATCCACAAAATCGATAGAAACACATCCTAAATATTGTAAAAAATCAATATATTATAGAGAATTATTATATAAATATCTACTTACCGTTTCCTCTAATTTATAGAAAGTGTTAAAAAGCACCCAATCTGCTTCGTCAATATTCGAGAATTGATTCACAACTGTATGATAGTAACCCGGGTACGATCCAAAATCATTTATAAACGACGGCGTCTCAGAAGCTTGAAGCACTGGCATTCCAGGAATGGAGACAGTAGTCTCCGTGAGTGGCAAAGGAAGGAGCCCTTTATAAACATGATAATAAATATTGTTCACTGCACAACTTTGAGTAAAAAACACGACGCCAAGGAGCCCAAACTCCTTAGCAACATCGAGTGCCCAAGGCATGAACCCATCATAAACAACAGCAGTAACAGGCTGACCATTTTCATCAAGCTTTTTAATCAACTTTGACAATGTTTCTGAGCCAACTCGCTTGAGAGATTCTACATAAGCATCGAGGCTCTCGGCTTGGCTGTAGCCGCCTTCGTCGAAGCCATCGGAGAATGTTTCAATGGCGATTGAGTTAGCTGGGTTTATCTGCATGGGCTTGAAGGTGGAGACGGTGGTGGCTAAGGTTGATTTTATTCCTTTGGGAAGTAAGCGTTTGGCGAATTGAAGCATAGGGTTTATGTGGCCTTGAGCTGGATAAGGAACTATTAGAACATGAGGTTTGTGAGGTTTCTCCTCCATTTTTAGTACAGAGAGAAGCCAATTTGCAGAGAAAGATGAAGACAAATGCAAGAGATCGAGAAGTTTGAAATGAACTCTCTTCTTCATCGTAGAGCTCGTATTTATTTATAGTTTATAACTTCTGTCCAGTAAAATGTTAAGCTTTATTCAATTTTTGGATAAATTTAGACCTATTCAGAATTTCAGATTTCAGAGAAAAATAAATAAATACCACCATAGTCAATGACGGCAAAAGATAATTCTAAAGAAGCCGAACGACTTCCACCTACCCAAAGTTTGGTATAAAGATAGATTGATACCCAAAAGGTTTGGAAATGACAAATAAATATTTTCTGTCATATTTTGTTAAGGATTTATATATGCTAAAAGATAGTATAGTAATTTTATTCTCAACCCATGCCCGTTTGCACAGCCCTCTTGCATCATCGATCGATTTTTTTGATCGGATTTAGCATTTTCTGTGAAGTTTGATAATAAACAGTGGCATTGACCCTTTACTGGCTTGTGTTGGGAATAAAGATCGGTGGGTATTTCAGTCTTTTCACCATTTTTGTCTTTTAGTAGATGAAAATTCCTAACAAAACATGATAGAAAGTGGGTGTTTATCATTTTCAAACCTTTTGAGTACTACTTTGTCTTTATAACAAACTTTGGGTATGTATAAGTCGTTCCCCCTTCTAAAGAAACAGTTAGCCTCCCAGTCCCATGGGATTCAACTGCGTGAAGAGACAAAATTCAGACTTAAATATAATTAACATCCTTCTCTAGGTATATATATATTTTTTCATATATGTCTCCATCTTCAGTATATATTATATATTGATTATGAACTTGTTCTAAAATTTTATTAAATTATTGGAAGGATTAAATTTAATTGCTTTTTTGTTAACAATCTTATCCGAAGAGATGGTATCTAATCAATAGAGACAAGCTGGATTAAAATGATTTGAACTCTTCCACTTTCCAAAACCATATTCAAATTCAATTGAGAAAGAAAACAATTACATTTCTCAAAGAAGACAGCAAGCCACATATTTTATGAACAAAAAAAATAAGTGGTTTAAATTTGTAAGCAATATCACCAAATGAAGAAGATAATCCCAGCTTTCATTTTCGAGTGAAGAATATATTAAGAGCCAAGATGGAGATTTGAATAAAATAATAATAATAATTAGGAGATGTATGAATTAATTACAATAAATATATATTTTATAATTTGTGATCTTCACCCCTCCTTGAAGTCTTCATATATAATCTATTAAAGTGTACAATCCAATTTTCACATTATTTTGGCGAATTAAGGTTTGGTTTTTTTTTTTTTTTTTTTTATTCTAGTTTTGGTAAATTTCTTGCACTTACCATGGAATAGATTTGTGATTTGTGGTGTTATTCATATTACTCCAAAATGAAATATACAAGAGGTAATACTTTGTCAATTTACAATAATGTTTTTGTTTTGTATTAAAATTGATGTTACGTACGTAAATACAATAAGATATCGTACATGATATTATTAATATATAATTTATAACAACTTAATTGATTTATAGTATAATAATTATAGCATTACATTATTGATTACTATTAATTAATTGACTTATAACATTTAGTATATTACTTAATTAATAATTAGAAATTTAATTATAGCATTCATTTTAGATATTATAGTAATATTAATTACTTATAATTATAACATTTCATACAAAACATTAGCACAATACTAATTAAATGATGAAAAATTTAATTATTATATATTACATTAAAGATTTATAGTATGATTACGTAATTCACTATAACATTCACATTATAGTATGATCACATAATAATTAATATTAAATAAATAAATGATTACTAATTGATTATGACATATATATAACATATATATAATTTATTACATAAACATTAGCACAATATTTAATTAAATGTTATAAATTTAATATTATAACATTACATAAAATTTATAATACGATTGTAATTAATGTGTAACATTACATTTATAATGATTACTTAATAATTAAACATTCTATTATAAATAATAAATTATATATATATAAAGATTTATAGTATGATTATTATTCTATAGTATGATTACAAATTAATTATAACATTACATAATTACTGATTATTTAATTGAATGACATTATATATAAACATTACATTATAAAACAATGATTATTTAATTAAATGATTATGACATTAATTTTTAAGCATTACCTTATAGTAAATAATACTTATAAATTGTTACATTATTACATTACATATATATATGATCACTTAATTAATTATACCAACATAGTTAAAGATTGCTAATTAGTTATAAATTTAAACATACAATAAACATTAGTAATTTACTATATATACATTACTTAATTAAATGATTAAAAATTTAATTAATTATAATATTACATTAAAGATTTATAGCATAATTAATTATCACTATCATTATAATTTAGTATGATCCATAATTAATTAAACATTATATAATTAAATAATTACTTAATTGATTATAACATTATATTATAAACATTAGTAATTACTAATTATATATAAACATTGCACAATATTAATTAAATGATTTAAATTTATTAATTATAACAGTACATTATAAATTTATAATACCTTACTTAATTAATATACATTCATTATAATTAAATGATTACTTAATTAATTATAACATTCATTATAAATAAATAATTATATATTATATTAAAGATTTATAGTATGATTACTTAATTCATTATAGCATGATTACATAATTAATTATAACATTACATATTACGATTATTTAATGATTATGACATTATATTATAAAAATTAATTATAACATTACATATAAATAAATGATTAGAAATTAATATAAACCTTAATTATAGTTAAATATTACTTAATTAAATATAACATTATTACATTACATTATAGATGAGTATTTAATTAGTTATAGCATACTAGTTAAATGATTACTAATTAGTTATAAACTTAACATTACATTATAAACATTAGTTATTACTACATATACACTTACTTTAATAATTATAACATTACATTATAGAGTTATAGTATGATTACTATCAATTATAATATCACATATAGATTTATAGTATGAATGCTTAATCAATTATAACATCCATTTTACATTAGTTATTTGATTAAATGATTAAAATTTAATTATACAATATTAAATTATAGATTTTAGTATAATTACTTAATTTATTATAACAATACATATGGTATGATCACATAATTAATATAACATTATATAATTAAATGATTATTAAGACATGACATATATATAAAATAGTAATTTACTACATAAACATTAAACAATACTTAATAAATTATTAGAAATTTAATTAATTATACATATTAAATTACATTATAAATTATTGTAGATTATTAATTAATGTTAACTTACATTATAAACAAATGATTACTTAATCAAATTATTACTAATTAATTATAACATTATTACATTACGTTATATTTATAGATCACTTAATTAATATAGCATTACATAGTTAAATAGATTAAATAGTTAAATTTATAACATATTATAAAATTATTAATTACTACATAGTCATAGTACAACTTAATTAAATGGTTAAAAATCTAATTAATTAACATTACATTAAAATTTATAGTATGATTACTTAATTAATTATAACATTACATTATAAATTTAGTACAATATTTAATTAAATAATAGAAATTTAAATTAATTATTATTATACATGTATAATATGATTACTTAATTAAATAAATATACATTATAACTAAATAATACTTAATTAATACAATATTTTATATTACATTTAAACATTAACAATTTATAACATTAAATTAACAATTTACAGATGAATGTGTGTGGTGGGTTTGATTGAGAAATTTTATGTAAATTGTGAATTGATTGAATTCAAGTTTCCTAGAGTTAGTGATTATGAGTTACATTGGACACAAATGAATGAGTAATCAAAATTTTGTTAGGGGTGTATTTGTAAACTTTTAAGGTATTTTATCATTTTTAAACTAAAAGGGGTAATTGATTTTTTATAGGGTACCCGAAAGGACGGAAACTGCATTAGGTTTCGGTTCCTAAATTTAGAAAATACACTGTGCAGTTCCGGTTCCTCTTTTGGGAACCTGCATGTGCGGTTCTGGTTGGTTCGGTTCTGTTTCCCCGAAAAATGCAGGGTATCCAGAACCGCTCACTTATTTGAGAAGACAATCATACTCTTATGGCTAATATCGATAACCCCCTGTGGTTCAGTAATAATAAAAAATGAGATATCTTAGTGGACTTAGTGATATTTACACTAATCAGGGATGACGTGTCATCTAACAACGTCGTTCGTTCGGTTCCCAAAAATTTATTATGTATTTGTTGAAATATTCTCAAATAAAAAAAAAAATTTCTATTTTGCTGCAGTCAACTCGCTTTTTGGTTGCCCAAATCTAATATTTTTTTCTCATTTCATCATCTTAAATAACCAAATAAATAAATAGAAGAATTTAGAATGTTATAAATGGTGTTAGAATAAAACATATAAGCAAATTATTTTATTTAAAAATTAAAAATTATCTTTAAGATTATTTCCAAAATAATTTAATTGGCAATTAGTCTATATATTTCTCTAAATTTTTCTCACCATTTTATTTCAAAACTACATCCATAAATTCAAACAACCTACATTCCTTGAAAGAAAAGGAATAATAGAAAAATTAAAAAAATCCCTTGAAAGTTGATATAATAATAAAAGAAACACAATTGCATAAAGACGACAAAAAACCAGATAACAATCTCGTATAGATTATATAGTATTATACCATATAATATCTTACTATACAAGTGGTGTACAAAACATACACATTTATATAGTACGATACAAGATCATGGACATAATAAATTTTCCTATAAATCGTCTCGATGGCTTTATCAGAACTCCACCTTCATCAACAGCCTCTGGCTAAATTCTTCCAGATTTTCGCGTTCTCTTCATCTTTCCCTTCTCTCTCCCCCATACTTCTTTAATACAAATCTCACCACCTTCTCTCACCGATCCCTCTCTCATCGTCCAAGTCTGATCCCTGTTCCAAACATTCACAAACTTCGCATTCGTGGGTTGGTCAGTCCATTGTGGCATCGCCACCATCGGAATCCCCAGGCTCAAAGCTTCAAGAACGAATTCACCCACATGCGTAACGAAACAGCAGATCGATTCATGGTTAAAACCCCAATTGCGGGCACCAGTCTCCACTAAACCTTTCTCTGATGTTTCCTCTTTGAATTTTTTGGTAGCTTTCGTCTTCGTTCTCTCCCCACCGGAATACTTTGATGATTTTGATCTTCTAAAGATTTGTATCATCCGGACATTTCACATGTAATACATATATATAAATGAAGCAATAAACCACATGTGAAATAAGAACACTTTCTTCTATTGATAAGATAAAATGTATATACAAACTATATACATTCACATATATATACAAAACATATTTCCTTTTAATCGATGACACGATTGGTTCCTAGGGCATACACTAACATATATTGTCTTCCATGCAACTACCGAGTAATGAGCTTCACCAAGATTTGGGAACCCCCAACGTGCTACCAGCAGAAAGTGCCAACTTTGATGTCTTAGAATATTGGAAAACCAAAAAATATATTTTTCGGGTATTATCAAGACTTGCCCTAGATGTTTTCTCTGTTCCTATCTGAACCGTTTCATCCGAACAAACATTTAGTGCTAGTGGAAGAATTTTAAATGACAGGAGGACTAAACTTTCAATAAAATTGATTGAAGTCCTCACATGTCTTTGAGATTGGGAACGATCGCGCCATAAAGATCAATACGAGGTTATCGATAATACTTTAATAGAATCATTTCAATTTTGTAATTTTGTAAATTGTAACTTTGTAATTTGTAAATTAACTGTCAATTATTGCTCTCTTTTTTCCTTACCAAGCTTTTGTCCCAATTGGGTTTTTCTTGGTAATGTTTTTAACAAGGCAATAATTGTTGTAATTTCTTATTTTATTTTTTGATAAATGAATAAATCCAAATTTTCTTATATTACAATTTAATTGTATTAAAATTGAATTAATATTTGAAATGTTAACAAAAAAAATTAATTTAATTTAATTGATATTTGAAAAGTTAGCTAAAAAATTACAAAAAATAAATGCACAAAAACTCGCCGAGTTAGGGTTGGTGGGCCGAGTTGGGCCAACCCTTTTGGCCAAAGAGGCGGGCCAAATTAGGCTTGACCAACAATTTGGTCTAACCCACCACGGGCCGTTAATTTTCAACCTCTAACGAAGATAAGCAAGATTAGGGATTTTTAGATATTTCCACATCAACAAGGGGTTGTGACATCCACCATAAAATGATATGTCGTTTACATGTCATCCAAGATGCAAACGACATGTCATCAGAAAACGAATCTAAGAATATTCTTTATGATAAATATCACTTAAGTCCTTAAGGTTGACTAAAATAGGGGGTTATCAAATATAATTCAAATACAAGGAGATTATATTGATATTAAGCAAATGAACGACACTTCAAAGAAATGACAAGAGTTTATTGGCAGAAAAAAAAAAAAAATCAATTTACATAGTCCTGTATAACTCAAACGACAGCTAGATCAACACGTTATTGTTTTAAGAGAAACTCTCATCCAAGTTCACTACCAATCTAGTCCGTTCAAGAAAACTAAATATCATCCTTATAATTAAAAGATAATGGACATGTCAGCTATTTATTGTGAGCAACTGGTCACCTATTTAATATAAAAGTAAACAACTTGTCGGCCTATTTAGTAGGGGTGAGCACGGGTAGCGGGTAGAACTGGAACCTGCGGGTAGAACTGGAACTGGAATCAGAACCGGAACCTACCTGAAACCGGCACTGTGCGGGTAGGTTTCGATTCCATTTTATTGGAATCGACACTGTGCGGTTCCGGTTTCGGTTCTTATGTGTGGAGGAACCGGAACTGGAACCTGGAAAAAGAACCTGAAAGGGGTACCCGGTTTAGAACCTGCTTGGAACCTGTAGCGGGTACCCGTTTTGGAACCTGTTTTGGAACCTATTTTGGAACCTGCTTTGGAACCTGTTTTGGAACCTGAGCTCCAATGAAATATTTGTGAATAATTGGGGGTTCCATTATTTTACATATAAAAAATTTAAAATAGAAAAGGTTAAAATTTTAGAATAACCTAATTAAATAAATATACAATGATACTTATTACATATAAACTACACCATATTAAAAACTTTAATATTTTATAACATATTAATATTAAAGTTTTGATTAATTAAGTGTATAATTGGAATTAGGATCCAATTAAAAGTGTTTTAATGTTATTAAAAGAATCATTTTTTAATAAAATAGTATATTTGATTGAATAATAATATATTTAGTTATTTACTTCAATTATCAAGTTCTGAGTATATTTATAGTAAATTAGCAATTAATTAATTATATATGATAAATTGATAAACATTAATAAATTTAATTACCAGTTAAATATCATACTTAATCAATTATAACATTACATTATAGTTAAATGATTAGTTAATTAATTATAATTGTTATAACATTACTTAATTGATTTATAGTAATTAATTATAGCATTACATTAATTGATTACTATTTATTAATTGACTTATAACATTTAGTATTTACTTAATTAAATAATTAGAAATTTAATTAATTATGCATTCATTATAGATTTAGAGTATATTATTAATTACTTAATTAATTATACATTTCATTACAAACATTAGCACAATACTTAATTAAATGATGAAAATTTAATTAATTATATATTACATTAAAGATTTATAGTATGATTACGTAATTCACTATAACATTACATTATAGTATGATCACATAATAATTATATATAATAATTAAATGATTACTTAATTGATTATGACATATTTATAAACATTAGTAATTACTAATTTACTACATAAACATTAGCACATATTTAATTAAATGATTATAAATTTAATTAATTATAACATTACATTATAAATTTATAATACGATTGTTTAATTAATTGTAACATTACATTATATTAAATGATTACTTAATTAATTATAACATTCTATTATAAATAAATAAATTATAATATTTATTAAAGATTTATAGTATGATTACTTAATTCATTAAGTATGATTACATAATTAATTATAATTAATTACATGATTATTTAATTGATTATGACATTATATTATAACATACATTATAAACAATGATTATTTAATTAAATGATTATACATTTAATTAATTAAGCATTACATTATAGTTAAATAATTACTTAATTAATTGTTACATTATTACATTCTTATATTATGATCACTTAATTATATTATCCATTACATAGTTAATGATTGCTTAATTAGTTATAAATTTATAACATTACACTATAACATTAGTAATTTACTATATTATTACATTCTTAATTAAATGATTAAAATTTAATTAATTATAATATTACATTAAAGATTTATAGCATAATTACTTAATTCACTATAACATTATATTTAGTATGATCACATAATTAATTATACTTATATAATTAAATAATTACTTAATTGATTATAACATTATATTATAAACATTAGTAATTCTAATTTCTATATAACATTAGCACATACTTAATTAAATGATTATAAATTTATTAATTATAACAGTACATTTAAATTTATAATACCATTCTTAATTAATTATAACATTACTTATAATTAAAGATTACTTAATTAATTATAACATTCTATTATAAATAAAATAATTATAATATATATTAAAGATTTATAGTATGATTACTTAATTCATTATAGCATGATTACATAATTAATTATAACATTACATTTACATGATTATTAATTGATATGACATTATATATATAACAATTAATTATAACATTACATTATAAATAATGATTAGAAATTTAATTAATTAAACATTATATTATAGTTAAATAATTACTTAATTAAATTATACATTATTACATTACATTATATTAGTATTTAATTGTTATAGCATTACTAGTTAATGATTACTTAATTAGTTATAAACTTATAACATTACATTATAACATTAGTAATTTACTACATTATTATTACTTAATTAATTATAACTTACATTATAGAGTTATAGTATGATTACTTACTCATATAATATTCCATTATAGATTTAGAGATGCTGCTTAATCAATTATAACATTCCATTATAATAGTAATTGATTAAATGATTAAAATTTAATTAATTACAATATTAATTATAGATTTAGTATAATACTTAATTTATTATACATTACATTATGGTTATGATCACATAATTAATTATAACATTATATAATTAATGATTACTTAATTGATCATGACATTATATATAAACATTAGTAATTACTACATAAACTTAACACAATACTTAATTAAATTATTAGAAATTTAATTAATTAAACATATTAACTTACATTATAAATTTATGTATGATTATAATTAATTGTAAATTACATTATAAACAAATGATTACTTAATCAAATTATTACGTAATTATTATAACATTATACATTACGTTATATTAATATGATCACTTAATTATTATAGCTTACATATTAAATGATTACTTAATTAGTTATAAATTTATAACATTACTATAAACATTATTAATTTACCATTAGTCATTAGTACATTACTTAATTAAATGGTTAAAAATCTAATTAATTGATAACATTACATTATAAATTTATAGTATGATTACTTATTAATTATAACATTACATTATAAATATTAGTACAATATTTAATAAATAATTAGAAATTTAATTAATTATAACATTATATTATACATGTATAATATTTACTTAATTATATAATATTACATTATAACTAAATAATTACTTATTATTACAATATTATATATTACATTATAACATTACATTTATAACATTAAATTAACAATTTACAGATGAATAATTGTTTGTGTCTTGGTTTTGATTGAGAAATTTTATGTAAATTGTGATGAATTGATTGAATTCAAGTGTTGCTAGAGATTAGTGATTTATGAGTTACATTGGACACAAATGAATGAGTATCAAAATTGTTAGGGGTGTATTTGTAAACTTTTAAGGTATTTTTATCATTTTTTAAACTAATAAGGGGTAATTGATTTTTTATAGGGTACCCGGAAAAGACCGGAACCTGCATTTTAGGTTTCGGTTCCTTAAATTTAGAACCTACACTGGCAGTTCCGGTTCCTCTTTTTGGGAACCTGCATGTGCGGTTCTGGTTCTGTTCTGGTTCTGTTCCCCGAAAAATGCAGGGTATCCAGAACCGCTCACTATTTAGAAGAGACTATCATACCTCTTATGGCTAATCGATACACCCCCTGTGGTTCAGTAAATTAAAAAATGAGATATCTTAGTGGACTTAAGTGATATTTACACTAATCAGGGATGACGTGTCATTTACCTTAACAACGCGTTCGGCTTCGGTTCCCAAAAATTTATTATCGATTTGTTTGAAATATCTCAAATAAAAAAAATTTCTATTTTGTGCTGCAGTCAACTGCTTTTTTGGTTTGCCCAAATCCTAATATTTTTTTTCTCATTTCATCATCTTATAAAAACCAAATAAATAAATAGAAGAATTTAGAATGTTTTTAAATATGGTTGTTAGAATAACACATATAGCAAATTTATTTTTTTTAAAAATTAAAAATTAATCTTTAAGATTATTTCCAAAATAATTTAATTGGCCAATTTAGATCTATATATTTCTCTAATTTTTTTCTCACATCTTTATTTTTCAAATCTACATCAATAAATTCAACAACCTCTAAATCTTGAGAAAAAGAATAAATAGAAAAATTAAAAAAATCCCTTGAAAGTTGAATTAATAATAAAAACACAATTGCATAAAGACGACAAAAAAACACAGATAACAAAATCTCGTATAGTATATATAGTATTATACCATAATACTAACTATACAATGTGGTGTACAAACATACACATTTTATCATAGTACATACAAGATCATGGACATAATAAAATTTTACCTATAAATCGTCGATGCTTTATCAGAACTTCCACCTTCATCAACAGCCTCTCTGGCTAAATTCTTCCGATTTTCGCGTTCTCTTTCATCTCTTTCCCCTTCTCTCCCTCCATCACTTCTTTAATACAATCTCCACACCTCTCTCTCTCACGATCCTCTCTCATCGCTCCAAGCTCTGATCCCTGTCCTCCAAACATCTTTCACAACTTCGCATTCGTGGGTTGGTCAGTCCATTGTGGCATCGCCACCATCGGAATCCCCAGGCTCAAAGCTTCAAGAACCGAATTCAACCCAAAATGCGTAACGAAACAGCAGATCGATTCATGCGTTAAACCTCCAATTGCGGGCACCAGCTCACCACTAACCTTTCTTGATGTTTCCTCTTTGAACTTTTTTGGTAGCTTTCTGTCTTCTGTCTCCTCACCACCCACAGGAAGAAGCATTGCTTGATTTTAATCCCCATGCGAGCTCTTCAACTTGTTGCTCTTCGGCTTCCGCCATGCTCCCGATGAAACGTAAACCTGAATTTTTAGGTTTTCGTTTAACCAGGTCATGCAAGCGTCAGTTTTTGGCTTGAATAGAGTGATTTCATAGTCTTTATCATCTTCAAGTCTTTTGTCTAAGTAAACTGATGGAGAGTTGGCCCTATCGTCCCCAGTTTCACTGCTTAGCCACCAGTCCACCACCTATCAAAGATCCACAAAATCGATAGAAACACATCCTAAAGATTGTAAAAAATCAATATATTATAGAGAATTATTTATAAATATCTACTTACCGTTTCCTCTAATTTATAGAAAGTGTTAAAAACACCAATCTCTTCGTCAATATTCGAGAATTGATTCACAACTGTATGAAGAAACCCGGTACGATCCAAAATCATTTATAAACGACGGCTTCTCAGAAGCTTGAAGCACGGCATCCAGGAATGGAGACAGTAGTCTCGTGAGTGGCAAAGGAAGAGCCCTTTAATAACATGATAATAATATTGTTCACTGCACAACTTTGAGTAAAAAACACGACGCCAGGGCCCAACTCCTTAGCAACATCGAGTGCCCAAGGCATGAACCCATCATAAACAACAGCAGTAACAGGCTGACCATTTTCATCAAGCTTTTTAATCAACTTTGACAATGTTTCTGACCAACTCGCTTGAGAGATTCTACATAAGCATCGAGGCTCTCGGCTTGGCTGTAGCCGCCTTCGTCGAAGCCATCGGAGAATGTTTCAATGGCGATTGAGTTAGCTGGGTTTATCTGCATGGCTTGAAGGTGGAGACGGTGGTGGCTAAGGTTGATTTTATTCCTTTGGGAAGTAAGCGTTTGCGAATTGAAGCATAGGTTTATGTGGCCTTGAGCTGGATAAGGAACTATTAGAACATGAGGTTTGTGAGGTTTCTCCTCCATTTTTAGTACAGAGAGAAGCCAATTTGCAGAGAAAATGAAGACAAAGCAAGAGATCGAGAAGTTTGAAATGAACTCTCTTCTTCATCGTAGAGCTCGTATTTATTTATAGTTTATAACTCGTCCAGTAAAATGTTAAGCTTTATTCAATTTTTGGATAAATTTAGACCTATTCAGATTTCAGATTTCAGAGAAAATAAATAAATACCACCATAGTCATGACGGCAAAAGATAATTCTAAGAAGCCGAACGTTCCACCTACCCAAAGGTTGGTATAAAGATAGATTGTACCCAAAAGGTTTGGAAATGACAATAATATTTTCTGTCATATTTTGTTAAGGATTATATAGGCTAAAAGATGTATATAATTTTATTCTCAACCCATGCCCGTTTGCACAGCCCTCTTGCATCATCGATCGATTTTTTGATCGGATTTAGCATTTTCTGTGAAGTTTGATAATAAACAGTGGCATTGACCCTTTACTGGCTTGTGTTGGAATAAAATCGGTGGGTATTTCAGTCTTTTCACCATTTTTGTCTTTTAGTATGAAAATTCTAACAAAACATGATAGAAAGTGGGTTGTTTATCATTTTCAAACCTTTTGAGTACTACTTTGTCTTTATACAAACTTTGGGTATGTATAAGTCGTTCCCCCTTCTAAAGAAACAGTTAGCCTCCCAGTCCCATGGGATTCAACTGCGTGAAGAGACAAAATTCAGACTTAAATATAATTAACATCCTTCCTAGGTATATATAATTTTTTCATATATGTCTCCATCTTCAGTATATATATATTGATTATGAACTTGTTCTAAAATTTTATTAAATTATTGGAAGGATTAAATTTATTGCTTTTTTGTTAACAATCTTATCCGAAGAGATGGTATTAATCATAGTAGACAAGCTGGATTAAATGATTTGAACCTTCCACTTTCCAAAACCATATTCAAATTCAATTGAGAAAGAAAACAATTACATTTCTCAAAGAAGACAGCAAGCCACATATTTTATGAACAAAAAAATAAGTGGTTTAAATTTGTAAGCAATATCCCAAATAAGAAGATATCCCAGCTTTCATTTTCGAGTGAAGAATATATAAGCCAAGATGGAGATTTGAATAAATAATAATAATAATTAGGAATGTATGAATTAATTACAATAATATATATTTTATAATTTGTGATCTTCACCCCTCCTTGAAGTCTTCATATATAATCTATTAAGTGTACAATCCAATTTTCACATTATTTTGGCGAATTAAGTTTTGTTTTTTTTTTTTTTTTTTTTATTCTAGTTTTGGTAAATTTCTTGCACTTACCATGAGATAGATTTGTATTTGTGGTGTTTTCATATACTCCAAATGAAATATACAAGAGGTATACTTTGTCAATTTCAATAATGTTTTTGTTTTGTATTAAAATTGATGTTACGTACGTAAATACAATTATATAATATTATATATATATATATATATAATATTATATATATATATATATATTATATATATATATTATATATATATATATATATAGAGAAGCCATGAGTGACAAATTAATTAACAGCAGCTTGTTGTAGAGTTGTTGGATTAAAATAGTCTAAGTTGAAGGAGATGGCTAAGGTATTTTGTCGGTTTGGCTTGTCCTTTGCCATTTTTAAGTTTTTCTGTTCTTCTGTGTCTATTGAGGTTTGTTTCATGGGATTTATCTTTTTCTTTTTGTTTGTTTCATGGATTCGGCTCATTCGGTGTCACTGCATTTCTCTGAATGGGCGAATGCCAGTTATGCTGATGGCTCAATGACCTTTTATAATCACTTTTACTAAATACACATTTATTATATTTAAAATATCTCTTTAAACTTTATCTAATATTAAAAAAAAGTACAAAGAGGTATACAAAGAGCTATACAAAGAGTCAAATCTAACCCTTAAAAGAAGAAAAAAAAAAGAGAGAGAAAGAGGCAATCATGAATTTCAAGAGTTGGATTTGACTATTTGTATGACTCTTTGTATGTCTCTTTGTAAGGGTAGTATTACTCTATTAAAAATAATCCTGTGCGGGTTCGGATATCGGCCCTTTTTTGAAGGAACCGGTTCTGGTTCCTTAATAGCTGAAACCGAAACCTGTTTTACACGTTCTGGTTCTGGTTTGGGTACCTGGTAAAATTCAAGCGGTCCCTATTTGTTTAAAAAATAACAGATAAACCCTTAAAAGTTACAAATACACCCCCATCTCACAACGAATATTGACCATTGGATTATAACTCGTGTACCAATCACTTTGAAAAAGCTTTCTTATAAGCTAAAACCCTAAGCACCGCTTGTAAACAAACTAAGCCAAGTTCTATCCCCATATTGTAGATCTCTTTTCTTTTCTTATCTTCTTCTTCTTCTCCTTTTTGGTAGTTATTAAAAGAGGATTTGTGCCGAATTTTAAAATATAGCAGGAAGAATTTGAATGTCTGGCCAAATTGATTTTTTTTTATGCTTTGTTGATATTTTGTATGAATAATGAAAATTTTTTTATGCCAAATTGGTTTTTTGTATGAGTGATGAACATTCTGTTAATATTGATGTTAAATGGCAGAATTTGTTGGATTTGGATTTCATGGTTTTTCCTTTATTTATTTACTTTATTTTTTTTGTGTGTGTTGTGTTCAATATGATGAGAAGAAAATGGAAGGAAAAAATAGAGTCATTTTTATTTAAAAATTGGTTTTTGTGTTGCTGTGTTCAATATAAGTGAGAATAATATGAATAGAACAATAAAGTTTTTTTATAAAGAAATAAAGGTTATTTGTGGTGAATTAATTTTAATAACAAGGTAAGGACATCCATTAAATTAAGTTTTGAAAAAAAGCAAACAAAACATGACAAAATTCCGGAAGACATCAGGTAGAACTTCAATTGAATCGTAAAATTTTACAATGGTCCCTATATTTTTCTAATATTTTTTAGTCCCAGTCCCTGAGGTGGTGGAACAAGAACCAAACCTGTACAGTATCGGTTCCTAATTTCTAGAATCAGAACCTACCCTATGAGAGCCGATTCCGAGTAGGAACCGAAACCAAAACTAGAGTACCCCTCGGTTCCAATTTCAGTCGGATCTTTTGCACACCCCTAGCATTTAGTTAAGGGAATGTAGTATTATTGGGAATGTTATATTAATAGAAAGATAGATTACATTGAAGATTATTGAGAATGTTTAGGAAAATGTGTTTGGTTGACTGGAATAAATTGGTGTGTATATTATATTCATATTTTTGGTTGGGAGGTAAATGGGTGGGTAGTCCTTTTAAAATATTAATATAATATTATTTTTATTATCATTTTTTTAAACCTTTACATTTGAAATTTTGCTAAAACACTCAAACTATATAAAACTTTAATTTGTAGCAAAATTACTCGCACCCACCCCAAGCCATTGCTAGCAACCAGCCACTACTGTCGACGTCGTTAGAAGTCGCTTGAATGGTGTACAACCAATTGGGATTCATGGTCAGAAACGGTCAAATCTGATTGTTTCACAGCCAAAGATGTGGTCAGGATTCATGATCAGAAACGGTCAGATCTGACTGTTTCACAGCCAAACATGTGGTCATGAAACGGCCACGAATCTGGCCATGATCTGGCTGTTTCCAGCCAAAACGAAGGCCGAAAACGGCCAAATCGCCGTAGATCTGATCTTTTTTTGTCAAATCGGTGCACGGCTGGCCAGATCTCGCTGATCATGTGCCGATATGGCAATTGCCACCGACGGCTGGCGATGGTCTTGGGTGCTTAAGAGTATTTTGTTAATTTTTAAACTTTTTTGTGGCTAGGGTGTTTTAGCAAAATTCTCAAATGTAGTGAGTCTAGGCTAATTGTTATTTGGTAGATATTTGAAGGCAATTGTATCTAAATGGTATTTAATTTTGGGCAAAATAGGTATAAAATCATATTACCTCAATAATCTTTTAATAACATCCCCTAGTAAGATAATTTGATTATCCCCAATATTGTCAATAGTAAACACTATTTGCAATAAAAGATTACCATAATATTTTATTACTAACAAACCAAACAAGGAAATTTTGAAAATTAAACGAAGATTATCGAAGTAATCTTATTTTACCTTGAACCAAACGCAGCCTAAGCTTGATTAGATTTTTCGTTTAGTCATTTTCCTCAATTTTAAACTTAATTCAATTTTTTTTTGTTACATCCCTCCTCCCCAATTTAAAACTTGAAGCTTACATTTTTTTATTTTCATAGTTTTAGTAATATATTTCCATGAAATAAAACAAAAGTTTCAATGATTATTAAAATTTAGGGTTAGAGCTTTATATAAGAATTAAAAGTTTAAAAATCAAAACTAAAATATAAAATGAAGTATAAGTGTATTTAGAATTTTATAATGTCATTTCTAGTAATTTTCATTAAGATTAAACTTGTAAAAAAAAAAAAAAAACCATAAAAACATTTAAAAGTGTATTAGATTATTTAACATATTTATATCATAATAAGTAAATTAAATTGGCATATAAATATAATAAGGATAAAACGGTGTAAAAGCATAGAGTTACTGTGTATTAGATTAAATGAATAAATAATTTATAATTCAATATGGTTAATAGAAAATAAAGATTAGGAGTTCCATTATAAAATTTGAGGAATGGGCTTCAGTAAAAATGCCCGTCCCTAATCTTTTGATTTGAACAAGGGCAAGTAAAGGGACTACTTAAAAAATTAGGCTTATAGTCGCCAAAGCCCAAACCAAAAACCATATACATGACACCACACACAAAATCTAAAACGCTAACTACTACCAAAAATCTAAAATCCTCACTACTTTTTAAAAATGCAATATATTTATTACCATTGCTTTTATATTTTAGTTATATTAGGATTAAGTTCTTTTAATTGATTACGATTAAATTTATGGGCAAGTTTTATCTTAGGCTTAGAGTTATCAATATTGAATCCAGTTCAATGGGCTTTGAAACTCCTTTTTGTTAAGTTTTTTCTTGGATAGAGTCTATTTGGACCTATTGAGCTTCCATAACAAAAAGGGGCATAAATAAATACTAATTATATGATGTATCTGATTCATACATAATATCATGAAAAATAGATACAGATTTTTATTGTTACTTAATATCTTCAATATGTTTGAAAAGGTATTTAAAAATATCAAATTAATTTGAGGAAAAAAAATTTGATTTAGTGCCAAACATGTTAATATTTGCTCATACTAAAAAGTTCTATGTGAATTTGAAAAATACAAAAGTTGGTGCATAAAAAAATATATATACTTTGTGGTGCAAATAATTATTTCGTGGGTGCATATAAAAAAACTCTTTGGAAATGGTAATGTTAAACTTGAAATTAAAAATCCTTCATTGGAAACTTTTAACCTCAAATTGATACCCATTAAATGTATTGAAACTTAAAACAATATACATGAAATATTTAATATAAGACATGAAACTAAAAACCTTGCATATGAAATAGACCGAACTTAATTGTATCCATAACAATAGATTCGAAACTATTAACACCAAGTTAGAAACCTTTAACATAGAATTAGAACCCATTAATAGTTCTTGAAATTAAAGACAACGTAAATGAAATATACAATATAAAACTTGAATATTTTAATGTCAAACAAGAAATTATATGAACTTGATACAAAGAACATTTAAATTGAAACTGTGTTAAACATGAAATGTTTCGCATTAAACCTGAAATAAAAGGCTTTTATACTAAACACTAGAAATTTGAAACTTTTGAAAACCTACTAATTCCAATTTAATTTATAATCTCTAAAATTATTTTCCTTATCTTTAAAAAATTAAATTAAATTATTTTAATATTTTAAATGGAACTTTAATTGAAAAAAAGAATAAACTCTATGAAATTTTCAACTAAGTTCTTGACACATGTAACAAAATATGAAATTATCCAAACTTGATACTAAGAACCATGAAATGAAAAGAGTTTGACACTAAAAACTAGAAATTTGAAACTTGTAACATTGTGATTAAGAGTTTAAAAAAATTATTTTCTCATAATTTAATTTGTTATTTTTAAAAATAAATTATACTAAAAAGAAAATTATTAAACATTTTAAATTAACTTTTGTTTAATGAAATAATATTGCCCATGGCAAGCTTTACTTAAAGAGCAAAAATTTAGGAGCTCCGTATCCTTAAGGTAGCAATGCCAATGCCCATTAATGATAGTTAATTAGTTATTACAAGAAGTGGACTTCGAGGCTTAAGAGACAAGACCCAGACCTTAGCTTCAACTCTTCTAAACGACTAACTAAGAAAGCAACACTCTTTCTCCTGCACCGCCATGCGGTTCCCCGCGGCGTCGAGAACCGGCGGGGGCCTCGGCGTCGCCGCCATGTCTTACGTCTTAATAGACTACCTGCGTCACATTTCGCCGGCGTGGCACGCGCGTTTGCAGCCGTTGCTGTGGACTGTACTGGCTCTGATCGCCGTAACACGCGTGCCCTTTTACAAACACTGGACCGCCGAGTTCAAAGCTGCAATTCCGTTTCTCGCTTCTATGATTTTCATGCTCTCCGCTCTGCTCTTTGAGGCTTTGTCCGTACGTTTTGTCACCGCCGTGCTTGGCCTCGATTGGCACAGGTAAATTACTGACTTGACTTTCATTTTTAGTTTGTTTTTGTTTTGTGTTTGGTTTTGAATAATTTAAAGTGGGTCGAGTTTGTTTTGTATATTTTTTTTTTGGCTCTGTGTCGAGCTTGATTTGTGTTCTAGTTTTACCTGTTTATTTGTGTGTTTTGTGATTAGTTAAGCTTGATATTTTGTGGGTCGAATTTTGTTTTGTGTTATTTTCGGATCTGCTTTTCTACCCAGATGGTGAATTGATTGAAAATTATTGTGGCATTGTTTATATATTTGTTTATTTGCCGCTTACTTGCAGTGGTCTGAGTTGGGTTTGTGTTCGTTTTGGATTTTGTTTTGGTGCGTGGAGTTTGATTCTTTTTGGTTGATCTTATTTTGTTGGAAAATGAGGTTTTATGGGCGTGGATGAGAGAACTTAGATTTGATGTGTTTGCAAAGCATCACTCTTGTTTATAATGACTTTCAATGCCACCGTTTGTACTCTTGATGGACTGTAATTAGTTTCTGGATCATGATTTCTTCCAGATTTTTTTTCCCACATGGTTATTTGTTTTATATCAATCGTGCCACTGTTTATTTGCATGCATCTTTGAAGGCATTTTGTAATCATTAATTTCAAGGTATTGTCTAGATCGCCACAGTGTTATTATGTCTATTTTGGGGGTTTTATATCCGTGTATGGATAAATTCATGGGTGTGATTGTTTAAGAATTGAGAAAGTCTCAGTTGACAACTGAAAAATATTTATGATTAGGGCAGCAATTGATGCTTTTCTCCTTTTGTTCTCTTCTCTCTCTCTCTCTCTCTCTTTCTCTCTCTTATTTCTTGCTTTTTTGGCTTAAAGCACATCTCAACATGACTGGAACAAAAAAGCTAATGCCAAGGACTCAGCCTGAGAATGGTAGCCACAAAAGCATTCCCTTTTACATTTGCTGGTCCTTTGAGTCCAATGCAGCTAAAACATTTCTTGTTTCCATATTGTTCATGGTTTCATGCTTTCTCACTGTGCTGATTTCCAGTGTTAATTGCTCCTACTATTTTGTCCTTGTTATTTGTATGAACTTTATGGTATGATTTTTGTGTTGAAAATTAATTGACTAGATGATGAATCAGTATAAATTTGAAGAATAGGGTTGTTCGTTTTGTGTGATTTTAGCATTATTATCTGGGTAGGTGTTGGTGTACAATGTTTCTGGATCACTTATATGGCTCAAATTTGTATTTGTTCTTTGTGACTTTGCCCGAGTCTCTCTTGCTGAAAATAGTGGTTCCGAGCAGGAAGTGGAGTAACCCAGATGGTGAAATTTGAGGTGCTGGTATTTGCTTTGTAGTCTTTGCAACTTGACCCCAGCTGTAGCCATTAGTCTTTTTAGGGGCAATTTTGGTAGCCTCCTCTAATTTTGAGTGCACTCTAAACACCACTAGAGTTAGAGAAAACTTGCTGTCATCGTGAATTCAATTTGAGGAATCATGTTTGATTTGTGTTTTTTATAAGGTTTTTTAGTAGAATACAAGCCTTTCACTTTTCAATGGTTTGTGAAAGAGGACATCGGAGATGTTTTTTTTCCTTGGTGTTTTTTTTTATTTTTTATTTATTTTTTTTTTTTTTGGCATAATTTTGTGGATTATCAATGTTAGTGGCTGATGGCTGATTGTACAGATATGAAGTGGTGGGAACTAGAGATGCTGGATTTAAATTTATGTGTTTAGCTCTTTGATGAGGAGCTTGATTTGTTGTTTTCACTGTTCATTAATCCAAGTATCAATTAATATACACTAAAGGGACTTAATTTCATGATTCATCGCGAACCATGTTGAGCATTTATGGGTTTTCACGCTCTTCATGAGATGGTGTTACTATGGTAGGCATGGTCACATGTGTTGAGTATGAGGTTTACCAAGGAAGTCCAGTTATTTGTATTAAATATCTTTTTCACAGCACTTCCAGCAAGGACATCAATATTTTTATTTTACTAAACATAACACTTGGTAAGTTGCTATAAGTATAGGCCTTGTAATCTTATGTTCATTCCCTTGGTTCATTTACTGTTGAGTTCTCACTTTTCAGCTTAAATTAGCAAACATACAACATTTTCAGTTGTTTAAAAATTGCCAAATGAGCATCTTTATCTCATAGTGATCCCAAATTGTTCTGTTGTGTGTTGTGCGCTTGAACAATAGTGTCATCTCATGTTTCATTACTCTTGCAACTTTTCTTGATGGGAAATACCTTCAGTTCTTAAATTATTTCCTCTTCAAATATTACTTTATGGCTTAAAAACAAGATAATTGATTGGCTTCACAATCTGCAACAGTGAAACGTCTCCACTTCCTGACACTGGTCAGTGGTTGCTCTTGGCTTTAAATGAGAAACTTCCTGGAACAGTCGTTAAGATATTGAGAGCTCGCATCATTGGGTTGCATCATTATCTAATGTTGTTTATGATGCTAGCTTTTTCCGTTTTATTTGACTCTGTGAAAGCTCCTGGCCTTGGGCTAGGTGCAAGGTACATGTTCACCATGACAATTGGTCGTCTCCTTCGGGCCATAACATTTGTGTCTACCATTCTTCCATCAGCTCGGCCTTGGTGTGCTTCAGCTCGGTTTCGAGTCCCTAACTATCCTCATCCCTGGGCACAGAAATATTATGTCCCCTATGCTGAAGATGCTAATTCTATTAATCAGATAATAAAACAGGATATAGCTTATGGTATGTCTTTTCTATTTAAATTAATTTACTTTTTTTATTCTGTTGTCTGGATATGTTTGGATTCTCTTTGATTTGCTATAGGCCCCAATTGCCTTGCCGGTGCTCAAGTCAACTTCAGCAGTACATGAATGAATGGTGGTCTTTGTTTTAATTCACCACTATAGTTTAACTAAAAACAGTTGGATCATTCGGATGTATCAAGCCATGCTGGTTTCTTGTTGTGAATTTCTAAATGAGATGTGTGCCTTATTAATTGCTTATAATGTTCAGTCAATACTCATCCAATCTAATAATGGCTATGATAGTGCTTTCTGGTTTGGTTTGAGATTCAAGATTCCTATCATTTTTAGATAGACTAAATTTTTTAATCAAGTTCCTAGCAGTTCTTTCTGTCAATTGATTTTTATTGTTGGTGAAAAATAATGAATATTTTGTTTTTTAGTCATATGTCCTTCAATAGTATGTGATATTTAAATACATTTTAGTTGTTTCACTCTAACTGGAAAGTGCTGTTGATAGCTGGCGTTGGAAGCTACCCTAGTGACTACCAACCAGATTGGGGTTCAATGAGCTTCCTAATTGACTTCCTACGACCTACTGCTTCAGAAGGATCTTCATGGTACAGTCTGCTGACAAAGGCTGGAGGTGGCTGCAACGACCTTATATACAGTGGTCACATGCTTGTCGCTGTACTGACCGCAATGGCTTGGACGGTATTTATCCCATCCACTGTCTAGTGCCACTAACATTATACGAGTAATTGCCAATTCTTAACAACCTTTGTTTGTCATTAAAATGTTTACAGGAGGCTTATGGAGGCTTCAGCTCAGCTCTCATATGGCTACTTGTATTGCACAGTGCCCAGAGAGAAATACGTGAACGCCACCATTACACTGTCGACTGTATTGTAGCCATATATGTGGGCATCCTGCTCTGGAAGATGACTGGTTTTATCTGGCCAACCAAGGACGCAGCCAAAGGTAAAAGACTTGACAAACTTGAGAAAATCCAAGGCAGACTATTCCAGGCAGCTAAGGACTCGGACATGGACAAGATCAACGAGTTTCTCAAAGAGGTTGAGTTGGGCAGTCCAGAGAGCCAGCTCAAAGGCCCTAGCAAAGGCATGTGGTTGTTCGCTTGTGCAACGATTTTCTCAGCTCTCGCTATCGTTCTCCTTGCCTTCACATGGACAAGCGATGGATGATTTAATTGTCGTCTTACACGGATTCTGACTCTGGTTTTCGAGGTTAGACTTTACTGTAGTTCTATGTAATGCAATGTTTTGTTGTTACAGAAAGTTTGATGGGGTTCGTTTCATTAGAGTATTTGTCAGAAATGGCCCCAGAAATGAGTCAATTATGAGGCTTGACCACGTTTATTTATTGCATACAAGAATGACTAGTAGCAAATTTTATCTGACCATCGGATGGATCCTTGAACATTTGTTAATTTTCTTTAAACTGTTGTTTTCATGTTAAGATTATCAATGACAAAATATGATGTTTCGACTTTATTTATAATTTTTTTTGAAAAATATATATTTTTCAATGCATCAATTTTATCGTCAATGACAATTTATTTTCATTAATTGTTTATTAGTGAATTAATAAGATCTCGAATAAGACCAGCTTACAATGTCTATATATATATATATATATATATATATAATATCTTTCTTATAATTTTTGTATTTATTTACTGTGATATCTCATATTACAAAGATATTTACTGCCATTTTTACTAATTAAAATATATTTTAAAAAATAAAGAAAAGAGATGATAGAAAATAAACGACTAGATAGCGCGTGGGGTTGGAAAATTTCAAAAAACAACGGAGGCTGCGCTAAAATAACCATATGGGCAGTGGTCAATTAATATTTTTAGATATATTATCAAGATGTTTTCATTAATTGAGTCCTTAATAAGGATGATTCTGGAATTTATCTAATTATCAATTTTAAGATTTTAAAAAATTATTTGAGATTCGCATAAATTAACTCCACACACCGTTTAAAAATAAAAAAGCTGCGCCAAATATCACCAAACTGGTGGGTTCCAACAGATATTCTTCACTTGAGATAGTTTAGTACACTCCCAAACCACCGACCACTCGATCATCATCAATTACTCATTTCCCCACCGTTTGATCCACCATCCACGACTCCCAACCCACCAATCCCACCTAATTATTCTACACCCTCACACACCAAATCCAACCGTCGCTCCATAACAAAACAACTGGCACACGCTTATCTTCGCTTCACCTCCTCCTCTCTCCTTTTCAACTCTGCAACATTTTGTCTGTCTCTCTCACTCTCTCTACCAACAAATGTTCTATCATTGAGGTTGAGTTTATTGTTCTTCATATAGTAGGAATTCTGCCTATGCTTTATAAGCATTCCTAAACTATGTGATTCATTAGATCATCAGATGGTGAATCCCATAAGACACATTCTGTATTGAATACGGTGGATCCATTCCTGATTCCTTTTCCAACTTCGGAATCCTTGCCATTGTCATCTTCAGCCTTTTCATGCAGCCGCCCTTGTTTTTCTCCGGCTGTACACGTGCTTCCAGAACACATACTCTGGCTACATGGTAATGATGCAGCTCCATCATTACCAAATGATGCTGTGCCGTAGTGAAATCCATTATCAGATATAGGGAAACCGCTGCAGCCTCCGGCAAAATTTGCCGACATTGCTCCTGTAGGGTCCCAGGGCTTGTCCGAGGGCAGCATTTCAGGTTCTTGTATTACCCTTGATAGATTTAGCTTGATCTTTACGGTAGTGTCATCTTTTTCATCATTTTTACTGGTAATGTAAGTGGCTGTAGTGTTCATTGGTGCTGATTGTTGGAGCTGGTAGTCTATTCTTTTCTTAGTTAGCAGGTGGAGCATTTCATCTTTGAAGCAGCCGAGGGCTGCTTCCGCAAGATGAGCCACCTGAGGCGGTGCCAGCGTGGTGGCGATGTCCGCCATCAGGTGGGAAAACGGCTTGTGGGTAACTGGATCGATACCTATGCCTGAAAGCTTCTTTTTCAGCTTGGTATTCCAATGATTTTTAACATCATTATCAGTCCGGCCAGGTAGCTGAGCTGCAATTAGTGCCCATCTGCATTACACATTTTCGAATCAATCAATTAGTATTCTCTGTCATTTACATAGTCTCATTTAGAACATGCATATGCATTGACATACCGATTGCCAACAACAGAGTGTAGCTTCACAATAGCCTGTTCTTCCGCGTCTGAGAACTGCCCGTGCTTAAGATCAGGACGAAGGTAATTCGTCCAGCGCAGCCGGCAGCTCTTCCCACATCTCTGGAGACCTAACATATAAAAAAAATAAAAATAAAACGACTTATTAGTCAAGCTACTCAATTGGGTTTAGAAATTCTTTTATAATTAGAGAGTAAACAAACCAGCATTCTTGGGGATGAGGCGCCAGTTTCTGGTGCCATGTTGGGCAATATAAAAAGAAAGCTTGCTGTCTTCTTCAGGAGTCCATTGCCCTCTTTTCACATTGTCCTTCTCGCAACACGGTATGCGTCCCATCTCTAACTTAATCTTTTTTCTAAACACTTTGCTTATTTTTAAGTAGAAATATTGATGGTGGTTATAGTAAAGAAAAAGGGAGAAAGAATTGTTTGTTTGGTCACTGAGAAAAGAAATGGTGAGTGATATTGTTATATATATGTGAAATGGGGTTAGGAAATGTGCATGGAATTGTTGTTTGTACGAAGAAAGATAGAAATCACATCAAAGGTGCATGATTATATTAAAGAATTCAACGCCATTGAGCGTGTGAGAGATAGGCCGGTAGCTCACCCACGAGACGCCTGGTCAACTCTCTCTCTTTCATTGACTGTGCTTTGAGTTCTTGGGTGGCTGACTTTCTCCTCCTGCTCACACAAAGCCACCTTCTCGTCGTGCAATCAAAATAAACTACTTGGTTTTAGTTATAAACAGTTTAGGAGGTCGCACGTGAGGTGAGGCTCATATACACCTTTACAGCAAAGGAAATCTTAAGGGCCCTTTGAGTCTTTGACTCGTGTGAATCTTGAAGGAATTCCATTTGATCCCTGTAGTTTTGGTTTACTCCATTAAGGACACTTGTTTCAAATATTAGCATTTTGATCCTTTGACTTAAACGAAATTTGGCTGACCATTGATTGTTTAACTTGCAATGGTATAGTATAGAAAACAAATTTTCGTTAATTCATAAAGGGGAATTCTCTTCAAGTTAAAAGACCAAAACGTTACTTAGTATTTGAAATAAGTATCATTGAAAATAGAGCAAAACCAGAGGGATGACAATATAATTCTCTATTGAATCTTTACAAATATAGTTGTTTTGGTACAATAAAAATAAATAACAAACCCATAACATAAGAAATTTGAGCAGGAATGTGAATATCAACAGCAAACTATTCTATACAATCCTGATATTTCTCCTTTCGTATCATTGACAAGTATGCCTTTTTTCTTAGCTTAATTTGGCACTTATAATGCCTTCTATTGACCCAATTAATGCAAACAATGTGACGATGAAGCAGAAAAGGCTAAAAAGTCTAAGCGTCACCCATGTTCTTGTCCAGGCTTCAATATTCTTCTGCTTAAAGTACATCTCCACCGGAAAATATATGGATAAAGGCTGAAGATTCAGTGCTCTGATCAGTCAATTGCTGTTGTTGACAAAACATTTACTGTTCTGAAACACAGCCTTAGAAGATTCAATCTGAATCCTGGTATCAATGGAAGTTTTAAATGGAAATCATTGTATAAAAATCCATGGTTTGGAAACTTCCCAGAAATCCATTTTTCAATAGTTGCAAACAATGGCTGACTATAAACCTGTCAACAAAGATATAAACCCCCGAAAAAAAATTTTAAAAACTTTGATTTATACTGCCACAACTCCAGTGAAACTTGGATTTGTCTCTTACCCACCTTAAATAGTGGGGCTCAGAGGGCATCCCCTTGACTTGAACACTGAACAGAGCTTATTGTCCGTGGAAATGAGTCAAGAGTATCATTTGAGTAAGTTGTTGGGTTCGAGCTAATGAGCACACACTCTGAGCTCTAATATTTGAGGTGGGTAAATAGTGGGACACGCTCCAAGTCCTACTATTGAGGTAGATAAGCATATTACATATAATCTATTGAATAATTGCATTGGTACCTGGTACCCTCCAAGAAGATGAGCCACAATGCAGGCATTTGCGAGGTCTATAAGCCAATATGGTTCATAGAATCCAAACCCTGTTAAAAGGTTTCCTGGAGTATCGTCCCCAAATGCTGCATATCCAAAGCTTCCACACAAGAGGTAGAAAATGGTTGTCACAACTATTGCTATTGTTGAGGCCTTTTTCATGGTCTGGCTTTCTGGTGGAGGTGACTTCAAGGTATTCTTCATTTTTTGCAAAGTTCATAATTCAAGTCAGCCTCTCGAATGCCTAGATTTTTATTTAATGTCTTTACATGCATATATTGGCTTGTTATATGGATGATGTACCCTATGGTATCGAAAACTCACCTGAATCTCAATAGGTATCAGTGAATACGGGTCATAGGTGAAGGCGATGTCTCCTAAAACTTGTGTATCTAGGGGACATGTTAAGATTATTAACGACAAAATATGATGATTTGATTTTATTTATAAATTTTTATTGAAAAATATATGACTGTATTTGTTTTATTATTTAGAGTAAGATTTTTTAAAAAGTTGAGTTGGATTGTTATTACGATGTAGGATTTAAAAATTAATAAAAATACTCCTTAAGTTTATTAATTTAACTAAACACTCTTTATAATAAAAAGTTTAGAAATTGATAAAAACACCCCTTATCCACCCACATTTGTCAGATTCTGACTACCATCATTGGAAGGTGGGCGGAATCTATCCTAATGATGTACCATCGACTGAATCTAGTCGGTCGTATACCAATATAACATTTTTCAACTAAATCTACCATAGATCTTGTTGGAAAATATTAGATCTATGGCTAGATGTGACCTTTTTCAATGCACCAATTTTATCTCAATGACAATTTATTTTTATTAATTGTTTATTAGTGAATTAATAAGATCTCGAATAAGATCAGCTCACAATTTCATTTATATATATAATATCTTATAATTTTTTTTATCTATTTACTGTGATATCGCAATTCTCATATTATAGAGATATTTACTGCCATTTTCACTATTTAAAATATATTTTTTTTAAATAAATAAAAGAGAAATGATGGAAATACACGTCTAGATAGCGCGTGCAGTAGGAAATTTTCCAAAATCAACGGAGCCAAGGCCCAAGGCTGCGCCAAAATATCACCAAACTGGTGCGTTCCAACAGATTTTCTTCACTTGAGATAGTTAAGTATAGTCCCAAAATCCAACCACCGACCACTCTATCATCATCAATTACTCATTTTCCCACCGTCTGATCCACCATCCACGACTCCCAACCCACCAATCCCACCTAATTATTCAACACCCTCCCACATCAAATCCAGCAGTCGCTCCATAACAATACAACTGGCACACGCTTATCTTTGCTTCACCTCCTCCTCTCTGCTTTGAACTCTGCAACAGTTTGTCTCTCTCTCCCTCTACCAAACAAACAAATAAACAGATATTTTTATTCTCTTTTCTCGAGATTCAATTCAAAGATTGGAATGGCGATTTCAGTTTCCGCTTCAACAATTCCTTCCTTGAACACTAAAGCTTCTTCTAGAAACCTCTCCAAACTCTCGTCGCTATCTTCTCTGCAGTTCCCCGTACAGTTCCGTCAGATTCAAATTATTAACAACAGCCGGATTTCATCTCCCTCCGGGCCTCGTTTCCTTCCTCCGGTACTTATTTGATTTGTGTTTTGTTCGGCAGTTATTATAATTACTATTACTATTATTCTTGTTTTTAGCTCATCTGGCTGAAGAATGCTTTGTTTTTAGGATATAGAATTATGTGTAATGTAAAGATTCATTATGGATAGTGAATAATCGTTTATTCTAAAAAGGGAGCTATATTAGCCACAAGATTGCCGAAAATCTCTATAAATGAAATTACTTGTGATGAAAAAGTAATTCAGTGAAAGAAAATAACTCGGGGAGTAAATTTCTATGATTTTCAAGATAGTATGAATGTATGATATTAGTATTGACTTGTGATGTTGGTTTATATTCAATGAATGATAGGAAAGATCCATGTATAGGATTAGGGCCGAAGTTGTTGGCATCAAGGCTTTGTGGAGATGAGTTCCAGAGTAATACAGTATGGCTTCATTAATAGCTATTTAAATAAGCTGTAAAGTTCATCATGTGTGGAAAGCTTTTGGGCATTTTCTAGATGTTTGTATATCTTCACCAGAAGGAGTCAAATTGTACCTCAAGTTTAGAGAATTCGCCTTTTTTAAATTTTCAAACATCCTATTCAATTTTAGTCTTGACGAGTCCTCAAGTCTTCTTCTAATATTGAGTTTTGTAGGATGAGATATATGTTATCTTTCATCGGGCCTTAGCTTAAGTTTGATGTGCTTGAATCTAGTCAAGGACAACTATATCTCAGTTTCAAGAGAGTATTCAGTTTATCTTGGGAGCTGTTGCTAGTAGTCATTTATGTCAAAGTGATGTTTTAGTGCTTGCAAGTGCATGGACTCTATCTGCCTCATTAATGATTTGTTGCCCGTACAGATAAACTTGTATATTAAGACTCTTAATCCCTTATCTTCTGGAAGGAAATGATTTCTTGGCTATGAAATGTTAACTAACGTACCCATCGACTCTCTCATTTTGCCTACTTATTCCAAGCTGATCGTTGTTCTTAAGTTCGAAACAGTTAGGTATGTTATTACTTTTCTCTCTGATGTAGTTATGCCATTCAGTGTTAATGATATTGATAAAGTTTGATCCTCAGTTACTGCAAGCATGTGGTGATGTGCTTTTTATATCAAAGTAGGCAGTCAACATATTGACTTTGTATTTTGGGTATTCACGCAAATATGATTTTACTGTAGGTTTCATTGTGGAAAAGAATCCCAAATAACATGTTTATTTCTATTCTTTAAGCTTCTTGTAAATTTTCTTTTAGAATTATTTTGTTTGAGAGCATATATATGCTCAGTTATTTGGATTGATTTTATTGGTTGTTTGTATTAGGCCTGGCTTTGTTGGATGCTTGGTGGGTGACACTTTGCACATTTCACATATTTTGATTTGTTTTTTTTTTTTTTTTTTTTTTTAAATATTATTTTTAAAAAAGGTATTTGTATTTGATTGAACTTTTAAGTTCAAGCTGCTTTTGTTAAACGATCACTGACACGTTATTTGGGTGAAATAACTACTGTAGGTTGAAGCAAAGAAGCAAACATTTTCCTCCCTTGATGATTTGCTGGAAAACTCTGACAACCCTGTATTGGTTGACTTCTATGCAACATGGTAATTTCTTTTCTTCCTTTCTGTTCTTTCTTTTCTTTTCCATGGAAAATAGTTTTTTATGGTATGCAAGTATATTTAATTTACATAATCTCTCTTTTGAATGGTGTGCTGGATCACTCAATTTCATAGATTTTTTTCCGTGATATATCTGCAAATATAGAGTTTTTTCTTGTTGGCAAATGTTGAGTGGAAAGATAAAGAAAGATTGTGTTTTTAATCCTTTGGGCACAGATTCTCTAGGGTAGAAATATTGAAAAGCAAAGAGCTCATATAATGGTTTGCAGGTGCGGTCCTTGTCAATTCATGGCTCCAATCCTTAATGAAGTTGGTGCTGCTTTAAAAGATAGGATTAAGGTGGTGAAAGTTGATACTGAGAAGTACCCAAAGATTGCTGATAAATACAGAATAGAGGCCTTGCCAACTTTCATTTTGTTCAAGAATGGGAAACCTTTTGATCGCTTTGTAAGTTGAATTAGTATTTCATTTTTAGTTTATCTGGATATTGTAACTTTTGCATCTTTACATAACCCTTTGATTGTACTTTGCATGAGCTTTGATAATTTTCTCCCATGCCTGCTTACACGTAGTTGTATGGTTGAATTTTTAGTCAGTCGCCTTAATTATGAGTATCATGATTAGTGGCTTCTGGCGTGATCACTGGAAGTGATTCTTGCTACATTAGCTTTCACATTCTTGGATTCTGTTATGTTCAATGCGTAAGTTCTGGAGATGATCCAGAATGATTGGCATATGTTGCTTCGTATGGGTGATCTCTTTCGTGCATGAAGAATCAACCAATGGTTTGTACATTGTCTAGTTTAAGCCACTTGTAGGCTGCATCAGCAGCATGCATGTATTTTATTGTCGAATTTTTTTCTGCCTCTCCGATTACTGTTTCTTTTTTTAAATTTCTGTCCATTGGGAACTCTTAGATCTATTTTTGAGTTTGGAGCTGATCAATGATTTTCATGTGATTATTTCTCAGGAGGGTGCTTTGACCAAAGATCAGCTCATTGAACGAATTGAAAATTCATTAAGTGTTAAGCAATAGTCTGGTGAGTTCATAATAAGTATAAATAGCAAAACCTTTTCTTTACTGATCATGCCCTCAAACAACCTTTTCGCCTTTCTCCCTCCCATGCAGACGGTCAGGTTCTACTGGAAACTGGTGTAATCGAGTTGTTAGATGGGAACATTGAATTTGGTAAATGAAGAATTGGCAGGATGATACCTCTTCTTCTTTTCTTGTGTATTTGAATAATTGGTATTGTACCAAAAGAAAAAAGTTCGTGATATAACTTGTTCATCTTATCAATCTTGCTGATTTCTGTGAAAACAAAATTTTGGATGAACTATTTCTAGGACTCCTGAGAATTGGCACGATGCTTTTTGTTTCAAAATTTTGGTGTCGAATTCTAGCACTTGGCACTATTACGTTCAATGATCTTGAGAGGTAACCATTGGAACTCAATTTCGATTAAAAAATTTTAGACAAATTTTATGACGACAATTTGTGTAACTATAATTGGATAGGGTTATTGTAATTTAGTTTTTAACTTGTAATTATTATAAATAAATATTAAGGATGCCTGAGTAATACGATACCTATAAAATAAACATCCCAATTTTTTTGGATCTCAAATAAATGTAAAAATCTATCGGACAGGGGGGAAAAAAAGGGATTACGTCAATTATGATTAATTCCTCAGTAATTTTGTTTAAGTTAAATATAATTTATTGATTTTATCTTGAAATTATGTGAATTGTTGAGTAAAACTCAAATGGTGAAAATAATTTACTTGAACCCCTAATGTTCATTAAGAATGGGTATATAGCCAGTTTTTTCTTATCAAGAAAGAGCTGAATTTATCAATTATGTGCTTATGATGAATTATCAATATTTGATTAATCAGACAATTGTGACTAAATTCAAACACTGCCAAATCTCTCAGCGCAGCGGTGGTAGTGGATATTATAGAATAAATTCTTTAACTTTGTTTAATTAGAAGTATCTTCAAACTAATAAACAATATTTATCTAGAAGTAAATAATAATCATCAGTACATCTACAAATTGAATTAAATAAAGTTAGTATGGATTTAGGAAAAGTGATGTAATTAAATGGAGTTGTTTAATTCAAATTTCAAAAACGCCTTCTAAATTAATAAACAGTATTTATTCATATGAAATAATAATAGAAACAAATTCAAACAAACGATTAGTGTCCATTTAGGAAATGTAATGATTAAAATAGTTATTAAGATGAATCAGGAAATCTAATTTTGAAATGATTAGGACTAAACATATTATAATTCATAACACCCTTTCCCCTTCATATGTTAGTTTCAATCGCTCCTACCGTTCTGTGTTCTACTTCACATTACCTTTCTCTGTAATTCGTCTTCAACTCTTCAGCATTCCGTCCTCTCTTTTCTGTTTTTTTCTCTTGAAAAAGGAAAAGTCGAATTTCCATTGAGTCAAGAGTAAAATGTCTAATATTGGCCTAGTAAACGAACCCTGTTACAAATTCATACGATCTTGTCCCTTCACCCTACTATTACCCGCCATTCTGTCGTCTCCATTGTTTCATTCTTCTGCTAATTACCAGCAACCTTACCCTGGTTTTTCATTCTTCTGCTAATTACCGGCAACCTTACCCTGTTGTTTCATTCTTCTGCTAATTACCACAACGTACCCTGGATTGTTTCATTCTTCTGCTAATTACCAGCAACCTTACCCCGATCTTTCCACCCTGCAAGCTAATGTCACGTACGGCGATAATGCTTTTGTTGTCAATTTCTCCGGTAAAAGATCCATTCCACCTCATGGTTGGCATTATCACCTACCGTTCATCCCCAAGAAAATATTCCTGTGCAACAGCGCATCAATGCACCTGTGCCTCCTTTGTTCATATCCTAAACCTGAAGAGACAGGGGCATTGTTGAAGGGAGAATTGTGAAACAATAGAGTTCTATTTCAGCGATGAAAATCTTAGAGATGACTACTATTGAGTCACTGATGAATGGGGAGGGATGGGTTTGCATATCAGCAATTGCTGAATTTAGAAGAATGAGGAGATGTGCACTGATATCAACTTCATCCTTGCTGTCGAGGATTCAGCTTTAATGGGTTAAACGGCATATGATACGAGACTTTGCACAACTTCCTGGGCCTTTCAAGCCAATCCGTAGACAATCCTGACGAAATGGAATTGCATTAATTTTCTAGAATTAAGTTTAAGATTAAGATTTTTATAGAACTTGATATATGTAATCGACTTTTTATAATTGAAGTCTTAAGTTTATGATAATTTTTAAATTTTGTGTTTTTTTTTTTTAAATTTATTATAAAATCACTTAAAGACAATTGAAACCAAAGTTTTATATTTAATAGATTCTTCATGAACATATTATTAATTTATTTATTTTTTTGGGAGTAAGGATACGCAATTCCTAATTTTTTTTTATCATTAATTAAAACTTGCCAATTATTTCATTAAGAAAGGTAATTGCTTGATATTACTTAAAAGTTAATTTAAAATATTTAATAAATTTCTTTTTAGTGTAATTTTTAAAAAAAATATAAATTAATTTATCACTAAAATTTTAGTGTCAAACTCCTTTCATTTCAAGTCTAATGTATAATATTCATGTTTAAAGTTAATAGTATCATTTTTACTATTAAAGATTCAATCACATTAAATGTCTCAAGTAACTTGTACTAGTTTCAATATATATATATATATATACTTTTGTTCAAGTTCCTATAGAATAGTTGACATTAGAATATTCAAGTTTAATTTAATATTTTATTTACGCAATCTTTAGTTTCAACATATTAATGGTTCCAATTTCTTGTTAAAAGGTTTTAACTATGTGAATGGGCAGTTTCAGTCTCTTGTTATAGATCAAAGTTCCTTCCATTTTAATGCAATGCTAACATTAACTGTTATTGCATAGGTTATGCATATCAATGAACTGACGACGAAATTTGATTATAATATTTAAACAAGAATGTTTTTTAGAAGTAGCTTTTTTTTTTTTTTTTTTTTTTTTGTATTGTTTGTTTAATTATTGAACATTTAAAAATTGATAATGGCTATATATCTAATTATTTTATATAATTATTATGTTAATGAGATATGGGAGGAAATTGAATGGTGAAACAAATAGATTATTATTGCAGTGATGAAAATCTTAAAAGACACTATTATTTGAAGTTGCTGTGACTGATTGAATGGGGAGGGATGGGCCCGAACTCTGGATACGTAATTACTGAATTTAGAAGATTAAGAGGATGTGAACTAATATCACCTTCACTCTTAATGCTCTCAAGGGTTCGCTTTCATCGAAGTTGACCACCATATGATACGAAGACATCCAGCTTCTGCACAACTTGATATTTCTTCTGGACAACTTGCTGAGGCCTTAGTTTAAGATTAAGGATTTTATAGAACTTAGGAATATTTCGATTTTTTAGAATTAAAGTACAGGATAGAGTAATGACTTTTTCCGGGTTTGCTTTAATGACACTTTTCCACCGAATGTTTTTTTTAAATATCATTTTCTCACCCAAGTTAATATTTTAATACTACTCAAAACCGATTCTGGTGATAAATTCTCTCCGTCCCCACCATTTGACCCTTCAACCTCATCTTTACAAAACTCCTCTTACTCCAGCATTAAATTCTCGTTGTTGTCAACCACCATAAAACTAAGATTTTCTGTTCTTAGCTAATTTCAGTAACGTATTCATCGATCACCACTATTTAATCCACCGACCTCTATTCTACAAAAACCCTCTTACCTTGGCTCTTGGTAACCACCGAATGTTGACTAGAAAAAGTACATTTTGGGTATTATCGAAATATAACTTTGAGTAGGAATTGGTATTTTGAAACCTTGTTGAGTGGGAAAGTGTAGTTTACTCTCTCGGATATTATAACTTTAAATTAGTGTGCTTTTGAATCTACTGAAAACTGGTTAGTTCTCTTTTAATAAAACCACCTAAAAAGTAAAAACAATTGTAACCAAAACTTTTATATTAAAATAGATTTTTCGGGAACAATATATATATTTGGGAATAAGATACGCAATTCCTAAAATTTTGCTTATTAATTAAAGCTTGCCATATTATTCATTAAGAAAGTAATTGCCGGTTATTACTTAAAATTAATTTGAATATTTAATAAATTTCTTTTTAGTGTAATTTATTTTTAAAAATAATAAATTAATTTAGAGTAAATAATTTTTTAAAAGTCTCAAGAACAAAGTTATAAGTTTCAAATTTCTAGTTTTTAGTATCAAACTCTACATTTCAAGTCAAATTAATGAAAAATATTTCATGTTAATGTTAATAGTATCTTTTTTACTATACAGATTTCAATTGCTTGAATGCCTCGAGAAACCTTTTACTAGTTTCAATTTATTATGATATTATTTTAGTATTTTTTGATATCAAGTTTGACATTGGAATATTCAAGTTTCTATTTTATATTTCATTACCTTATCTTTAGTTTTAACTTTATTAATGGTTCTAATTTCATGTTAAAGGTTTCTAAATACGTGGTGCAGTTTCAAGTCTGTTTGTTTTAAATGCAAGGTTTATAGTTGGATGTGTTAAGGTTGAATGATGTTAATGTGGATACAATTTGTCATGCTCTAACCATGATTTAAATTAATCATCTAATTGATAGTTGGAACATAATTTTTCTTTAACATTGCATAGTTATGCATGTTTAAAAACTCATGGTGAATTTGATTATAAATTTTGAAAAAAGATGCTTTCTAAAAGTAGCATATTTTTCTTTTGTATTGTTGTTTAATTATTCAACATTTAAAAATTGATAATGGTTATATATCTAATTATTTATATAATTAATTTTTAATGAGATATGGGAGGAAATTGAATTATGAAACATAATAGATTACTATTTTAGTGCGGAGAATCTCAAAGGTGACTATTATTTGAAGTTGCTAATGAAAGAAGGATGATTTCTTCCAATATCTTGGTTGCGGAAGGCACAACCGGAAGATAATATGTAATTGATTTTTCAGAGTAGAAGTATTAGAAGTTCCTCTTAGAAGAAGAGGAGGATGTGCACTGATATCAACTTCATCCTTAATGCTGTCAAGGATTCCGCTTTGGAGGTTAAACGGCAGATGATACGAAGACTTGCACAACTTGCTGAGGCCTTTCAAGCCAATCTGTAGACAATCCTGACGAATGAATTGCATTGATTTTCTAGAATTAAGTTTTAGATTAAGAATTTTTATAGAACTGGATTTATGTAATCGACATTTTATAATTAAAGTCTAAGTATATGGTAACTTTTAAATTTTGTGTGTTTTTTTTTTTTTTCAATTATTATAATCACTTAATTGAAACCAGAAGTTTTATATTTAATAGATTCTTCATGAACATATTATTAATTAATTTATTTTTTTGGGAGTAAGGATCCACAATTCGTAAATTTTTTATCATTAATTAAAGCTTGCCATATTATTCATTAAAGAAAGGTAATTGCTGGATATTGCTTAAAAGTTAATTTAAAATATTTAATAAATTTATTTTTAGTGTAATTGTTTTAAAAAATAATAAATTAATTTATCACAATAATTTTATTGTCAAACTCTTTTCATTTCAAGTCTAATGTAATATTTCATGTTTAAAGTTAATAGTATCATTTACTGTTAAGATTTCAATCACATTAACTGTCTGAAGTCACTTGTACTTTTTGACATCAAGTTCCTATAGAATTAAGTTTGACTTATAATATTAAAGTTTAATATTATATAATTCATTTACGCAATCTTTAGTTTCAACCGATGAGGTGGAATCTGAAACAGTGTCGTTTGAATAAAGAGACGACTCATCGTTTTAGATACCACCAGATGAATCCTGACCACAGGATCACTTTAGATCCGACGCCAGAATCTAGTCACTAAATCAACCATATATAAACTCAACTTTTCTCATTAACAAACAAATCACTGTTGGGTTTTCTTTGTGCGATTGACGGTTAGGTTTGAGAAGTTTTTACTGTTGCTTTGTGTAATCGGTTGATTAGATGGTTGGGGTTTTTAATCATTTTGGTGCGATTGTTTTTCTCTCGGGGTTAGGGATTCTCAGTGGGTTTCTCTAGAGGTTGATTACGGGATATTGTATCTGGGTAAGGTTTCTAAGTTGGTTGGTTTGGTGTTGTAATCTTGTTTCTTGAAGTAATAGTATGTCAACGACTCATACTTTGTCTGTTCAACGTAGATGTAGCTTATCCTAAAAGGATAGAGAACCACAGTAATCCCTGAGTTCTTGTTTGGTTGAATGTGTGAGATCAAATATGTGTGATGTTGCTTAGGTTCATAACATCAACTATTATTAATGGTTCCAATTTCATGTTAAAAGGTTTTAACTACGTGATGGGCAGTTTCAAGTCTCTTGTTAAGATCCAAATTTCCTTCCATTTTAAATGCAAGGTTTATAGTTTCATGTTTTAAGGTTGAGTGATGTTAAGTGTGGATAAATTGTCATGCTCTAACCATGATTTAAATTAGAACAATACTAGTTTTAGAAATACATACAAGACAATCCCCACCTTTGATTTTCATGATTTCTCTCTCTCTTTCTTTTCTGTTTTTTCTTTGTTTTTTTCTTCTGGATGATGTCACTTTGTAGCTCTCTTTGTATGGATAACATTTTTCTTTAAATTAATCAACTAATCGATAGTTGGAACGTGATTTTTACTTTAACATTTACTGTTAGTATTGCATAGGTTTATGCATATCTACGAACGGACGATGAAGTTTGATTATAAATATTTAAACAAGAATGTTTTTAAAAGTGCTTTTTTTTTTTTTAATTATTGAACATTTAAAAATTGATAATGGTTATATATCTAATTATTTATATAATATTATGTTAATGATATGGAGGAAATTGAATTGTGAACAAAAGATTATTATTTCAGTGATGAAAATCTTAAAAGACACTATTATTTGAAGTTGCTGGATGACTGAGTGTGGGGGGGGGGGGGGGGGGGGGGGCGCCATGGGCATGGGCCCATAACTCTGGATATCATAAATTCTTAATTTAGAAGAATAAGAGGAGTGCACTAATATCACCTTCATTCTTAATGCTCTCAAGGGTTCAGCTTTCATCGGAGTTGACCACCATATATACGAAGACATCCAGCTTCTGCACAACTTGATATTAATAATTTTTCAAAAGTTTAAGTACAGTATTTTAAGTTTCAAATTTCTAGTTTCCAGTATCAAAACTTTTTTTTCAGGTTAATGTGAAATATTTCATGTTCTATGTTAACAATATCATTTTATTCCTAAAATTTTATTTACGTTAAAATATTCAAATTTTATATTGTATATATCATTCACGTTATCTTTAATTTTTAGTACATTAATGGGTTCTAATTGTATGTTAACGTTCCTAACTTGGTGCTAATAGTTTCAAATCTCTTGTTATGGATGCAAAATTATGTCTATTTCACATGAAAAGTTCTTAGTTTCATATTTTATGTATATTGTTTTAATTTTCAATATATCATGGGTATCAATTTGAGGTTAAAAATTTCTAACGATGGATTTTAATTTCAAGTTCAAGCTTACCATTTTCACTGAGAATTTTTATATTTACCAACAAAATAATTATTTGCACCACAATAATATTATAAAACGAACTCATACTATTCACATAGATTTCATTAGAAATTGGGTAGCAATTAACAACTAATTTAATAATAAAAGTTACACTTTTAAAATAATTAGTTTAATTCCATCTCTCTCTCTCTCTATATATTATACTACTATTGTTTAATCATTAAATTTTTTTTTTTTTCTATTTTTCAAACTTGATCATTCGCTTATTAGGTAATAGGATAACTAAATTACGAAAATCCATCTAGATGACTGTATGTAATCTAAGTGTTGGAAAATAATTTATCTTTCCACGACTGGTTAAATCAGTTGCAAATTTCAATTAGTCTTTTAGTTGAAATATAATTCAAACTTTGGATAATTTTAATGTAAATTACGCTTTTCTTCCTTAACCTAACTTACACAATATCAAATTCTAAAAATGACACACGGGACAACCAATCCTAAAAATTTAAAAATTTATTTATTTTTAGAAATTAAAAAGTATAGTTTTAAATTTAAGAATATTAAGTTTGATGTTACAAATTCAAATATTGTGAGTTTCCATAACTTGTGTGTTGTTCTAAGTTTCAAAAATTATATTATGAGTTTCATGTATATATTCAAGGTTTCAAGTACTATATATAGATATTAAATAATGTTAAAGTTTCAAGTACCCTTTATGACTTTCAAAAGAATGTTTTTGGGTGTGGGTTAAGGTTTTTTTAGATTTCAAATTAACTCTAAAAGTTTCAAATATAACATTGTTAATTCAAACATAATATCATTAATATTAAATATCTCGAATTCCAAGTTCAACGTTAGTATCAAATGATTAGGACTCAAGATATTATAAATTCATAACACCCTCCACATGTTAATTTCTAATCGCTCCTACAGTTTTTGTGTTCATACATTACGTTCTTATGTAAGTTCTTCTTTAAAGATCTTCAACATTTCGTCCTCTCTTTTGTGTTTTTTTCTCTTGAAAAAAGAAAAAAAAACCGAATTTCCAAATTTAGTATGGATTTAGGAAAAGTGATGTAATTAAATGGAGTTGTTTAATTCAAATTTCAAAAACGCCTTCTAAATTAATAAAACAGTATTTATTCATATGAAAATAATAATAGAAAACAAATTAAAATAAACGAAGTTAGTGTCCATTTAGGAAATGTAATGTAATTAAAATTAGTTAATTAAGATGAATTAGGAAATCTAATTTTAAAATGATTAGGACTCAACATATTATATATTCATAACACCCTTTAACCCTTCATATGTTAAGTCCTAATCGCTCCTACACGTTCTGTGTTCTACTTCTACATTACCTTTCTTCTGTAATTTCTTCTTCAACTCTTCAGCTTCCGTCCTCTCTTTCCTGTTTTTATCTCTTGCAAAAAAAGAAAAAAGTCGAATTTCCAAATCGAGTCAAGAGTAAAATGTCTAATATTGGCCTAGTGAACGAACCCTGTTACAAAAATTCGTACGATCTTGTCCCTTCACCCTACTATTACCCGCCATCACTGTCGTCTCCATTGTTTCATTCTTCTGCTAATTACCAGCAACCTTACCCTGGTATGTTTCATTCTTCTGCTTACCGGCAACCTTACCCCGGTTTGTTTCATTCTTCTGCTTACCAGCAACCTTACCCTGGATTGTTTCATTCTTCTGCTAATTACCGGCAACCTTACCCCAGACTCTTTCCACCTCTGCAAGCTAATGTCACTGACGGCGATAATGCTTTTGCTGTCAATTGCTCTGGTAAAAGATCCATTCCAACTCATGGTTGGCATTATCACCTACCGTTTCATCTCCAAGAAAATATTCCTATGCAACAGCGCATTCATGCACATGTGCCTCCCTTTGTTGCATATCCTAAAACTGAAGAGACAGTAGCACTATTGAAGGAGAGAATTGTGAAACAAATAGAGTTCTATTTCAGCGATGAAAATCTTAGAGATGACTACTATTTGAAGTCGCTGATGAATGGGGAGGGATGGGTTTGCATATCAGCAATTGCTGAATTTAGAAGAATGAGGAAGATGTGCACTGATATCAACTTCATCCTTAATGCTGTCAAGGATTCAGCTTTAACGGAGGTTAAACGGCATATGATACGAAGACGTTGCACAACTTGCCGAGGCCCTTCAAGCCAATCCGTAGACAATCCTGACGAAATGGAATTGCATTGATTTCCTAGAATTAAGTTTAAGATCAAAGATTTTTATTAAACTTGATATTATGTAATCGACTTTTTATAATTAAAGTCTTAAGTTTATGATAACTTTTAAATTTTGTGTGTTTTTTTTTCAATTTATTATAAAATCACTTAAAAGACAATTGCAACCAGAAGTTTTATATTTAAATAGATTCTTCATGAACATATTATTAATTTATTTATTTTTTTTGGAGTAAGGATACGCAATTCCTAAATTTTTTATCATTAATTAAAACTTGCCATATTATTTCATTAAAGAAAGGTAATTGCTTGATATTAATTAAAAGTTAATTTAAAATATTTAATAAATTTATTTTTAGTGTAATTTGTTTTTAAAAAATAATAAATTAATTTATCACTATATAATTTTAGTGTCAAACTCTTTTCATTTCAAGTCTAATGTATAATATAAAGTTAATAGTATCATTTTTACTATTAAAGATTTCAATCACATTAAATGTCTCAAGTCACTTGTACTTTTTGATATCAAGTTAGAATATTAAAGTTTAATATTATATAATTCCTTTACTAAATCTTTAGTTTCAACTATTATTAATGGTTCCAATTTCATATTAAAAGGTTTTAACTACCTGAATGGGCAGTTTCAAGTCTCTTGTTATAGATACAAAGTTCCTTCCATTTTAAATGCAAGGTTTATAGTTTCATGTGTTAAGGGTTGAGTGATGTTAATGTGGATATAATTTGTCATGCTCTAACCATGATTTAAATTAATCAGCTGATCGATAGTTGGAACGTGATTTTTACTTTAACATTAACTGTTAGTATTGCATAGGTTATGCATATCTACGAACTAATGATGAAATTTGATTATAAAGATTTAAACAAGAATGTTTTTTAAAAGTAGTTTTTTATTTTTTATTGTTTGTTTAATTATCGAACATTTAAAAATTGATAATGGTTATATATCTAATTATTTTATATAATTAATTATGTTAATGAGATATGGGAGGAAATTGAATTGTGAAACATATAGATTATTATTTTAGTGACGAATAGAGGTGGAAAATTTGGGCCAGGTTAGGCGGGTCAACCCTAACCCGGCCCGAGAAAATGCGGGTTAAACCCGAACCGCCAAGATGGCGGTCTGGGTTGACCCTAACCCGATAGTGACCCCCGAGCAGGCCGGGTTGCTGTTTTGTCTCTTTTGCAAGAGACCCGGCAACCCGCCGGGTTGGCTGTGTGCAACCTGGCAGGTTGTATGTTACAACCCACCAACCCGACGGGTTATAATGGCCAACCCGCCGGGTTGCAATAGCCAACCCGGCGAGTTGGCTAAAAAAAATAAAAATAAAAATAAAAATTTTTATTTTATTTTTCAAATTACCTGTTTACCCTTAAAATATAGCCATGTTATAGCCGTTGGAGGGGTCTTTTTCGTCATTTTTCTTTCCCATTTTTTCCTATAAATTGGCCCTAAACTCTCACATTTTTCTCACAACTCAAATTCTCTCATATTCTCTAATCTCTAATCTCTCAAGTCTCAATTATTCATTTATTAGTTTTTGCAATTTGCTCATATTTTAATTTTTATTAGTTTTTGCAATTTTTAATTCATATTTCCAATTTTCCAAATTCCAATTTCCATACTCCAATTCTCTTTCTTTAATTTTTATTTCTTCTACATCAATTTTTTTTTTCAACTACAATGGATAGATATTTCTCTCCCATCAATTACAATGATGATGGAAACTACTATCCTAGTCCTAGTTCCGCTGATTTTACTAACATAAATGCAGGAGGAGATTCAAATAGTCACGCTTTCCCATTCTCAGAATCCGATACACCTCAAACTATGCCCCCGATTCCAACAGCTCTCGGTGGTTCTAGAAGTCGTCCTCGTAATCGTCGTGCTCGTCAAACTTCATCTCAAGCTGAGGCGGGATCATCAACTGCCGTCGGAAGCGAAGACAGACACACATCAGACGTTTGGGCGCATTTCGACAAGTTTTACGAGACAGAAAATGGCGTTCAAGTGAAGAAAGCGAGATGCAAATACTGTGGAATATTTATAAAGCTGATTAAGGTAATGGTACTAGTACTTTAAAAATGCATGCTAATAAACATATTAATCAACATGGAAATAGAGAAAGCAATCAAACTCAAATAACTAATATGGGTACTAATTGGTGTTATAGTTCTGATGTATATAGGAAACAGTTAGCTTTATATATTGCTGCAACTGATCAACCTATTAATATGGCTGAAGATAAATATTTTGAAAGATTTATTCAAAATTCATTTTTTCCAGGATTTAAAAGTTATTCTAAAACTTCAACTAGAAATAATTTAATAAAATTGTTTAAAAAAATGAAATTAGAATTAAAAAATAAAATACATACTTGTCATGTTAGTGTGGCTCTAACTGCCGATATTTGGAGTGGTATAGCTAAACAAGATTATATTTGTGTGACTAGTCATCATTTTGATAATGAATGTAAAAATAAATCTTTATTAGGATTTAGATTAATGGATGTTGATCATAGTGGTGAACAAATTTATAATAAAATTATTGAAGTTTTAGAAGATTATGATGTTGTTAGTAAAGTGATAAGTTTAACTTTAGATAATGCAAGTTCTAATAGTAAAGCTATAGATTATTTTCAAAATAATTATCCTTTATATAACAATTTGAAGTTTTTTCACCAACGTTGTGCATGCCATGTTATTGATTTAATTATGAAAAGTGGTATGAAAACAATTAAAGAAAATATTAATAGAATTAGGGATTGTTTAGCTTGGATTACTAGTAGTAATAAAAGAAATGCTGAATTTCAAGACGCTTGTATAAAATCAAATATGTCTCCTAGAACTTTTGCATTAGACATGCCTGTTAGATGGAATAATATTTATTTAATGCTTGATTCATGTTTACCTTATGCTAATATAATTAGTTATTTTGTAGCAAATAATAGAGGTCCTCATTATTTGGTAGAAAATGATTGGCAAATAGCTAAAGTATTTCATTCTTTTCTTAAAACTTTATACCAATCCACTTTACAACTTTCTGGTGTGTATTATCCTACTAGTCCATTGGTAATACATACAATTATCAAAATTTCTGAGTTATTTATAAGAAACAAAGACAATGTAATTTTAAATGCACCAATAAAGGCAATGGATTTTTTTTAAAAAAAATATTGGAACCCATTCCTTTTCTTTATTGTTTAGGTGCTATATTTGATCCTAGAATTAAATTAGCAGGTTTAGAAAATGGTTTTGACAATTTATGTGAAAATTTACAAACCAAAGTATACGCCAATCAAATAGGAGAGGTAAAAAATACACTTTTCGAAGTATATTTCTAGTATGAAAACAGGTATGGGAACCCGCAAAGAGGCGAAACATCCAGGGAAGCTGCATCAGAAGAAACAAATGAAGACTTCTACTCTTGGGGTGCACTGAATAGGCCAAAAAGGACCCGAATCCGAAGCACAACCTCCTCTTCAGAGGCTCCACCACCAACAACAACAACAACTAATGTACTGTCTTCCATGCAGTCGCAGAGTAATGAGCTTCAACAATATTTGGCAACCCCTGAAATGTTACCAGTAGATCCACAACAGAGAGCCAACATTGATCTCTTAGACTATTGGAGAGCCAGAAAATGTATTTTTCCAGCATTATCAAGACTTGCCTTGGATGTTTTCGCTGTTCCTGTCTCAACCGTCTCATCCGAACAAACATTTAGTGCAAGTGGAAGAATTTTAAATGAAAGGAGGACTAAACTTACACCACAAATGATTGAAGTCCTCACATGTCTTCGAGATTGGAAACGGTCGCGCCATCAAGGTCAATACGAGGTTGTCGACGATACTTTAATAGAATCATTTCAATTTTGTAATATAGATGATACGGATGAGGGAGGTCCTAGTGAACCCCAAAATTAGTTGTTTTGTAAATTGTAACTTGTAAATTAATTGTCAATTATTGCACTCTTTTTTACTTACCAAGTGTTTGTCCTATTGAGTTTTTCTTGGTGAGGTTTTTAACAAGGCAATAATTATTGTAATTTCTTATTTTATTTTTTAATAAATGAATAAATTTAATTATTCTTATATTACAATTTTAATGTATTAAAATTGAATTAATATTTAGAATGTTAACAAAAAAAAAATTTAATTTAATTTAATTATTGATATTTGAAAAGAAATTAACAATTAACTAAAAACAATTACATTTATAAATTGTTAATTATTCATTTGAAAAGTTAATTAAACATTTAAACTTAAATAAAATAAAACAAAACAAAATTTAAAAAAAAAGTCAAAAAGCGGGTTACCCCGGCCTAACCCGCGCCTAACCTAGCTGGTTAGGGTTGGCGGTCCGGGTTGGGCCAACCAATTCTCTAATGTTGGCGGGCCTAACCCGGCCCGCCAATGTTGCCGGGCGGGTCAGGACCGACCCGCCATTTGCAGCAACCAGCCGCGGGCCGGGTCGGGTCGAGCCGGGCGGGTTGCTTTTCCACCTTTACTGATGAAAATCTTAAAAGACACTATTATTTGAAGTTGCTGAGGACTGATTGAATGGGGAGGGATGGGCCCAGAACTCTGGATATTGTAAATTACTGAATTTAGAAGAATTAAGAAGATGTGCACTAATATCAACTTCATTCTTAATGCTCTCAAGGGTTCAACTTTCATCGGAGTTGACCACCATATGAAAAAAAGACGTCTATCTTCTGGAAAACTTGCTGAGGCCTCAAGTTTAAGATTAAGGATTTTATAGAACTTAGCAATATGTAATCGATTTTTTAGAATTAAAGTACAGGATAGAGTAAATGACTTTTTCCGGGTTTGCTTTAATGACACTTTTCCACCAATTTTTTTTTTAAAATACCACTTTCTCACCCAAAATTAATATTTCGTTACTATCCAAAACCGATTCTGGTGATAAAAATTATCTCCGCCACCACTATTTGACCCTTCGGTCTCCTCTCTACAAAACTTCTCTTACTCCAACACTGAATTCTCGTTGATTGTCAACTATCATAAAACTAAGATTGCCTGTTCTTAGCTAATTTCAGCAACGAATATTCAATCGATCACCACCATTTAATCCACCGGCCTCTACTCTACAAAAACCTTCTTACCTTGGCTCTTGGTAACTCACTGAACGCCGACTAAGAAAATGAAGTATATTTTGGGTATTATCGGAATATAAACTTTGGGTAGAAATATAGTATTTTGAAACCTTGTTGGGTGGGAAAGTGTCATTGCAGCAAACCTTGGGTGGGAAAAAGTCGTTTACTCTCTAGGATATGATAACTTTAAATTTAGTGTGCTTTTGAATCTACTGAAAACATGGTTAGTTCCTTTTTTAATAAAAACCACCTAAAAAGTAAAAACACTTGTAACCAAAACTTTTATATTTAAATAGATTTTTCGGGAACATATATATATATTTGGTGTTATACCTGAAAAATATAAGGGCTGACGTAAGGCCCAGTCAACGTGCAAAAGTCAGAACATGGGTACACCCGCAGCCTGCTTTTGTCAGAAAGAGGGTGCGCGCCAGACCAGCCAGAAGCTGTGGTGATCTCACATGTCCAATCCTTACGCCAAATAACGCAAATCACTTTAGAAGGTGGGTAATGTGACATAAAGAAGGATTTGCACGGATAATCCCACCAACTCACAGATTCAGTAATGATTGCCTCAATGCATCCCACTATAAATTATGAGTTCCTCTCTCATTCAGGGGATTTTCGCTCATTTTTACTCTTGATTAGCTACTCTCTCTCTCTCTCTCTCTCTCTCTCTCTCTATAATTTATAGCATTCACTCGCTTGTACTATCATCTATAAGTCAGTCAGCTAATGCGACCTGACCCCTATCATTAATAAAATAACAGTGGATGTAGGATTCGCTTGTTGAGCATCCGAACCACTTTAAAAACGCATTTCTCATTGTATTTACTCTCTTTTTCTTGCATTCACGTGTGTCTTCTGAGCCAGCTCAGCATTTTACATGTGCTTTTCGTTGGTGTAAATATCACGCATCAATAGTTTGACGCTAGAAGGAAGGCCTGATTTAGTGTTCATCCTTCATCAGGAGAATCTCTAACTTACTAGTCCTGCAATAGCAAATGGCCCACCAATCTGAACTTGAGCGAACCAACCAAGGTGCTGAGGGGATCCCCCAAGTCCAAGAGGACACCTCTTCCAAAATACCTTCAGTTCCGCAAACTACTGCAGGGGATATCCCATCAAGTTCACAGCTTGACCCTGCCATTAGAAGCTACCTGGAGAGGTTCGACAATACTCTCCAGATGGTCAACCGAAGGTTGGACCGTTTGGACCAAGTCGCGCCATCCAAATCAGCTGGGGCGACGCAACCGCCAAAAATGCCTACAGGTCGTGCGAAAGCGCAGCAAAGGGAAATAGCTTGTATCGCGAGCACTGCAGCGCATGGACGAAAGGGTAAGCAAGTGGCAAAAAAGGGGCCCACGGGCTCCAAAGGGCCAGCGAACACCGACCGCGTCCCGAGCAGAATACCAATGTCGTTAAGACTCGATGAAAGGACGCAGCCAGAGCTGTCCCATGCCACGTCGCAAGTACACCCCCATAAAAGTGTTGGGCGGGGCGATTCTTATCACCGCCAGCAAAACGATCCTGATCATCACCGTACGAGAGGGTCCCACACTTTACGGGGCGGTTCTTACCACCGCGAAGGTCATGAAAATACCTTGCACCATTCATCGCCATCACACGGCTCTAGTCAGCATGTGTCGAGAGTGGCCAGAACCGCGGGCCGAGGCGAAGAGGAACCCGATCTCCAGACTTTCTTCAATTGTAATCGCGAGGGTCAAACTCGCATAGGTGAAAGCAATCCCCAAGTGGCTCCATTGCCACAAATTGAGGAGCTGCAGCGAGCTCTAGACCGACTAAGAGCTCAGCAAAATGAGCAAAGGCAGGTCGCGTCTACGTCCCCTTTCTCTCTCGAAGTGCTAGCCGCTTCACTCCCATCAAGATTCAGGATGCCCGACATGCGGGCGTTTGATGGAAATTCTGATCCGCATGATCATTTATATGAATTTAACGACCTGATGGAGCTTCACCAGGTCTCAGATCTAGCAAAATGTTATTTTTTGGCAGTGACTTTAACCTCCCATGCCAAACGGTGGTTCAGGTCGTTCCCAGCGGGATCGATCAGTTCATGGCCTCAGATGAGCGCGACGTTCCTAAGGCATTTTCAAGCGAACCAAAAGTTCTCGATGCCTTTGAGCTACCTCAGCAATATAAGGCAAGAAAGGGATGAATCCCTCCAGTCCTACATCGACCGTTTCCACAGAGAACTCAACAAGGTGGCTCATACTCCCGAAGAGTTTGTTCGGACTCTCATCATAGCAGGAGTTCGTCCCCAAACCGACCTGTGGAAAGAATTACAGGCTGAGGACAATGTTTCCCTTACCCGATTCTATAACCTTACCTCCGAATGGAAAATTCATTGGCGACACTTCGCCGTCGCGACCCCGATGCTTCAGGTAGTACGCCTGGTCGGGGGGAAAGTAGAAGAGCTAATCGCAGAGAGGCCGCTGACGATCAGCGAAAAGGAAAGAAACCTCGCTATGAGCCTAAAAAGTCTTATGCTCTTGTCCCTCATCGCGATCGCGACAGAGACCAATATACGTCTCTGAATGCATCTATATCGGCTATTCTCGATAAATCCGAAGAAGCCAGCCTGCTTGGAGAGTCCGAGCCCATGAAAACTCTTGTGTCAGCCAGAAATAATAAAAAGTATTATCGCTTCCATCGGGATAACGGGCATCACACCGATAAGTGCCGAGATCTCAAGCAGGCAATCGAAGAACTCATCAAGGCATTTCAAGGAGTATATTGACGACTCCGCTCCCGCACAAGAGAAAAGTCAAGGGGAGCAAGGAAAGAAGCATCGTGATCACACAAGATATTGCAGTGTCAACCTGATCTTTGGGGGGGCCCCAAGAAAGATATGCTCGCGCGGCTCATCACGACCCAATCAGTGTGGTGAACACGTCGCAGCGACCACAAAAGGTTCACAAGGAGGAGCCAATCACCTTCTCCAAAAAGGATACAGCCCATTTAAATCATCCCCACGATGACGCTCTTGTGATCCTACCCCTCATAGGGCACCATAACGTCCGTAGGATGCTAGTGGACAACTGAAGTGCTGTAAACATCTTGTTTCAGACTGCTTTCAAAAGAATGAACTTGGACAAGGCCAACCTGAAGCTCGCCTCGATCCCTCTTTATGGTTTTATAGGGGACCACCTGATCCCCAAAGGAACGATCCAACTTCCAATCACGCTGGGTGACTATGACGAAGTGACTAAGGTTACTGAATTCTTGGTTGTGGATTGCCCATTTGCATTCAACAGAATCCTGGGGCTACCTCTACTAAAAAGCTTCAAGGTAGTCACTTCGATATACCATCTGAAGATGAAGTTCTCCACCCTGATGAGGATAGGGGAAGTTAGCGCATCTCAGAGCGCATCTCGCGACTGTTACATAAAAGCAGTGCAGATGGCGTGCAAAGGGAAGGGTATTTCGCGTGGCATTCCCCGACAAGCTATGGCGATCAGCCGGATTGAGCCACAGCTTGGTCTAGCCGAGGATAATATAGATCCTCGAATTCAGAAAAGCCCTTCTAGTGGGCCAGTTGAGGATTTGTCCCAAGTGTCGGTCGACATGAGCGAACCGAGCGGAGTGTTAAGGATTGGGAGCAATCTCAACCCCTAGCTCGCCTCCGAGCTGATCAGCTTCCTAAAAGAAAATATATATGTGTTCGTTTGGTCGCACGCAGATATGGTCGAGATCAACCTAGATATCATCTGCCATGCGTTGAACATCGACAACGAAGCTAAGCCAGTTCACCAAAAAAGAAGGGCGATGGATCCAAAGCGGTATGCTGCCTTAAAGCTAGAGGTGGATAACCTTCTCCAAAACGGATCCATCCGAGAAGCACTCTACTCGACCTGGGTTGCCAACCCGGTTCTGGTAAAGAAGCCCAATGGAAAGTCGCGAACCTGTGTCGACTTCAGTGACCTTAACAAAGCATGCCCTAAAGATAGATTCCCCCTACCCAGAATCGACTAGCTCGTGGATGCCACCTCGGGGCACGAGCTGCTAAGTTTTATGGGCGTACTTGGGATATAATCAAATTTTGATGTATACGCTGGACGAAGAGCATGCATCTCTTATTACAGATCGGGGACTGTACTGCTACAGAGTTATGCCTTTTGGCCTTAAGAACGCTGGCGTAACCTACCAGCGATTGGTTAACCGGATATTCTCCAACCAGATCGGTAAGTCAATGGAGGTCTATGTAGATGACATGCTGGTCAAATCCCATGTCGCTTTAGATCACATAGCGCATCTCACTGAGATGTTTGATATCCTCTGACTATACAAAATGAAGCTGAATCCTCTCAAGTGCTCGTTTGGAGTATCCTCGGGAAAATTCCTAGGATACATGGTTAACCAATGAGGAATAAAGATCAACCCCGAGAAGATCCAAGCTCTCCTCGATATGGAAAGCCCAACCAGCAAAAAGCAGGTCATGTGCCTTAATGGGCAAATAGCGGCGTTAAGTCGCTTCATATCAAGGCTAACAGATCGTTGTTTGCCATTCTTCAATGCTCTGAAGGCCACTAAGAAGTTCGAGTGGACTCCCGAGTGTGAATAAGCGTTCCAAAGGATAAAAGAACACCTCGAGAAGCCACCTCTCCTGTCCAAGCCTCTTCCGCAAGAGATCCTGCTCCTGTACCTGTACCTGTCCGTCTCTTAGTTCGCGGTCAGTGCAACCTTAGTTTGGGAAGAGAAAAAGGTCCAATGGCCATTATACTACGCGAGCAAGCGTCTGTTGGATGCCGAGATGTGGTATTAAAAAATGGAACAATTAGCTTATGCCTTGCTGATCACTTCCAGAAAGCTGTGACCTTACTTCTATGACCATACGATCCATGTAATGACTAATTACCCGCTCAGGCAGGTCTTCCAGAAGCTAGAGGCATCGGGTAAATTGCTTAAATGGGCCATGGAATTGAGTCAGTTCGATCTGAAGTACAAGCCAAGGTCGACTATCAAAGGGCAAGCTGTTGCTAACTTTATTTCAGAATTCTCCTATCTTCCAAGTGAGTCGAAGCAACAGCCCAACGAAGCCATTCAGGAAACTGCTCAGAATCTATCGACCTGGAGGCTCTACGTCTATGGATCATCGAACAGAAAGAGGGCTGGTGCAGGTCTTCTCCTTTTGAGTCCCAAAGGGGCTTGCGTTCACAGCATCCTCCGGTTTGGATTTAAGGCAACCAACAATGAGGCCGAGTATAAAGTTCTGCTCGTCGGATTGCGGTTGGCCAGAGAAATGGGCGCAACCTCGATCAGCATCCACAGCGACTCCATGCTGATCGTTAACCAGATCTTAGAAGAGTACCAAGCCAAGGAAGAAAATATGATCCACTATCTGAAGGAAGCTAAGGCCGCACTCGAGCCGTTCAAACACTTCGCGATCACTCAGATTCCCAGAGATAGCAACTCTGTGGTAGACGCCTTGGCAAGGATAGCCTTATCGCTAGACTTAGAAGCATCGGATAGCATTCTTGTCCGATTTATCGAGGCCCCAAGTATCAACCCGATCGAACAGGCCGTGAATGTAACAGAATCAGATTCCTGAATGACTCCTATTTTCCAATACCTCAAGGATGGGACCTTGCCCGACGACAAGGTCGAGGCAAGGGTTCTGCGAACAAGATCTGCTCGTTACACCCTTATCGGGGACCAGCTGTATAGGCAAGAGTTTACCGCCCCTCTCTTCCGATGTGTAACCAGCGAAGAAGCTGAAGGGATCTGCGGTAACCACACCGCCGCACGATCTCTTGAGAACAAGGTTGTTCGTCAAGGGTACTATTGACCCCGAATCCAAGAAGACACCTACAACTTTGTGGAAAAGGTGTGACAAGTGTCAGCGGTTCGCAAACATACCGCGAGCTCCTTCTCACGAGCTGATAACAATGACTAGCCCCTAGCCCTTTTCCATATGGGTAATCGATCTTATCGGTCCCATGCCAGTCGGTAAAGGGAGTCAAATATGTTGTGGTGGCGGTAGATTACTTCACCAAATGGGTGGACGCCGAACCGCTAGTCGCGATCACGACCAAGAAACTCAAAGATTTCGTTTTCAAGAATATTGTGTGCCGCTACGGAATTCCTCATACCCTTATCTCGGATAACGAAAAATAGTTCGACAACGAGGAGTTCAAACAGTTTTGCGACGAGCTGGGCATCCTTAAAAAATTCGCCTCAGTCGCAAGACCGCAAGCAAATGGTCTAGTTAAAGCTGTCAACAAAACCATCAAGCACACTCTAAAGGCCAAACTTGGCGCAGCCAAGAGGAATTGGGCCAACGACCTCCCCAAAGTCCTATGGGCGTATAGGACAACTACGAGAACCTCTACCTCAGAAACCCCTTTTTCGCTAGCATACGGTTGCAAAGCGATGATCCCTATAGAGGTAGGGACCGGTTCGCTACGGAGGGACTTGTACAATGAAGCTGAGAATATAGCACTTATGCGAGCAAGTCTAGATCTTGTTGAAGAACATCACAGCAAGGCATCGCTAAGAATAGCAGCCTATCAGCAACGCGCAAAGAGGTTCTTTGATTCGAAGGTTAGACGAAGAGACTTCTAGGTCGGTGACCTTGTATTGAAGGAAGTTCTTCTCGGTACTAGGGAACCAAGTGCGGGAGTGTTAGGATCAAACTGGGAAGGTTCGTACCGCATCGACAAGGTGATAAGACCGGGGACTTATTATCTAAAAAGGCTGAATAGTTCCAAAGTACCCCGAGCTTGGAATGTTGAGCATCTTCGACCTTGCTATCATCTTCGCATGTAATCTTGTTCGTATAAATGTGTTATCATGTTCGCATAGACTTGTTCTAATAAAGCGAACAGAAATTGTAAAAGCAAAATGTATTCCATTAATGCGAAGAGTACAACAGGCAAGATAGTATAACTATTAGCCCTAATCTGACTCCTGGAGGACCGACCTCGTCATCCTAAGGCTGGTCGATGGGGGCTTCTCTGAGGTGTGTCTCGAACCCTCTGTCTGATCGGATTCTCGGGCGGCTGCTGCTTTATCATCCTGCCGCGCCATGGATTTGAGAGTTTCCTGCCAGTCCTCCGGGAGGTCAGAAATATCGATGTGCGGATTCTTTGGCCGCAAGGCATAGATAGACTCGATCGCCCATTCGACAGCCTTTTCCTCAACCGCCGTCGCCTGATTCTGCATCTCTTCGGTCAGGGAAGCAACTTTTCCCGACTTATCTGAAGTTCAGCCTCGAGAGCTTGCCTCTGCTTCTCAGAGGCATCCCTCTCTTGTTCTGCTCGCAAGGCCCGCAGAGAGGTCGCTTTGAGCTCATGGTCCTTCTCTTCGACCTCCTTGGATAGTCTTGCTATGGTTCTTTGAAGCTCTTTTATTTCCTTCCCATGCTTCTTGAGCTCGGCTTTTTGGAAGTCCACCATGCGAAGAGCCGCGTCTCTTTCGTTCAGTGCGACCTCCCCCTTTGCAGCTCCCAGCCGAACCTCTTCCAAGGACAGTCGCATGGAAAGCAGGGCCTGCGAACAAGAAAAAATAGCAAGTTAAGTTTATCAAAAGGAACTAAGGGAAGTCCTCGCCAAGGACAACTCGATTACCTTGCTTAAGTGCTGGACCGATGTGGACATTAGGTCCACGTCGCTAGAGCCTACGACCTGCTCGAATGCTTCCGAGAGTCCGCACTCCAGCAAAGTATAGACTATTGGCTGCAAGTACTCCGGCAGGTTCCCCAGCGAGTCCAGCACTGGAATTTCCTTCTTCGTACCTTCAGCAAAGATCGAGTTGCCCGTTGGTTCCTTACCCGACCTCTTCGCGACGTCTGGCTGCGACCTCCCTGGTTGATCGCCCTAGGAATCGGACTCTGACTCTTCGACCTGAATTTGCCTTCTCTTCTTCTTCGCTCATTCTCTGCAAACAAGGACCATGCGAGGTCGTGTTCGCAAAAAGTGCTACCTCGACCTATTTTCAATCAGGTCGGAATCACCGAAATTTTCAGAAATCATCCAATCGCGGCATGACTTATAGTTTCCAAATTTCGATTCTCAAACCTTAAAAACGAGGGGACTTCTGTTATGCCTGAAAAATATAAGGGCTGACGTAAGGCCCAGTTGGCGTGCAAAAGTCAGAACATAGGTACACCCGCAGCCTGCTTCTATCAGAATAGTGGGTGCGCGCCAGACCATCCAGAAGCTGTGGTGATCCCACGTGTCCAATCCCTGCGTCAAATCGCGCAAATCACTCTAGAAGGTGGGTAATGTGACATAAAGAAGGATTTGCACGGATAATCCCACCAACTCACAGATTCTGTAATGATTGCCTCAATGCATCCCACTATAAATTGAGAGTTCCTCTCTCATTCAGGGGATTTTCGCTCATTTTTACTCTTGATTAGCTACTCTCTCTCTATAATTTATAACATTCACTCGCTTGTACTATCATCTGTAAGTCAATCAGCTAATGCGACCTGACCCCTATCATTAATAAAATAACAGGGGATATAGGATTCGCTTGTTGAGCATCCGAACCACTTTAAAAAAGCGTTTCTCATTGTATTTACTCTCTTTTTCTTGCATTCACGTGTGTCTTCTAAGTCAGCTCAACATTTCACACGTGCGTTTCGTTGGTGTAAAAATCACGCATCAACATTTGGGAATAAGGATACGCAATTCCTAAAATTTTGCTTATTAATTAAAGCTTGCCATATTATTTCATTAAAGAAAGGTAATTGCCGGTTATTACTTAAAAGTTAATTTAGAATATTTAATAAATTTCTTTTTAGTGTAATTTATTTTTAAAAATAATAAATTAATTTATGAGTAAATAATTTTTTTAAAGTCTCAAGAACAATGTTACAAGTTTCAAATTTCTAGTTTTTAGTATCAAACTCTTCATTTCAAGTCTAATTAATGAAAAATATTTCATGTTTAATGTTAAAAGTATCTTTTTTACTATAACAGATTTCAATTGCTTTGAATGTCTCAAGAAACCTGTTACTAGTTTCAATTTATTATAATTATTATTTTAGTATTTTTTTATATCAAGTTTGACATTGGAATATTCAAGTTTCATATTTTATATTTCATTTACATTATCTTTAGTTTTAACTATTATTAATGGTTCTAATTTCATGTTAAAGGTTTCTAACTACGTGGTGGTAGTTTCAAGTCTGTTGTTTTAAATGCAAGGTTTATAGTTTGATGTGTTAAGGGTTGAGTGATGTTAATGTGGATACAATTTGTCATGCTCTAACCATGATTTAAATTAATCATCTAATTGATAGTTGGAACATAATTTTTACTTTAACATTGCATAGGTTATGCATGTTTAAAAACTCATGGTGAAGTTTGATTATAAATATTTGAAAAAAGAATGCTTTCTAAAAGTAGCATATTTTTCTTTTGTATTGTTGTTTAATTATTCAAACATTTAAAAATTGATAATGGTTATATATCTAATTATTTTATATAATTAATTATGTTAATGAGATATGGGAGGAAATTGAATTGTGAAACATAATAGATTACTATTTTAGTACAGAGAATCTCAAAAGTGACTATTATTTGAAGTTGTTAATGAAAGAAGGATGAGTTCTTCCAATATCTATGGTTGCGGAAGGCACAACTGGAAGATAATATGTAATTGATTTTTCAGAGTAGAAGTATTAGAAGAATGAGGAGGATGTGCACTGATATCAACTTCATCCTTAATGCTGTCAAGGATTCCGCTTTAATGGAGGTTAAACGGCATATGATACGAAGACGTTGCACAACTTGCTGAGGCCTTTCAAGCCAATCCGTAGACAATCCTGACGAAATGGAATTGCATTGATTTTCTAGAATTAAGTTTAAGATTAAGAATTTTTATAGAACTTGATATTATGTAATCGACATTTTATAATTAAAGTCTAAGTATATGATAACTTTTAAATTTTGCGTGTTTTCTTTTTCAATTTATTATAAAATCACTTAAAAGACAATTGAAACCAGAAGTTTTATATTTAAATAGATTCTTCATGAACATATTATTAATTAATTTATTTTTTTGGGAGTAAGAATACCCAATTCCTAAATTTTTTATCATTAATTAAAACTTGCCATATTATTTCATTAAAGAAAGGTAATTGCTTGATATTACTTAAAAGTTAATTTAAAATATTTAAGAAATTTCTTTTTAGTGTAATTTGTTTTTAAAAAATAATAAATTAATTTATCACTAAATAATTTTAGTGTCAAACTCTTTTCATTTCAAGTCTAATGTATAATATTTCATGTTTAAAGCTAATAGTATCATTTTTACTATTAAAGATTTCAATCACATTAAATGTCTCAAGTCACTTGTACTTTTTGAATCAAGTTAGAATATTAAAGTTTAATATTATATAATTCATTTACTAAATTTTTAGTTTCAACTATTATTAATGGTTCCAATTTCATGTTAAAAGGTTTTAACTACGTGAATGGGCAGTTTCAAGTCTCTTGTTATAGATACAAAGTTCCTTCCATTTTAAATGCAAGGTTTATAGTTTCATGTGTTAAGGGTTGAGTGATGTTAATGTGGATATAATTTGTCATGCTCTAACCATGATTTAAATTAATCAGCTAATCGATATTTGGAACGTGATTTTTACTTTAACATTAACTGATAGTATTACATAGGTTATGCATATCTACGAACTGACGATGAAATTTGATTATAAATATTTAAACAAGAATGTTTTTTAAAAAGTAGTTTATTATTATTATTTTTTTTTGTATTGTTTGTTTAATTATTGAACATTTAAAAATTGATAATGGTTACATATCTAATTATTTTATATAATTAATTATGCTAATGAGATATGGGAGGAAATTGAATTGTGAAACAAATAGATTATTATTTCAGTGATGAAAATCTTAAAAGACACTATTATTTGAAGTTGCTGATGACTGATTGAATGGGGAGGCATGGGCCCAGAACTCTGGATATCATAAATTACTGAATTTAGAAGAATTAAGAGGATGTGCACTAATATCACCTTCATTCTTAATGCTCTCAAGGGTTCAGCTTTCATCGGAGTTGACCACCATATGATAGGAAGACATCCAGCTTCTGCACAACTTGATATTAATAATTTTTCAAAAGTTTAAAGTACAGTATTTTAAGTTTCAAATTTCTAGTTTCCAGTATCAAAAATATTTTATGTTCTATGTTAACAATATTTTAAGTACTATTAATGGGTTCTAATTGTATGTTAAACATTCCTAACTTGGTGTTAATAGTTTCAAATCTCTTGTTATGGATGCAAAATTATGTCTATTTCACACGAAAAGTTCTTAGTTTCATATTTTATGTATATTGTTTTAAGTTTCAATATAATCATGGGTATCAATTTGAGGTTAAAAATTTCTAACGATGGATTGTTAATTTCAAGTTCAAGCTTACCATTTTCACTGAGAATTTTTATATTTACCAACAAAATAATTATTTGCACCACAATAATATTATAAAACGAACTCATACTATTCACATAGATTTCATTAGAAATTGGGTAGCAATTAACAACTAATTTAATAATAAAAGTTACACTTTTAAAATAATTAGTTTAATTCCATCTATATACTATTTTTTTAATCATTAATTTTTTTTTTTTTCTATTTTTCAAACTTTATCATTCGCTTATTAGGTGAATAGGAATAACTAAATTACGAAAATCCATCTAGATGACTGTACGTAATCTAAGTGTTGGAAAATAATTTATCTTTCTCCACGACTGGTTAAATCAGTTGCAAATTTCAATTAGTCTTTTAGTTGAAATATAATTCAAACTTTGGATAATTTTAATGTAAATTACGCTTTTCTTCCTTAACCTAACTTACACAATGTCAAATTCTAAAAATGACACACGGGACAACTAATTCCTAAAAATTTAAAATAATTTATTTTAATTTTTAGAAATTAAAAAGTATAATTTTTAATTTAAATATTAAGAATATTAAGTTTGATGTTAAAAATTCAAATATTGTAAGTTTCCAATAACTTTCAAGTGTGTTGTTGTAAGCATCAAACCTGATATTCTAAGTTTCAAAAATTATATTAGGAGTTTCATGTATATAATTCAAGGTTTCAAGTACTATATATAGATATTAAATAAATGTTAAAAGTTAAAAGTATAACTTTATAACTTTCAAAAGAAATGTTTTTGGTTAAGGTTTTTTTAGATTTCAAATTAACTCTAAAAGTTTCAAATATAACATTGTTAATTCAAACATAATATCATTAATATTAAATATCTCGAATTCCAAGTTCAACGTTAGTATCAAATGATTAGGACTCAAGATATTATAAATTCATAACACCCTCCACATGCTAATTTCTAATCGCTCTTACAGTTTTTGTGTTCATACATTACGTTCTTATGTAAGTTCTTCTTTAAAGATCTTCAACATTTCGTCCTCTCTTTTGTGTTTTTTTCTCTTGAAAAAAGAAAAAAAAACCGAATTTCCAAATTTAGTATGGATTTAGGAAAAGTGATGTAATTAAATGGAGTTGTTTAATTCAAATTTCAAAAACGCCTTCTAAATTAATAAAACAGTATTTATTCATATGAAAATAATAATAGAAAACAAATTAAAATAAACGAAGTTAGTGTCCATTTAGGAAATGTAATGTAATTAAAATTAGTTAATTAAGATGAATTAGGAAATCTAATTTTAAAATGATTAGGACTCAACATATTATATATTCATAACACCCTTTAACCCTTCATATGTTAAGTCCTAATCGCTCCTACACGTTCTGTGTTCTACTTCTACATTACCTTTCTTCTGTAATTTCTTCTTCAACTCTTCAGCTTCCGTCCTCTCTTTCCTGTTTTTATCTCTTGCAAAAAAAGAAAAAAGTCGAATTTCCAAATCGAGTCAAGAGTAAAATGTCTAATATTGGCCTAGTGAACGAACCCTGTTACAAAAATTCGTACGATCTTGTCCCTTCACCCTACTATTACCCGCCATCACTGTCGTCTCCATTGTTTCATTCTTCTGCTAATTACCAGCAACCTTACCCTGGTATGTTTCATTCTTCTGCTTACCGGCAACCTTACCCCGGTTTGTTTCATTCTTCTGCTTACCAGCAACCTTACCCTGGATTGTTTCATTCTTCTGCTAATTACCGGCAACCTTACCCCAGACTCTTTCCACCTCTGCAAGCTAATGTCACTGACGGCGATAATGCTTTTGCTGTCAATTGCTCTGGTAAAAGATCCATTCCAACTCATGGTTGGCATTATCACCTACCGTTTCATCTCCAAGAAAATATTCCTATGCAACAGCGCATTCATGCACATGTGCCTCCCTTTGTTGCATATCCTAAAACTGAAGAGACAGTAGCACTATTGAAGGAGAGAATTGTGAAACAAATAGAGTTCTATTTCAGCGATGAAAATCTTAGAGATGACTACTATTTGAAGTCGCTGATGAATGGGGAGGGATGGGTCCAGATATCAGCCATTGCTGAATTTAGGAGAATTAAGAGGATGTACACTGATATCAACTTCATCCTCAATGCTGTCAAAGACTCAGCTTTGATCGAGGTTGAACGTTATATGATACGAAGACGTTGCACAACTTGCTGAGGCCTTTCAAGCCAAATGGAAGATTGAGTTGATTTTCTAGAATTTAGTTTAAGATTAAGGATTTTTATAGAACTTGGTAACATGTAATTGTTTTTTTTTTTTTTTTTTTTATAATTAAAGTCTACGATATGATAACTTTTAAATTTTATTTTCTTTTTTTCAATTTATTATAAAATCACTTAATAGACAATTGAAAGCAGAAGTTTTATATTTAAATAGATTTTTCATGAACATATTATTATTATTATTTTTGGAGTAAAGATACGCAATTCCTAAATTTTTGATCATTAATTAAAAGTTAATAATTTTCTTTTTAGTGTAATTTATTTTTAAAAAATAATAAATTATTTTAGTATCAAACTATTTTCATTTCAAGTCTAATATAAAATATCTCATGTTTAATGTTAATAGTATCATTTTTACTATTAAAGATTTCAATCACATTAAATGTCTCAAGTAACTTGTTACTAATTTCAATTTTTTTTTTTTTTTTTTTTTAATATCAAGTTCCTATAGGATTAAGTTTGACATTAGAATATTCAATTTTCAAATTTTATATTTCATTTACATTATCGTTAGTTTCAACTATTATTAATAGTTCCAATTTCATGTTAAAAGGTTTCTAACTACGTGATGGGCAGTTTCAAATCTCTTGTTATAAATACAAAGTTCCTTCTATTTTAAATGCAAGGTTTTTAGTTTCATGCGTTAATGTGGATATAATTTGTCATGCTCTAACCATGATTTTAATTAATCATCTAATTGATAGTTGGAACATGATTTTAACTTTAACATTAATTGTTAGTATTTCATAGGTTATGCATGTTTAAAAACTCATGGTGAAATTTGATTATAAATATTTAAACAAGAATGCTTTTTAAAAGTAGCATATTTTTCTTTTGTATTGTCGTTTAATTATTGAAACGTTTAAATTTGATAATGGTTATATATCTAATTATTTTATATAATTAATTATGTTAATGAGATATGGGAGGTAATTGAATTGTGAAACAAATTGACTATAATTTCAGGGATGAAAATCTTAAAAGACGACTTTTATTTGAAGTTGCTGATGAATGGGGAGGGATGGGCCCGAATATCAACAATTGCGGAATTTAAAAGAGTTGAGAGGATGTGCACTGATATTACTTTCATCCTTAGCGCTCTCAAGGGTTCAGCTTTGATCGAAGCTGACGGCCATATGATAAGAAGACATCCAACAGATAAGAAGTCGTCCAGCGGTCCTGCTTTTGCACGCCTTTTAAGCCAATCCGTAGAAAACTTTGACGAAATGGAAGATTTAATTGATTTTCTAGAATTAAGTTTAAGATTAAGGATTTTTATAGAACTTGGTAACATGTAATCGTTTTTTTTTTTTTATAATTAAAGTTTAGGATTTGATGACTTTTAAATTTTGTGTGCTTCTTTTTTAATTTATTATAAAATCGCGACAATTGAAACCAAAAGTTTTATATTTAGATAGATTCTTCATAAACATATTATTATTATTATTATTTCTTGGGAGTAAGGATACGCTAATCCTAAATTTTTGCTCATTAATTCAAGAATGCCATATTATTTCATCAAAGAAAGGTAACTGCCGGTTATTATTTAAAAGTTAATAAAATGTAGTAAACGATATATTCCCACCCTAACTATCGCGAATCGGCAGATTCCCAGACTTGTTTCATAAATTCCATATTCCTACCTTTAAATTGATAGGATATTGTTAACGAAACGGTTAAAGGGTAAGATGATCATTCCAAATCCCAGATAATTAATTCTCCTTCTTTCTCCTCTTCAAAATTGTCGGCGTTTGTCATCGGGCTTCCTACCGCCGATGGAGTGTGACCTTTCATCTTTCCCAAATTGCAGCCGCCGGTCGAGCGCAGCCTTTCACCTTTCCAGCCAATCACCAACCCACAGACAATAGCACCCTTAAATCGTCGGTCGACTGCCACTACACTTTCGCGTTTTTTCGCATTTTCCCGGCCAGATCCCGGCTGTTTCTCATACTGAAAATCAACCTTGTCTACGCCATTCGAATCCCCTTCCTCTCCTCTTCAAAACCCATCTCTCCTTTGACCCTCCCAGTCGCCGTTTGTTGCCCGCAACCTGTACTTGCCGTAGCGAGATAGTCGTCACTTTCAGATTCGTTCTTCTATTTGTTGATTTTTTTAACCAATATGGATTTCTGGAATATTATTGTCACTAGATTACACTAGGTTCTGGTGGTGATGTTTAAACTTTGTTGTTGCTGGATTTTGGAGATGAAGGATAGAGAAAAAAAAAAAAAAAAATTTGGAAGTTTTGTTATGTTGCATTATGGCTAGAGATGATGGGGATCAAGAAATTTTCTTCTGATGACGGGGAATGGAGAGCGGCAATGTTGTTATTTTATTCCGATAGGGGGTTTGCCACCATAGACTCAACCTCCGCCGCATCTAAAAATTGAACGCTGCCACTCCACCTTTGTAGATTCAAAGTTCCAACATCGGATTCGATAGCCAGCCGCCTTCTCATCAGCTTTTCGTTGGGTTTTGGTGTTTGATCGGTGGGGTTTGTTGTTTTTGAAGTGTTCTTTGCGATTGTGTTGCTGTTGTGTTGATTTCAACCCCTCGTCACTCCAACCTTGTTGCTAAATCGTCGCCCACCACCTGTTCGATCATTTGCCGCAACCAGCCCAGCCAATCCAACGCCCATTCTTTCCTCCTGTGCGCGCAACCTGCATGAAGATGGGAGGAGAGGAAGTTTGGTAATAGTACCATTTCCATATTTGTTAGAATCCAACAGTAACTAACGGAGTTAATTTAAGGGGGTGAATCTGGAATTTATGAAATTAGGGGTGGGAATATGGCATTTCACTATAGTTAGGGTGCGAGAATTTCTTTTACTCTTTGGGTGCTTTGGTTCATGGAATATTGAATTACTGGGAATGTTGGATTATTGAAAAGTTAGATTACCTTAAAGATTATTGGGAATTTAAAATGTGTTTGGTTAGTTGGAATAAATTGGTTGGTATGTTTTATTAAAATGTTTGATTGGGAAGAATAAATTGGTGGGTATGTTATTTAAATTACTAAATTGTCATATAATTAAATATTATTATTTAATATTGTTATTTAGATTATTATTTGGATTATATAACCCCTTACATTTAAAAACTTATAAAAAACAACCCCATAATAAAAGTTTGGAAAATCAACAATGCACCCCCACCAACCCAGCCATTGCCGGCAGCCGACTACCTAACGGCGCACGAAAGGCAAGAAATGGTCTCCGTATAGCCAAATCGTGATAGATCTGGATCAACGAATCTGATTGTTTTCGGTCAACTTAGATCTGGTTATTTTCTGGCCAAATCTGTCACAATCTAGCCATTTTCGGCCAGATCTCTAGCCGGAAATGGCCATATCGGTGTACAATGGCTATTTTCGGCCTTCCATGCGCCGTTCCGGTGGGGACAGCGGCTAGCCACTGACGGTAGGTGGGTGGGGGTGGTGGCTTGGGTGGCTGCAATTTGTTTTGAATTCAAGGGTAATTTTGTCCAAAAAGTTAATTAATTGGGTTGAAATAGTAAAACTCATATTCAAGTAAATTAATTTAAAAATAAGGGTATTATTGTCCTAAAATTTTATTAATAAGGGATAGAATTGTAACAAAAAAAATATGGTAATCTTACAATACCTAAAAAAATGGAGGTAATCAAATTACTTCAAATATTACCAACAGTAACTATTATTAGTATTTGAAGATTATTGGAATCTTATATTACTTGACAACCTACATGGTAATCAAGTAATAAGATGTCATAACCCTAGTAATCCCACATAACCCCCAACCAAACGCCCCTTTAAAACATTTAATAAATTTCTTTTTAGTGTAATTTATTTTTAAAAAATAATAAATTAATTTCTCAGTAAATAATTTGTTAAAACTCTCAAAAACAATGTTATAAGTTTCAAATTTCTAGTTCTTAGTATCAAACTCTTCATTTCAAGTCTAATTAATGAAAAATATTTCATGTTTAATGTTAATAGTATCTTTTTTACTATAAAAGATTTCAATTGCATTGAATGTCTCAAGAAACCTGTTACTAGTTTCAATTTATTATAATTATTATTTGATATTTTTTGATATCAAGTTTGACATTGGAATATTCAAGTTTCATATTTTATATTTCATTTACGTTATCTTTAGTTTTAAATGCAAGGTTTATAGTTTGATGTGTTAAGGGTTGAGTGATGTAACTGTGGATACAATTTGTCATGCTCTAACCATGATTTAAATTAATCATCTAATTGATAGTTGGAACATAATTTTTACTTTAACATTGCATAGGTTATGCATGTTTAAAAACTCATGGTGAAATTTGATTATAAATATTTGAAAAAAGAATGCTTTCTAAAAGTAGCATATTTTTCTTTTGTATTGTTGTTTAATTATTCAAACATTTAAAAATTGATAATGGTTATATATCTAATTATTTTATATAATTAATTATGTTAATGAGATATGGGAGGAAATTGAATTATGAAACATAATAGATTACTATTTTAGTGCGGAGAATCTCAAAGGTGACTATTATTTGAAGTTGCTAATGAAAGAAGGATGAGTTCTTCCAATATCTATGGTTGCGGAAGGCACAACCGGAAGATAATATGTAATTGATTTTTCAGAGTAGAAGTATTAGAAGAATTCCTCTTAGAAGAATGAGGAGGATGTGCACTGATATCAACTTCATCCTTAATGCTGTCAAGGATTCCGCTTTAATGGAGGTTAAACGGCAGATGATACGAAGACGTTGCACAACTTGCTGAGGCCTTTCAAGCCAATCTGTAGACAATCCTGACGAAATGGAATTGCATTGATTTTCTAGAATTAAGTTTTAGATTAAGAATTTTTATAGAACTGGATATTATGTAATCGACATTTTATAATTAAAGTCTAAGTATATGGTAACTTTTAAATTTTGTGTGTTTTTTTTTTTTTTCAATTTATTATAAAATCACTTAATTGAAACCAGAAGTTTTATATTTAAATAGATTCTTCATGAACATATTATTAATTAATTTATTTTTTTGGGAGTAAGGATACACAATTCGTAAATTTTTTATCATTAATTAAAGCTTGCCATATTATTTCATTAAAGAAAGGTAATTGCTGGATATTGCTTAAAAGTTAATTTAAAATATTTAATAAATTTATTTTTAGTGTAATTTGTTTTAAAAAAATAATAAATTAATTTATCACTAAATAATTTTAGTGTCAAACTCTTTTCATTTCAAGTCTAATGTATAATATTTCATGTTTAAAGTTAATAGTATCATTTTTACTGTTAAAGATTTCAATCACATTAACTGTCTGAAGTCACTTGTACTTTTTGACATCAAGTTCCTATAGAATTAAGTTTGACATTATAATATTAAAGTTTAATATTATATAATTCATTTACGCAATCTTTAGTTTCAACCGATGAGGTGGAAGTCTGAAACAGTGTCGTTTTGAATAAAGAAGGACGACATCGTTTTAGATAAACCACCAGATGAATCCTGACCACAGGATACACTTTAGATCCGACGGCCAGAATCTAGTCACTAAATCAACCATATATAAACTCAACTTTTCTCATTAACAAACAGAATCACTGTTGGGTTTTCTTTGTGCGATTGACGAGTTAGGGTTTGAGAAGTTTTTACTGTTGCTTTGTGTAATCGGTTAGATTAGAGTGGTTAGGGGTTTTTAATCATTTTGGTGCGATTGTTGTTCTCTCGGGGTTAGGGATTCTCAGTGGGTTTCTCTAGAGGTTGATTACGGGATATTTGTATCTGGGTAAGGTTTCTAAGTTGGTTGGTTTGGGTGTTGTAATCTTGTTTCTTGAAGTAATAGTAAGTGCAACGAGCTCATACTTTGTCTGAGTTCAACGTAGATGTAGCTTATCCTAAAAGGATAAGAGAACCACAGTAATCCCTGAGTTCTTGTTTGGTTGAATGTGTGAGATCAAATATGTGTGATGTTGCTTAGGTTGCATAACATCAACTATTATTAATGGTTCCAATTTCATGTTAAAAGGTTTTAACTACGTGAATGGGCAGTTTCAAGTCTCTTGTTATAGATACAAAGTTCCTTCCATTTTAAATGCAAGGTTTATAGTTTCATGTGTTAAAGGTTGAGTGATGTTAATGTGGATATAATTTGTCATGCTCTAACCATGATTTAAATTAGAACAATACTAGTTTTAGAAAGATACATACAAAGACAATCCCCACCTTTGATTTTCATGATTTCTCTCTCTCTTTCTTTTTCTGTTTTTTCTTTGTTTTTTTCTTCTGGATGATGTCACTTTGTAGCTCTCTTTGTATGGATAACATTTTTCTTTAAATTAATCAACTAATCGATAGTTGGAACGTGATTTTTACTTTAACATTTACTGTTAGTATTGCATAGGTTATGCATATCTACGAACTGACGATGAAGTTTGATTATAAATATTTAAACAAGAATGTTTTTTAAAAGTAGCTTTTTTTTTTTTTAATTATTGAACATTTAAAAATTGATAATGGTTATATATCTAATTATTTTATATAATTAATTATGTTAATGAGATATGGGAGGAAATTGAATTGTGAAACAAATAGATTATTATTGCAGTGATGAAAATCTTAAAAGACACTATTATTTGAAGTTGCTGATGACTGATTGAATGGGGAGGGATGGGCCCAGAACTCTGGATATCGTAAATTACTGAATTTAGAAGAATTAAGAGGATGTGAACTAATATCACCTTCACTCTTAATGCTCTCAAGGGTTCAGCTTTCATCGAAGTTGACCACCATATGATACGAAGACATCCAGCTTCTGCACAACTTGATATTATCTTCTGGACAACTTGCTGAGGCCTTAAGTTTAAGATTAAGGATTTTATAGAACTTAGGAATATGTAATCGATTTTTTAGAATTAAAGTACAGGATAGAGTAAATGACTTTTTCCGGGTTTGCTTTAATGACACTTTTCCACCGAATGTTTTTTTTTTAAATATCATTTTCTCACCCAAAGTTAATATTTTAATACTACTCAAAACCGATTCTGGTGATAAAAATTCTCTCCGTCACCACCATTTGACCCTTCAACCTCATCTTTACAAAACTCCTCTTACTCCAGCATTAAATTCTCGTTGATTGTCAACCACCATAAAACTAAGATTTTCTGTTCTTAGCTAATTTCAGTAACGAATATTCAATCGATCACCACTATTTAATCCACCGACCTCTATTCTACAAAAACCCTCTTACCTTGGCTCTTGGTAACTCACCGAATGTTGACTAAGAAAATGAAGTACATTTTGGGTATTATCGGAATATAAACTTTGAGTAGGAATATGGTATTTTGAAACCTTGTTGAGTGGGAAAGTGTAGTTTACTCTCTCGGATATTATAACTTTAAATTTAGTGTGCTTTTGAATCTACTGAAAACATGGTTAGTTTCTCTTTTAATAAAAACCACCTAAAAAGTAAAAACAATTGTAACCAAAACTTTTATATTTAAATAGATTTTTCGGGAACATATATATATATTTGGGAATAAGGATACGCAATTCCTAAAATTTTGCTTATTAATTAAAGCTTGCCATATTATTTCATTAAAGAAAGGTAATTGCCGGTTATTACTTAAAAGTTAATTTAGAATATTTAATAAATTTCTTTTTAGTGTAATTTATTTTTAAAAATAATAAATTAATTTATGAGTAAATAATTTTTTAAAAGTCTCAAGAACAAAGTTATAAGTTTCAAATTTCTAGTTTTTAGTATCAAACTCTACATTTCAAGTCTAATTAATGAAAAATATTTCATGTTTAATGTTAATAGTATCTTTTTTACTATAACAGATTTCAATTGCATTGAATGTCTCGAGAAACCTGTTACTAGTTTCAATTTATTATGATTATTATTTTAGTATTTTTTGATATCAAGTTTGACATTGGAATATTCAAGTTTCATATTTTATATTTCATTTACCTTATCTTTAGTTTTAACTATTATTAATGGTTCTAATTTCATGTTAAAGGTTTCTAAATACGTGGTGGCAGTTTCAAGTCTGTTGTTTTAAATGCAAGGTTTATAGTTTGATGTGTTAAGGGTTGAATGATGTTAATGTGGATACAATTTGTCATGCTCTAACCATGATTTAAATTAATCATCTAATTGATAGTTGGAACATAATTTTTACTTTAACATTGCATAGGTTATGCATGTTTAAAAACTCATGGTGAAATTTGATTATAAATATTTGAAAAAAGAATGCTTTCTAAAAGTAGCATATTTTTCTTTTGTATTGTTGTTTAATTATTCAAACATTTAAAAATTGATAATGGTTATATATCTAATTATTTATATATAATTAATTATGTTAATGAGATATGGGAGGAAATTGAATTATGAAACATAATAGATTACTATTTTAGTGCGGAGAATCTCAAAGGTGACTATTTTGAAGTTGCTAATGAAAGAAGGATGAGTTCTTCCAATATCTATGGTTGCGGAAGGCACACGGAAGATAATATGTAATTGATTTTCAGAGTAGAAGTATTAGAAGAATTCTCTTAGAAGAATGAGGAGGATGGCACTGATATCAACTTCATCCTAATGCTGTCAAGGATTCCGCTTTATGGAGGTTAAACGGCAGATGATACGAAGACGTTGCACACTTGCTGAGGCCTTTCAAGCCAATCTGTAGACAATCCTGACGAAATGGAATTGCATTGATTTTCTAGAATTAAGTTTTAGATTAAGAATTTTATAGAACTGGATATTATGTAATCGACATTTATAATTAAAGTCTAAGTATATGGTAACTTTTAAATTTTGTGTGTTTTTTTTTTTTCAATTTATTATAAAATACTTAATTGAAACCAGAAGTTTTATATTTAAATAGATTCTTCATGAAATATATAATTAATTTATTTTTTTGGGAGTAAGGATACACAATTCGTAAATTTTTTATCATTAATTAAAGCTTGCCATTTATCATTAAAGAAAGGTAATTGCGGATATTGCTTAAAAGTAATTTTAAAATATTTAAAAATTTATTTTTAGTGTAATTTGTTTTAAAAAATAATAAATTAATTTATCACTAAATAATTAGTGTCAAACTCTTTTCATTTCAAGTCTAATGTATAATATTTCATGTTTAAAGTTAATAGTATCATTTTTACGTGTAAAGATTCAATCACATTAACTGTCTGAAGTCACTTGTACTTTTGACATCAATCCTATAGAATTAAGTTTGACATTATAATATTAAAGTTTATATTATATAATCATTTACGCAATCTTTAGTTTCAACCGATGAGGTGGAAGTCTGAAACAGTGTCGTTTTGAATAAAGAAGGACGACATCGTTTTAGATAAACCACCAGATGAATCTGACCACAGGATACACTTTAGATCGACGGCCAGAATCTAGTCACTAAATCAACCATATATAAACTCAACTTTTCTCATTAACAAACAGAATCACTGTTGGGTTTTCTTTGTGCGATTGACGAGTTAGGGTTTGAGAAGTTTTTACTGTTGCTTTGTGTAATCGGTTAGATTAGAGTGGTTAGGGGTTTTAATCATTTTGGTGCGATTGTTGTTCTCTCGGGGTTAGGGATTCTCAGGGGTTTCTCTAGAGGTTGATACGGGATATTTGTATGGGTAAGGTTTCTAGTTGGTTGGTTTGGGTGTTGTAATCTGTTTCTTGAAGTAATAGTAAGTGCAACGAGCTCATACTTTGTCTGAGTTCAACGTAGATGTAGCTTATCCTAAAAGGATAAGAGAACCACAGTAATCCTGAGTTTCTGTTGGTTGAATGTGTGAGATCAAATATGTGTGATGGTGCTTAGGTTGCATAACATCAACTATTATATGGTTCCAATTCATGTTAAAAGGTTTTAACTACGTGAATGGGCAGTTTCAAGTCTCTTGTTATAGATACAAAGTTCCTTCCATTTTAAATGCAAGTTTATAGTTCATGTGTTAAAGGTTGAGTGATGTTAATGTGGATATAATTTGTCATGCTCAACCATGATTAAATTAGAACAATACTAGTTTAGAAAGATACATACAAAGACAATCCCCCCCTTTGATTTTCATGATTTCTCTCTCTCTTTTTTTCTGTTTTTTCTTTGTTTTTTTCTTCGGATGATGTCACTTTGTAGCTCTCTTGTAGGATAACATTTTTCTTTAAATTAATCAACTAATCGATAGTTGGAACGTGATTTTACTTTAACTTTACTGTTAGTATTGCATAGGTATGCATATCTACGAACTGACGATGAAGTTTGATTAAATATTAAACAAGAATGTTTTTTAAAAGTAGCTTTTTTTTTTTTTAATTATGAACATTTAAAAATTGATAATGGTTATATATCTAATTATTTTATATAATTAATTTGTTAAGATATGGGAGGAAATTGAATTGTGAAACAAATAGATTATTATTTCAGTGATGAAATCTAAAGACACTATTATTTGAATTGCTGATGATGATGATTGGGGGGGGGGGGGGGGGGGGGGGGGGGGCGCCATGGGCATGGGCCCATAACTTGGATATCATAAATTACTTAATTAGAAGAATTAAGAGGATGTGCACTAATATCACCTTCATTCTTAATGCTCTCAAGGGTTCAGCTTTCATGGAGTTGACCACCATATGATACGAAGACATCCAGCTTTGCACAACTGATATTAAAATTTTTCAAAAGTTTAAAGTACAGTATTTTAAGTTTCAAATTTTAGTTTCCAGTATCAAAACTTTTTTTTCAGGTTTAATGTGAAATATTCATGTTCTATGTAACAATAATTTTTATTCCTAAAATTTTTATTACGTTAAAATATTCAAATTTTATATTGTATATATCATTCACGTTATCTTTAATTTTTAAGTACTATTAATGGGTTCTATTGTATGTTAAACGTTCAAATTGGTGCTAATGTTCAAATCTCTTGTTATGGATGAAAAATAGTCTATTTCCCATGAAAAGTTCTTAGTTCATATTTTATGTATATTGTTTTATTTTCAATATATTCATGGGTATCAATTTGAGGTTAAAAATCTATACGATGGATTGTTAATTTCAAGTTCAAGCTTACCATTTCACTGAGAATTTTTATATTACCAACAAAATAATTATTTGCACCACAATAATATTATAAAACGAACTCATACTATTCACATGATTTCATTAGAAATTGGTAGCAATTAACAACTAATTTAATAATAAAAGTTACACTTTTAATAATTAGTTTATTCCATCCTCTCTCTCTCTATATATATATACTACTATTGTTTTAATCATTAAATTTTTTTTTTTTCTATTTTTCAAACTTGATCATTCGCTTATTAGGTAAATAGGATAACTAAATTACGAAAATCATCTAGATGACTGTATGTAATCTAAGTGTTGGAAAAAATTTATCTTCTCCACGACTGGTTAAATCAGTTGCAAATTTCAATTAGTCTTTAGTTGAAATATAATTCAAACTTGGATAATTTTAATGTAAATTACGCTTTCTTCCTTAACCTACTTACACAATATCAAATTCTAAAAATGACACACGGGACAACCATTCCTAAAAATTTAAAATAATTTATTAATTTTAGAAATTAAAAAGTATAGTTTTTAATTTAAATATTAAGAATATTAAGTTTGATGTTACAAATTCAAATATGTGAGTTTCCAATAACTTTCAAGTGTGTTGTTCTAAGTTTCAAAAATTATATTATGAGTTTCATGTATATATTCAAGGTTTCAAGTATATATATAGATATTAAATAAATGTTAAAGTTTTCAAGTACACCTTTATGACTTTCAAAAGAAATGTTTTGGTTAAGGTTTTTTTTAGATTTCAAATTACTCTAAAAGTTTCAAATATAACATTGTTAATTCAAACATAATATTATGGCATAAATATCTTGAATTCCAAGTTCGTTAGTATCAAATGATTAGGACTAAAGATATTATAAATTCATAACACCCTCCACATGCTAATTTCTAATCGCTCTTACAGTTTTTGTGTTATACATTACGTTCTTATGTAAGTTCTTCTTTAAAGATCTTCAACATTGTCTCCTCTCTTTGTGTTTTTTTCTCTTGAAAAAGAAAAAAAAAAAAAAAACGAATTCCAAATTAGTATGGATTTAGGAAAAGTGATGTAATTAAATGGAGTTGTTAACTCAAATTTCAAAAACGCCTTCTAAATTAATAAAACAGTATTTATTCATATGAAAATAATAATAGAAAACAAATTAAAATAAACGAAGTTAGTGTCCATTTAGGAAATGTAATGTAATAAAAGTAGTTAATTAAGATGAATTAGGAAATCTAATTTTAAAATGATTAGGACTAAACAAATTATAAATTCATAACACCCTTTAACCCTTCATATGTTAAGTTCTAATCGCTCCTACACGTTCTGTGTTCTACTTCTACATTACCTTTCTTCTGTAAGTTCTCTTCAACTCTTCAGCTTCCGTCCTCTCTTTTCTGTTTTTTTCTCTTGAAAAAGAAAAAAGTCGAATTTCAAATTGAGTCAAGAGTAAAATGTCTAATATGGCCTAGTAAACAAACCCTGTTACAAAAATTCATACGATCTGTCCCTTCACCCACTATTACCCCCATTACTGTCGTCTCATTGTTCTTCTTCTGTAATTACCAGCAACCTTACCCTGGTTGTTTCGTTCTTCGCAATTACCAGCAACCTTACCCTGGTATGTTCATTCTTCTGCTTACCAGCAACCTTACCCTGGATTGTTTCCTTCTTCTGCTAATTACCAGCAACCCTACCGGGACTCTTTCCACCTCTGCAAGCTAATGTCACTGACGGCGATAATGCTTTTGTTGTCAATTTCTCCGGTAAAAGATCCATTCCACTCATGGTTGGCATTATCACCTACCGTTTCATCCCCAGGAAAAATTCCTGTGCAACAGCGCATACAGCACCTGTGCCTCCCTTTGTTGCATATCCTAAAACTGAAGAGACAGTGGCATTGTTGAAGGAGAGAATTGTGAAACAAATAGAGTTCTATTTCAGCGATGAAAATCTTAGAGATGACTACTATTGAAGTCGCTGATGAATGGGGAGGGATGGGTCCGGATATCAGCAAATGCTGAATTGAAAGAATTAAGAGGATGTGCACTGATATCAACTTCATCCTCAATGCTGTCAGGACTCAGCTTTGATCGAGGTTGAACGGTATATGATACGAAGACGTTGCACAACTTGCTGAGGCCTTTCAAGCCAAATGGAAGATTAAAGATTTCTAGAATTTAGTTTAAGATGAAGGATTTTTATAGAACTTGGTAACATGTAATCGTTTTTTTTTTTTTTTATAATTAAAGTCTAACGATATGACAACTTTTAAATTTGTGTGGTTTTTTTTCAATTTATTATAAAATCACTTAAAAGACATGAAAGCAGAAGTTTTATATTTAAATAGATCTTCATGAACATATTATATATATTATTATATTTTTTTCTTTTGAGTAAGGATACGCAATTCCTAAATTTTTTACATTAATAAAGCTTGCCATATTATTTCATTAAAGAAAGGTAAATGGTGGATATTACTTAAAAGTTAATAATTTTCTTTTTTAGTGTAATTTATTTTTAAATAATAAATTATTTTAGTAGCAAAAATATTTTCATTTCAAGTCTAATATAAAATATCTCATGTTTAATGTTAATAGTATCATTTTTACTATTAAAGATTTCAATCACATTAAATGTCTCAAGTAACTTATTAATAATTTCATTTTTTTTTTTTTTTAATATCAAGTTCTTATAGAATTAAGTTTGACATTAGAATATTCAATTTTCAAATTTTATATTTCATTTACCTTATCTTTAGTTTCAACTATTATTAATAGTTCCAATTTCATGTTAAAAGATTTCTAACCACGTGATGAGCAGTTTCAAATCTCTTGTTATAGATACAAAGTCCCTTCTACTTTAAATGTAAGGTTTTTCGTTTCATGCGTTAATGTGGATATATTTTGTCATGCTCTAACCATGATTTTAATTAATCATCTAATTGATAGTTGAAACATGATTTTAACTTTAACATTAATTGTTAGTATTTCATAGGTTGTGCATGTTTAAAAACTCATGTGAAATTTGATTATAAATATTTAAATAAGAATGCTTTTTAAAAGTAGCATATTTTTCTGTTGTATTTTCGTTTAATTATTGAAACATTTAAAAATTGATAATGGTTATATATCTAATTATTTTATATAATTAATTATGTTAATGAGATATGGGAGGTAATTGAATTGTGAAACAAATTGATTATAATTTCAGGGATGAAAATCTTAGAAGACGACTTTTATTTGAAGTTGTTGATGAATGGGGAGGGATGGGTCCGAATATCAACAATTGCGGAATTTAAAAGAGTTGAAAGGATGTGCACTGATATTACTTTCATCCTTAGCGCTCTCAAGGGTTCAGCTTTGATCGAAGCTGACGGCCATATGATAAGAAGACATCCAACAGATAAGAAGTCGTCCAGCGGTCCTGCTTTTGCACGCCTTTCAAGCCAATCCGTAGAAAACTTTGACGAAATGGAAGATTTAATTGATTTTCTAGAATTAAGTTTAAGATTAAGGATTTTTATAGAACTTGGTAACATGTAATCGTTTTTTTTTTTTTATAATTAAAGTTTAGGATTTGATGACTTTTAAATTTTGTGTGCTTCTTTTTTAATTTATTATAAAATAGCGACAATTGAAACCACAAGTTTTATATTTAGATAGATTCTTCATAAACATATTATTATTATTATTATTTCTTGGGAGTAAGGATACGCTAATCCTAAATTTTTGCTCATTAATTCAAGCATGCCATATTATTTCATCAAAGAAAGGTAACTGCCGGTTATTATTTAAAAGTTAATAAAATGTAGTAAACGATATATTCCCACCCTAACTATCGCGAATCGGCAGATTCCCAGACTTGTTTCATAAATTCCGTATTCCTACCTTTAAATTGATAGTATATTGTTTAACGAAACGATTAAAGGGTAAGATGGTCATTCCAAATCCCAGATAATTAATTCTCCTTCTTTCTCCTCTTCAACACTGTCGGCGTTTGTCACCGGGCTTCCTACCGCCGATGGAGTGTGACCTTTCATCTTTCCCAAATTGCAGCCGCCGGTCGAGCGCAGCCTTTCACCTTTCCAGCCAACCGCCAACCCACAGTCAATAGCACCCTTGAATCGCCGGTCGACTGCCACAACACTTTCGCATTTTTTCGCATTTTCCCGGCCAGATCCCGGCTGTTTCTCATACTGAAAATCAACCTTGTCTACGCCATTCGAATCCCCTTCCTCTCCTCTTCAAAACCCATCTCTCCTTTGACCCTCCCAGTCGCCGTTTGTTGCCCGCGACCTACACTTGCCGTAGCGAGATAGTCGTCACTTTCAGATTCGTTCTTCTATTTGTTGATTTTTTTTAACCAATATGGATTTCTGGAATATTATTGTCACTAGATTACACTAGGTTCTGGTGGTGATGTTTAAACTTTGTTGTTGCTGGATTTTGGAGATGAAGGATAGAGAAAAAAAAAAAAAAAAATTTGGAAGTTTTGTTATGTTGCATTATGGCTGGAGATGATGGGGATCGAGAAATTTTCTTCTAATGACGGGGAATGGAGAGCGGCAATGTTGTTATTTTATTCCGATTGGGGGTTTGCCACCATAGACTCAACCTCCGCCGCATCTAAAAATTGAACGCTGCCACTCCACCTTTGTAGATTCAAAGTTCCAACATTGGATTCGATAGCTAGCCGCCTTCTCATCAGCTTTTCGTTGGGTTTTGGTGTTTGATCGGTGGGGTTTGTTGTTTTTGAAGTGTTCTTTGCGATTGTGTTGCTGTTGTGTTGATTTCAACCCCTCGTCACTCCAACCTTGTTGCTAAATCGTCGCCCACTACTTGTTCGATCATTTGCCGCAACCAGCCCAGCCAATCCAACGCCCATTCTTTCCGCCTGTGCGCGCAGCCTGCATGAAGATGGGAGGAGGGGAAGTTTGGTAATAGTACCATTTGCATATTTGTTAGAATCCAACAGTAACTAACGAAGTTATTTTAAGTGGGTGAATCTGGAATTTATGAAACCAGGGGTGGGATTTCACTGTAGTTAGGGTGTGAGAATTTCTTTTACTCTTTGGGTGCATTTGGTTCATAGAATATTGAATTACTGGGAATGTTAGATTATTAAAAAGTTAGATTATCTTAAAGATTATTGGGAATTTAAAATGTGTTTGTTTAGTTGGAATAAGGGAGAATGATTTACACATGCCCAAGGTTTACCGAAAAGACAAGTTGGTACCCAAAAAGTTTTGAAACGACAAATAGGTACCTTCCGTCATGTTCTGTTAGTGATTTTCGTTTGATAATAGTGAAAAGACTAAAATGCCCTTGAAAGTTTAATATATTAGTTTTTTATAAATTTAAAAATTTCTAAAAAATCCCCTAGGTTTGCTAATTTGACTAAATACCCCAATATATAAAAATTTTATAAAATAACAAAAACACCCCTGCCACCCGCAATGCCAGATTCCGGCCACCACCGTCGGAATCTGGCTAGAAAATTGTGTTACGACACAGACCCGTCGGATCTGTGTCGTAACATATCGATCTGGTCTTTTCCGGCCAGATCCATCACGGATCTGGCAGGAAAAGGCCAAGTCTACGTCTGGCCTTTTTCGGCCTCGACAGCCAGATCTGGCCTTTTCTAGCCAGATCCTCCACGAATCTTGCCAGAAAACGCCAGATCGACGTGTTACGACACAAATTCGAAGGGTTTGTGTCGTAACACAATTTTTCGACGAGATTTCGGCCTCGACGGCCAGATCTGGCCTTTTTCGACCAGATCAGCCACAGATATTACTGGAAAATGCTAGATCTAAGCGTTACGAAACAGATCCAATGGGTTTGTGTTGTAACGTAATTTTTCGACCAGATTCTGGCCAGTACGGCGGTATTGGTCGGAATCTAGCACTGCGGGTGATGGGGGTGTTTTTGTTATTTTATAAAATTTTTATATATTGGGGTATTTAGTCAAATCAGCAAACCTAGGGGGTTTTTTAGAAATTTTTAAATTTATAAAAAACTAAAATATTAAACTTTCAAGGGCATTTTAGTCTTTTCACTATTATCAAACGAAAATCACTAACAGAACATGACGGAAGGTACCTATTTGTCGTTTCAAAACCTTTTAGGTACCAACTTGTTGTTTCAGCAAACCTTGGGTATGCGTAAGTCGTTCGGCCATTGGAATAAATTGGTAGGTATGTTTTATTAAAATGTTTGGTTGGAAAAAATAAATTGGTGGGTAAGTTATTTAAATTACTGAATTGTCATATAATTAAATATTATTATTTAGATTATTATTTGGATTATATAACCCCCTACATTTAAAAACTTATAAAAAAACAACCCCATAATAAAAGTTTGAAAAATCAACAATGCACCCCCACCAACTCAGCCATTGCCAGCTACCTAACGACGCACGAAAGGCAAGAAATGTTCTCCGCATGGCCAAATCGTGATAGATCTGGATCAATGAATCTAATTGTTTTCGGTCAAATTAGATCTGGTCATTTTCTGGTCAAATCTGTCACAATCTGGCCATTTCCGGTCAGATCTCTAGCCAGAAATGGCCATATCGGTGTACAACGACTATTTTTGGCCTTTCATGCGCCATTCCGGTGGGGACGGTGGCTAGCCACTGGCGGTGGTTGTCGGCGGCGGTAGGTGGGTGGGGGTGGTGGCTTGGGTGGCTGCAATTTGTTTTGAATTCAAGGGTAATTTTATCCAAAAAGTTAATTAATTGAGTTGAAATAGTAAAATTCATATTCAAGTAAATTAATTTAAAAATAAGGGTATTATTGTCCTAAAATTCTATTAATAAGGGATATAATTGTAACCAAAAAAATATTACTTTGATAATCTTACAATACCTAAAAAAATAGAGGTAATCAAATTACTTCAAATATTACCAACAGTAACTATTATTAGTATTTGAAGACTATCAGAATCTTATGTTACTTGACAACCAACGTGGTAATCAAGTAATAAGATGTCATAACCCCAGTAATCCCACATAACCCCCAACCAAACGCCCCTTTAAAATATTTAATAAATTTCTTTTTAGTGTAATTTATTTTTAAAAAATAATAAATTAATTTATCAGTAAATAATTTGTTAAAACTCTCAAAAACAATGTTATAAGTTTCAAATTTCTAGTTTTTAGTATCAAACTCTTGATTTCAAGTCTAATTAATGAAAAATATTTCATGTTTAATGTTAATAGTATCTTTTTTACTATAAAAGATTTCAATATTTCATGTTGAATGTCTCAAGAAACCTGTTACTAGTTTCAATTTATTATAATTATTATTTAATATTTTTTTATATCAAGTTTGACATTGGAATATTCAAGTTTCATGTTTTATATTTCATTTACCTTATCTTTAGTTTTAACTATTATTAATGGTTCTAATTTCATGTTAAAGGTTTCTAACTAGGTGGTGGCAGTTTCAAAGTCTCTTGTTTTAAATGCAAGGTTTATAGTTTGATGTGTTAAGGGTTGAGTGATGTTAATGTGGATACAATTTGTCATGCTCTAACCATGATTTAAATTAATCATCTAATTGATTGTTGGAACATAATTTTTAATTTAACATTGCATAGGTTATGCATGTTTAAAAACTCATAGTGAAATTTGATTATAAATATTTGAAAAAAGAATGCTTTCTAAAAGTAGCATATTTTTCTTTTGTATTGTTGTTTAATAATTCAAACATTTAAAAATTGATAATGGTTATATATCTAATTATTTTATATAATTAATTATGTTAATGAGATATGGGAGGAAATTGAATTATGAAACATAATAGATTACTATTTTAGTGCTGAGAATCTCAAAGGTGACTATTATTTGAAGTTGCTAATGAAAGAAGGATGAGTTCTTCCAATATCTATGGTTGCGGAAGGCACAACCGGAAGATAATAGTAATTGATTTTTCAGAATATAAGCATTAGGATTTGTTAGAATGGTGAGATAATATGTAAAAAAAATGATAATGTAGATTTTTATTATTGATAATGATTAATTCTAAATTTTGATTTTTGATTTATTTACTATAAAATTACCATTGAAACACAAAATTTAATATTGAGGAACATAGTATAATTTTTTTTATTATCATATTTTGAATTAGAACACTTCTTCACCTTTGTACAGACTGCTTTTATCCCAAAACTTCACCTATAATTTTTATAAACAAAAAAAATCAACTACTCATTTTTCCCTGTAATTTCAATATTAAGCAATTTTATAAAAAGTTTGGAAAGTGTCATTACATATTTTATAAACAAATCAAGTGGCAATTAAAAACTGAGCAAAGCCTCGGTCGAGTTCAACTGAGAGAATTTGAGATGGAGGTGAAAATGGTAGCAAAAGAAGACATAGAAGGCGGCCAAGACTTAACTCCACCTCTCTCTCCTCTCTCTTACTCTCTTCACAACTCCTTTCTCTCCTCCGCTGTTCTCAGCGCCGCCTTCCGCCTCCTCTCCCTCTTCCAATCCCCTCCCTCTACCTGTCCTCAACCTCGTCTTTTCGGCTTGTTGACCAACCGCGATAAATTGTTGTTAAAGATTCGTGACGGGGCGAGGGAGTTGGCGAAGGCGAGAGGAAACTTCTCGGACGATGTCGTTTTGGAGGAGGCTGCGTTGTGTTTGGTGATGACGAATGCCTTTTGAGTTCCAGGATAAGAGTGGGCGCAGTTTAGGAATTGCCGTGTACGATAAGGAATTCTCTTGGATCAATCATAGTTGCTCTCCAAATGCTTGTTACAGGTTCTTGCTTTCCGAGACAAACAACACGGCGGCGTTTCATTACCAGCCAAACATGCGGATTGTTCCTCATGTAAAATCCCTGTAATCTTAAAAAGATGATTTTTTTTTTTTTTTTCCTGAAAATCCATTTAGCAAGTTAGTTATTGTTGGACGCACTCAAGAATCAAGACCAAGTCAACTCCTACTTTTTAGGCTTTTTAGTTTTGTAACAATTTTTAGTTTCTGTTTACTGTGTTTGTTAATTAGTTTCCTCCTTTTCTGTATATTTTAAATTTAAATCTTCCTTGTAATCTGTATATATATTATTACGATCATTGAATGAAAACACAGTTCAAAATCATTACTTTTCTCCTATTTGCTTGCCATTTTCACAGTTATATACTCTTTTTTTCTTTTAATGAATTGATGTTGGGTGCAGGGGAAGATTGATGTCTGTAGCTCAAGTGAACTAGTACAAGGTTGTTAATTGTTTATGTTACAAGATTTTAGGAGTTATTTGATTAGAATTTGATTAATGTCTGACGCTGCTTTTTGCTGTAATATCTGTTGCTGAAGGTTGTGAGAGAGATGATGGTCCAAGAATAGTCGTTAGGAGTATAAAGCGGATAAAGAAAGGCGAGGAGGTGACTATTGCTTGCACTGATTTATTGCAACCCAAGGTATATTCAACTTTGCTTACATTATTGAACGTTTTTGTTTGTATCAAACGTTTGTTGCTTTGCAAATTAATAAAATGGAGATCATAGCAACTTCTATATAACCAGAGCCAGAAACTGGGCATTCACTCATGAGAAGACAACTACATAAGAGCCTAGAGACATCACTTGGTTGGGGCAAATATTTTTACTAGTACATTCAAAGCTCTTTTTTTAGACATATCTTCCTTCTATTACTATTATCAACATACACAAACCTTTCTTTACAACAAACATTTTACAAAAGCAAGCATGTATAACACAAGCTAACTGTTGAGGCCAAAGTATAAAACAAAGAAGAGCACAACTAGAAGTAGTGACCCTAACCCAAACCCATCAGTGTCAAAACCAGAACTGCTGGTTTGATGAAACCCAGGACGCGACGGAAAGCGAAGAGTAGGAAAAAATGTAGAGAGAAAATGTATGAGCATTAACATTAAGAGCAGAAGCAGCACAATAACAAGGGTGCCTTCTGAGTCCCCAACTTCAAATAGCGGCGAAAAAAACTCCATCATCGATAACAGACTAGGACCAAAGATCACAGAACCCAAAACTACCACCATTAAAGAGGGTACTAATGGTGATGGCCCTCTGTTCCTCATTGCTCTTTGTCTTCACCTTTCTAGGGGATGAGCCACGACCTCGAGGATTATTAAAGGAGTGAAAGTGGGATTATTAAAGGAGTGAAAGTGATCAAGAATATGTTTGTTGCAGATGGAGATGACTTTTTAGAAACATTCTGACACTTTTCTTTGGTTATATATTCATTAGTTAACCTAAATTTATCTTCTTTAATCAAAAATTGTTTTTAATGGTGTAGAGGTTGGCTTGAAGAAGGCCAACCACAACCAACATTAATTAAGATAATCAATAACAAATAAACTCAAGATTGTCTTGAAGTTATCTATGCAGGATGAAAACTTTCTATTGAAAATGACATCTATTTGTCTTCAATAGTTGGAAGAATCTTGACAATTTTATATATGAGAATAACAATGATATATTTAATATTATTAGTGAGAGATGATATCAAGATAAAGAGCATGAATCATGTGCAAATCTGCCCGCGAACAGTTACTTCTGCAGAATCAGCCACATAAAATTCTCAAAAAACAGAAAGCAAATTCAATATATCAGGGCTTCATGGCTCAAGTCTAGGAATTTGTAGAAAATGGTGAAGTGAATAGAGAGCAATCGCATTTGCTAAAACAGAATCATAATAAAGCCAAAGTCATATTTATAAAAGTAATTTACACCCATTACTATTTCAATGAAGATCAAAGCAATGCAATAAAGAAGATAATACTTGGTCATTACTCGAGGAGAGATATCCGATGAAGATAAGTTTCATTACAAATGATCGTTCATACACTATGTACACTTCTAGAGTTAATGAATCTCTAAACATCTCCAAGTTAAATATTCATGCAGTTTCATCACATTGTTTGTTGATTGTGTAGGATAACTTGTGTATATAATGCTGTTTGTAAAGTCAACTTTGGTAGATGTTGCAATGTCGAAGTCATTAACAAGTGCCGGTGCAATTAGTGTTTCTAATGATAAAACTGTTGCTTAATTTTATCATCATCACATTATGAAAGATATGCTTGAAATGGCCATAGATCAAATGGAAGGCTTCCTATGCTCTCAATGAATTGTGTTTTACTGATTATATGCTTCTCCAATAATAAGTTGCCTTGTCTCATTTTTATGTTAAACTGTTACTAGCAGTAATTCATTTTTAACTTGTTGAGTATTTGGTATCCTTTTTTAGCATATAACTTGGCACTGTTACGTTCAATGATCTTGACAGGTATCCATTGGAACTCAATTTCGGTTAAAAAACTTAGACAAATTTTATGACCACAATTTTTGTAACTATAGTTGGATAGGGTTATTGTAATTGAATTTTTAACTTGTAATTATTATAAATAAATATTAAGGATGCCTTCTTGACAAGAAGCATGGGTAATACGATACCTGTAAAATAAACATCCCAATTTTTTTGGATCTTAAATAAATGTAAAAATCTATTCGGTACAATTACATCAATTATGACATAATTCCATCAGTAATTTTGTTTTAGTTAAATATTAATTTATTGATTTTATCTTAAAATTAAGTGAATATGTTGAGTAAAACTCAATGGTGAAAATAATTTAATTGAATAAAGGGCTGAATTTATCAATTATGTGGTTATGATGAATTAATCAATATTTGATTAACTAATACAAATTGTGACTATTAAATTCAAACACTGCCAAATCTCTTAGCGGTGGGAGTGGATACCATAGAATAAATTCGTTTAACTTTGTTTAATTCAGAAACATCTTCTAAACTAATAAAACAATATTTATCTAGAAGTAAATAATAAAATCAAATCACTGTACATCTACAAAACGAATTAAAATAAAATTAGTATGGATTTAGGAAAAGTGATGTAATTAAATGGAGTTGTTTAGTTCAAAAACGTCTTCTAAATTAATAAAACAGTAGAAAACGAAGAGAAACAAACAAATTAAAGTAAACAAAGTTAGTGTCCAATTGTGCATTTAGGAAATGTAATTTAATCAAAAGTAGCTAATCAAGATGAATTAGGAAATCTAATTTTGAAATGATTAGGACTAAACATATTATAAATTCATAACACCCTTTAACCCTTTATATCTTAAGTTCTAATCTCTCCTACACATTCTGTGTTCTACGTCTACATTACCTTCTTCTGTAAGTTCTTCTTCAACTCTTCAACATTCCACCCTGTTAGGGCCAAAAAATGTCTTCGACCTCAATAGACCTAAAGACAAAGACACCTTCAATAAAGCTCGGAGTCATGGCCCAATTCCAATTTGGCCCATGACAGAGTTCGCATATTGGGCCCGCTTATTACACCTACCATGTTGCTCACTGCTTGAGCCCAATTAGTAAAGGCCCCGATTCATTTAGACCTCATCATCAACTTGTCTGGGTCCGAGCCTATTGATCCAAGATCACCTACTGGATTTAGGGTTTACTTAGACCCCAAGGTTGCCTACTTATTTTGGCACTATCCGGATTCTATCGAAGAGATCCATTACTATCCTGATTCGTCTAAGATCTGTATCTTAGACTGAATAGGACTCCCTTTCCCACTAAGGTAAGAGAGTCAAAGGCTTTCATATTCACTAAACCTCAAATTCCAAGGACTCACAGTCCTATTAGGACTGGAAGATCCTACAGCTGCTATTTAAACAAGAGGCCAATCCTCTCACATTCATGGAACATTACACCTTCTGGTCCAATAGTTCTCACCCTCGAAAGCTTTACATCGCTGCCATAGTCTTAGTCTACAACTAAAATTTTGGTAACCTTCTCTTTCCCTAACCCTCACTAAATTAGCCTCATTCAGCCTTGCTAACTTGAGCTTCGGAATGCCTATGACAAACACCACCCTGGTGCTTTCCGTTTGCTTCAAGCTTGTTTTCTTGTGTGTGCAGGTACAACAGATTGCTGGTGGGCTCAACCTCACGGGATCATAACCCCCATTCTGTAACCGTAGATTTTACCGTCTACAGTTTGGCGCCCATCATGAGGCCTCTGGCAATCATTCATCTTTCAAACCTTGCTTTGCAAGGAAACTCCTTATGGTTGAAAATTCAAACAACACCAATCCTGGTCTCGAGGCCAGGCTTGAAGCTCTAACTGTTCTTATGCAACAACACTTAGACAAAGTGGTAGCATTGAAAGTCGAGAATGCTGCCATCTGGATCGAAAACGCCTCCAGCAGGGTCGAAAACCAATCTCTGAAAGAAAAGATGAGTCAATTTTATGACCTTGAGCTTCAGCCTTGCCAGGGACAATCCAATCGTTTCCGCACACCTGTTCCATCCATGTAGCCTCTCTAGACTCCAAATCACAGACTCCAAATCACAGATTGACCACTTCGGATACTCAATCACATCAACTCCATTCAACACTAGTGGATGGCTCAGCCTAGAATCGAACTGAGTTAGGATAGCAAATAGGGCCGCTCCCGGCCAACCCACTCTAGGCACAAGATCAAGGCATCCAAGTAACACAAAGCCTTCTGCAACAAGAGCCACCCATCCTTACCATCCCGCCTTATCTTCAATCAACCATTCCTACCTAAAACCTACTCGGCTCAACTCACCCTCGCGAGTCAAGTGGACTCCCTCACCTTCAATCCACCCCATTCGAGTCCATCCATCCCCACGGACCGAGTGACTCCCAAATAACCCCACTCACTATCCATGTAGGTCGAAACACCCAATCAATCACAATCGGAGCCATCCAACCTAGAGGAATGAACAGAGATCCAAATTACCAAGCGGCACACGATGGAACGATTCACCAATCTACTCCATATGACTTGACTCAACCAAACATGCTGAGTGCGAGTCATATGACAAACCAAGCTTCGCCTCGCCCATGAAGCAGATATTGGCCAAAAGATTGGCCGACATAGAGGCAATGATGAGGCGGATACCTGGAGTGCCAATCCCAACTAATAAGAGCCAACCCCACAGCTATGCCGATTCACCCTTTATGGATGTAATTACTCTAGCCGAGATGCCACACAAGTTCACCATCCCCAGCATGAAGCTTTACGATGGCACAACTGATCCAGATGACCACATAGCCTTATACAAGCAACGGATGTTTGCCGCCTTAATACCCCAAACATTGAGGGATGTCTACATGTGTAAAAGCTTCGGCTCCAGCCTCTCTAGACCAGCCCTTCAATGGTACACAAACCTTCCAAACAACTCAATTTGCTCATTTGCCCAGCTCATCGACACCTTTGTTGAGCAATTCGCTAGCAGCAAGAAACTCGAGAAGTTGTCAACCGACCTATACAGAGTCTACCAGAAGAAGGGGGAGTCGTTGAGAGAGTACATATTCAATAAAGAAAAAATCTTCATCCCATCCTGTAATCCAGCAACAACAGTTGATGCTTTCAGAAAGGGTCTTTCCCAGATAAAGAACTATACAAAGACCTGACAAAACTTGATTGCACCATAATGGAAGACGCCTTAGCTAGATCAGTGATTCAGATCAAATGGGAGGAAGATGAGGCAAACCGAATAAGGCATGCTAGATATGATGACTGTCACCAAAGGCGGAGTGAAATAAGGCCACAATCCAGCATACGAGCCCCATTATTAACCCTTATCCCATAATTCAAGCAGAATCAAAAAGCCATATGATCGCCAGCTGACCAGAGCCACAAATAGGCCATCTAGATCAAACCAATTTAAAATTCTAGAGTTGAACTAACTCAGGCCGTGGCAATCATGAAAGGGATGGGACCCACCATGAAGTGGCCAACCAAGCTTAATCCTAACTTAAAGAGAGACACAACCAAGTGGTGCGAATTCCACGGCGACCATGGTCATAACACCATCGATTGCATCGCCCTAAGATTGGAAGCAGCAACACTATTAAAAAGGGGACACCTCTAAGACCTGTTGACAGATAAATAGAAGAATATAGCCAGTTAGAGAAGCTCGAAAGAAATATCTCCCCCTTCTTGGGAACCAACACCTGCTCTATTATCTCCGAAGGATAAGAAATCAATTGGGTGAGTTATTCCTCAGCTAAGCAGCACGCTCAAGCCAGCCGTCACCTAGAAGTTCAGTCCATCCACCCATCTCCTCGGGCACATACCAACCAGATCATTCAGTTTAAAAATTACGAGCCAACGACCTTAGTCGCCCCTTATCACAATGCTCTGGTCATCTCCCTCCAGATCGCCAACATCCTGGTCAAGAGAGTATTCGTAGATGGGGGATCCTCAACAAACATCCTCTTCCTTGAAATAGTGAAAGTCATGGGACTGGATGAGTCAAACATCAGCAAACATCCAACCATCTTGGTCGGGTTTAGTTCTAAGGAGAAGTACACCATCGGAAAAATCGCCCTGCTTGTCTATGCCAGTGGAATCAACAAGTAAACTATCTTCTTGGTGCTTGATTGCCCCTTACCCTACAATGTCATCTTAGGTCGACCCTAGATCCATGACGTGCGAGTTGTCCCATCCACCTTTTATCAAACTATCAGGTTTCCAACAAAGTGGGGAGTAAGAGAAATCAATGGCGATTCTAAGGCCTCGAGAGACTGCTATAAGAACGCCTTCAAAGGCAAGAGTCATGCTTCATAGCAACTACAGAGCCATCTAACCCTTTCGACTGAGTCAGATCAATCATCCATGGAAGAGTTGGATGAAGTGCAAATACACTCGGACCATCCCGACCGAAAGACCCAGATAGGCTTTCCCCTCAAGCCCGAGATAAGAGAGTGACTTATAGACTTCCTCAAGCAGAATCAGGATTGCTTTGCCTAGTCCCACGCAGGCATGATAGGTGTCAGCCCCAAGGTAATCGTCCACCATCTTCATATAGATCCAAATCACCCTCTAGTGAAGCAGAAACAAAGGAAATTCGCTCCAAAACGCAACCGGGTCACTAATGAGGAAGTTGACAAGCTGTTGAGTAATAGATTGATCAGAAAAGTTACTTATCTCGACTGGCTAGCAAACGTGGTGTTCGTGAAGAAAAGAACAGAAAATGGAGGGTCTACATAGACTTCACAGATCTAAACAAGGCATATCCCAAGGATTCCTTCCCACTCTCCCATATCGAGATGATGGTCGATGCGACCACCGACCATGAACTCATAAGTTTTATGGATGCCTTCTCGAGGTACAACCAGATTTTGATGCACCCAAACGACCAAGAAAAGACAGCTTTCATCATAGAGAGGGGGAACCTATTGCTACAAAGTGATGCCTTTTGGGCTTAAGAATGCAGGGGCTACCTACCAGCGGCTAGTCAACAAAATGTTTGCTGAACACCTTGGAGACACCATGGAAGTATACATCGACGACATGCTCGTCAAGTCTCTTATGGCTGAGCAACACCTCGACCACCTCAGTCAGGCATTCATTGTCCTTAGGAAGTACAACATGAAGCTCAACCTGACCAAGTGTTCGTTCGGGGTCTCTTTAAGTAAATTCTTAGGATACATAGTGACTCAGCGTGGGATAGAAGCCAATCCTAATCAAATCCAGACGGTCTTGAACATACCATTACTGACTTGCATCAAAGATGTCCAGTGCCTTGCGGGACGAGTGGCTACCTTGAGCCGTTTCATCTCCAGATCTGTTGATAAATGCCACCTCTTCTTCGCCTCACTAACGAAATCTAAGAAGTTTGAGTGGACCCCCGCTTGCGAAGAAGCCCTACAGCAGTTGAAAAAGTACTTGACTTCTCCCCCACTTCTTTCCAAGCCTTTGGTTGGGGAAAAGCTCTACACCTATCTGGCAGTCTTGGAAACAGTCATCTTAGCAGTGTTTGTTCGAGAAGACAATGCGAAGAAGCTACCAGTCTACTATATAAGTAAATCAATCATTGATGCCAAGACACGATACAGCAACCTGAAGAAATTAGCACTCGCCTTCATCCATGCATCTAGGAAGCTTAGACTATATTTTAAGTGCCACTCTATAGTCGTTCTCACCTCCTTCCTGCTCAAGAAGATACTTCACAAGCCAGAGTTTTCAGATTGACTCACCCAATGGATAGTAGAGCTTATTGAGTTTGATGTATCTTTCCAACCACGCACCGCCATCAAATCCCAAGTGTTGGCAAACTTCATTGCAGATTTCACCCTTAACATTGCCATCCAAGCGAAAAAAGAGCTATTGTGCATGACTAGCGGGTCATCTTTAAAGTAGACTCTCTCAATGGATGGCTTAAGCAATGTGAATGGAAGCGAGCTCGGCATCGTACTTATTACACCAGAAGGGGATATCATCCAGTGGGCCATACGGTATGAGTTCAAGTGCACAAACAACAAAGTTGAATACAAAGCCCTGATTGTCGGACTCTCTCTGGCTAAAGAAATTGGAGTAAGAAAGTTGGAAGTAAAGTCTGATTCCCAACTCATAGTCAACCAGCTATAAGGGACTTACCAGGCCTAAGACTCGAAGATGACAACTTACTTGAACTTGGTCAAAGAACTCCAGTCTGCCTTCGAAGAATTCTCTATCACTTAAGTCCCAATAGCAGAGAACACCTATGCTGCTGCACTTGCCAACCTCGGCTCAGCCCTTCAAGGCTCCTTCCAGTCATCTATCCCGCTATTATTCCTCTAATGGCCAGTTGACTAGAAGGAACATCCAACGAGGGAGTCGTCCAACTCGAAAGATCCTAAAGAAGTAATGGATGTCGAACCAGCTGACTTCTGGATGACGCCCATAATCAGATACTTGAAACATGATGAGCTTCCAACTGACAAGAATGAAGCATGCCACTTGAGAGCCAAAGTTGTAAGATTCACCATCTACGAGGGCCAACTCCTTAAGAAGTCATTGGCCCCTATCTTAAATGTATAAGCCCGAAGGAAGCCAAGTATGTCCTCGCCAAACTCTATGAAGGCGAATGTGGGAACCATGTAGAAGGACGCAACCTTGCCCACCGGGTGATCACCGCCGATTACTATTGGCTAACTATGCGCACCAACTCAACATCATATGTGAAGGAATATGATAGCTGTCAAAGGTTCACCCATGTCTCACACCTCCCAACTGAGCGACTCAACTCCACCCTCACACCTTGGCTATTCATGAAGTGGGGGATGGACATAGTTGGAAAACTCCCGACCGCACTCGGGCAACGAGTTTTCATGTTAGCGATCATCGACTATTTTACTAAGTAGATCGAAGCCTAAGCACTGGCCCAAGTCAGAGACCGAGAGGTAAAAGCCTTCATCTAGAAAAATGTCATCTGCAGATTCAGAATACCGACAATGGGTCCCAGTTCATCAGCTTAGACTTTAGGGACTTCTGTGACATGTGGGGGATCAAGCTCAGCTTCTCTATCCCTCGTAACCCCCAGTCGAACAGCCAGACTGAATCATCAAATAGAACAATTATGCAGACTTTAAAAAAACGCCTCCATAAAGCTAAGGTTGCATGGGTAGATGAACTACTAGGGGTTTTTTTATCTTATCGAACAACAACCCACTCATCCACTAGCGAAACCCCTTTCTCCCTCACATATGGATTCGAGGTAGTCATCCTTGTCGAAGTATTGGTCCCTTCAACTAGACTCTAATGGTCAGATGAAGAAGCCAATAGTTATAACTTTTGTCATAACCTGGACACAATCGATGAACTACGTGAGCGTGCAGACATCTGCAATGCTATCTACTAGCAATAGGCCGCTCGACCCTACAACCGTAATGTTAGAGTAAGAACTTTCAAAGAAGGCAATTGGATCCTCTACAAAGTCTTTCAAAACACCAAGGAGATCAATTCTGGCAAGCTCGACCCTACTTGGGAGGGACCCTACAAGATTACCAAGGAAGTAGGAAGGAGCGCCTACAAACTTGAAACCCTTGACGGCAAGGACATCGGCAATAGTTGAAATGCAATCCACCTCAAACGCTAATATTTTTAGTAAGATTTGTCTCAGCATCAACTCTTTTTGTTTTAAAAAGGATAAATGGGCTTGTCCACCTCCTTCACCTTCAGTCAGTCTCGTGGCCCGAATCCAATAAAAGAACTATTTAGCGATATAATTGCATTAACCTTTAGTTTACATCGACTGGGCCACGCTACCGTCTAATTCACCATCAATCAGCCTTATGGCCTAGATTCAATGAAAAATTTGACTCTCACCTTCACTTGGCCTCATGGCCTGAACTAATAAATTTTGATCAGCAAAATTACACTATTAATCGGTTCAAACTGACACAGCAATTCATTGGCCTACACCTTCAGTCGGCTCAGACCAACTCATTGGCTTACACCTTCAGTCGGCCTAGACCGACTTAATAATTCATGACCGAATGGAGCGGGAAAGCCATTTAGCCACACTATCGACTAATTCACCTTCACTCGGCTCATGGCCTGAACCAATAAATTATGATTAGCAAAATTACACCGCCAGTCAGTTCAAACTAACACAGCAATTCATTGGCCTACACCTTCAATTGGCTCAGATCGACTCATTGGCTTACACCTTTAGTAGGCCTAGATCGACTTAATAATTCACACAAATTTACACCTTCGGTCAGCTCAGACCGACTCAACAATTCAATGGCTTACAACTCCAGTTGGCTCATACCGACACAGTCCTATAAAATCATCTTCAAACGACACTAGAGACTGAGCCACTTGGCTTTGTCTACATCACAAACACAATCAGTCAGCTCAAACTGACTGAATCGATGCGCACACTTGAATCGGACCACGCTGACTCAACTACAACGTTTCACCTAGACAAGTTACATCTACAAGGCGTTACCTAGGAAAGAGGGTTCAACCCCCACACATCTACCATCAATCCATCAATCCATCAATCCGTCCATCTACAGAGAAAGCAGTAAAATGGAAACACAAGTTGAATCATAAAAGCCCCAAATGGCTAAGTATCTGATACAAAAAGGCACATACACCATGAAAAGGCAACTCAGGCCCCAGAAATACATAAAAAAAATAAACATAAGTCTAAGAGGCATCATGCCCCATGTCATCAGTATGAGTCGTCTCATCCATCTCTGACTCAGTCACCCTGTCACCAGCCCTAGAAGTCATCCTCGTAGCCTGATCACCAACATCATCTGTAATCGACCGTCTCGGTTGACTAGCGAGGTCGAGTATCTGATCATCGACATGTTCCTCCATGTAATCTACTCAACCAGCGGCCTCCTCCTCATTCTTCTCCCGCAAGAGCTAGATGTCCCCATCCAGGTTCCAATGAGTAGTGTTCTCGGCCTTGTAATCCAACATCAACTCTCATTTAGCCTTGATAATGGCGTCATCAACAATCATGAGGCACTGCTCTCTCAGTGACTCAACCTCGGCGTTCTTCTTAGCCATCTCCTTCTTCAATTGCTCCAATTCGGCCTCGACCTCCCTCACTTGCTATTGACTTTCTCGCTCAGCCTTTTGGGTCGCCGCCTCTCTGTGTCGTAGATTGCGGTTGGACTTAGAAATGTCCTGTATTTTCTTCTCTTCTGACACGATGGACTTCTTGAGGTGTAGGCTACTTGTGAAAGCCTGCATAAAATCATTCGATCAATGTTCAATCACAATTAGTACAGTAAGTTAAAAGTCCGGTTCATACCTGAAAAACGCGGGAAACCCCCCAATCAGCAGCTACAACTGCGCCCATCTGATTCAGTCGACTCTCATATGCTAAAAACAGGAATGAATCGGCCAACTTGCTTATGGAAGTGGCATCCGAATAAGTTGATGCAGATGCCGGGATACTAAAAGTAAGCATCTCACTTTCCTCATCCAAGACCACCGCCTTAGATGACCCAACCCTGGTCGCAGCTGGCTGTCTCAGTGGAGTCACAACCACATCTTCCACCCTCCTCTCCTCCCCAGTCAAAAAGTTTCTCTTTCTCTTTTCACAACTCCTCGCGATGGACTCACTCATGCTCAGAACGGTTAATTTCTTCATAAGTCTTTCTACAATCGTAAATTCCTTAATAGTTAGTGGGTTCAGGCTTGACTTACCAGACAAAATATGATTGCAGTAGCGAATGAGTAGTACACTCTAAGTCTGTTTCAATGAAGGGAAGGGGATACCTCGCTGAATCGCCCCAACTCCAACCCACAAGTGACTTGTCCTCAAAATCGCCTCCTCCAATACTACACGCCAATTTCTCTGTTCCTTGGGAATGGCAATAACCTTTTTAATCTGCACGTCTAAGCCGTCCCCACTCTGTCTGACTTAATTGAAGTCAGGATCTGCAAAGGAAAAACAAAATAAGACTTTAGTAATTAAAGCATGAGTAAAGATAAAGTTCCTCACCAATCGGCCACCAGGTATACGAGATCTCGCCCTGTCCTCTCTCTCTCCAAAGATCGTTTCACCCTTTAAGAAGAAAAAGCATTCCTTCCAATTTTTGTCACTCGACCGAAGATTGATCATAAGATGAGTTCGGTTGTGCCTGAACATGATTGTGTATCTATCCTTATCCTTGTCACTCTCCTTTAGGGAATATGGGTATGTAAAAATCAGAAGAATTTTCTATATGTTTATTGTGAACACACTACAACAATTTATACACATTCAACAATCCAAATAAGGGAATGAAATAATCTAAACTAGGAAAGGGTTGATCTAATTTCCTATTCTAAAGATCCTATTCCTAAAACATATGATCCTATTCCTAAAACGGTTGATTTGTACAACTCAACACTCCCCCTCAAGCTGGGGCATATAAATTATATGCACCAAGTTTGTTACAAATAAAGTCAATACGAGGACCCCTAAGTGATTTAGTAAGAATATCTACTAGCTGATCATTTGAGCTGACATGACTAGTGGCGATACAACCAGATAAGATTTTCTCTCTGATAAAATGATAATCAATTTCTATATGCTTAGTCCTCTCGTGAAACACCAGGTTGGAGGCAATATGGAGAGCAGCTTGATTATCACAAAGTAACTTCATCTTTACTACTTCTGTAAACTTCAATTCTTGGATTAGTTGCTTTATCCAAATGAGCTCAGAAGTTGCTAGAGCCATTTCACGGTATTCTGCTTCTGCACTCGATCTGGCAACGACATCTTGCTTCTTACTTTTCCAAGATACAAAATTTCCTCCTACAAGAATACAAAAACCTGACGTGGAACGTCTATCAGATGGAGAACCTGCCCAGTCAACATCAGAATATCCGACAATCTGTGTGTGGCCCCTATTTTCATATAATAGTCCTTTGCCTAGTGTGCCCCTGATATATCTTAAAATCCGAATAACTGCATCCTAATGACTATCACAAGGAGACTGTAGAAACTGACTAACAACACTGACAGAGAAGGAAATATCAGGTCATGTAATGGTGAGATAGTTAAGTTTACCAACCAGCCTTCAGTATTTCCCAGCATCTGCAAAAGGCTCCCCCTGTCCAAGTGAGAGTTTTGAATTAGGATCCATATGAGAGTCTATCGGTCTACAGTCTGATATCCCTGTTTCTTCCAGAATATCCACTGCATATTTCCTTTGAGAAATAACAATACCTGAGCTAGATTGAGTTACTTCGGTACCAAGGAAGTATCTAAGTAATCCCAAATCTTTGGTCTAAAAGTGGTGGAACAAGTTTGTCTTCAACTGTTTAATGCCATCCCGATCACTTCCCATAATAACAATATCATCGACATAGACAACCAGATATATGCATTGCCCTGATGAGTTATGTTTATAGAAAGCAGAGCGATCAAACTCACATCGAATCATCCTAAACTCTTGAATGACATTACTGAATCATCCAAACCAGGCACGAGGGGAGTGTTTTAAACCATACAGAGAGCGACAAAGTTTACATAACAAGGCAGACTCCCCTTGAGCAACAAAGCCAGGCAGTTGCTCCATATAGATTTCTTCCTAAAGCTCACCATGAAGAAAGACATTCTTAATGTCTAATTGGTACAGAGGCCAATGGCGAAGAGCAGCCATTGATAAAAACAAGCGAACAGAAGACATCTTAGCCACAAGAGAAAATGTCTCATAATAATCCAACCCATAAGTCTGAGTATACCCTTTTGCAACCAACCATGCCTTCAATCGATCAATCTGTCCATCTAGGCCAACCTTGATAGTATAAATCCAACAACAACCAATAGGCGATTGGCCAGGAGGCAAAGGAACTAATTCCCAAGTATTATTATGATGTAAAGTCGTCGTCTCTTCAACCATAGCTTGATGCCAGCCGAGATCAATCAGTGCCTCACGAACATTAGAAGGAACAGAGACAGAAGAAATGGTTGACACAAAAGCATAATATGATGGAGATAAGAGGTGATAACTAATAAAATTATAGATTGGATGAGGGTTACGCGTGGACCGCATACCTTTACGAATTGCAATGGAAAATTGGTCTTCAGGAGGTAGGGCCGCTGCAGGAGAGAAATCTGATGTAGGAGGATCAGGAATAGGAGCCTTAGGAACGTCATCAAGAATAGGGTCAGTAGTCATACTTGGAACAATAGCATCACTTATAGGAGGAGACTCGCCCATAGGGGTAGGACTTCGAGAAATAGTAACAGACTCTGTAGGATGATTATAAGTAGACTCAATGCAGGGTATAGGAAGGACTGTGGTAATAGAATCACTGTTTGATGTAGAAAAGAAAGGAGATGTAAAACCCCTCCCTAGCTGGGTATTTCCTAAGTATCCCTTGGCCATTGAGAACCTAGAAAACGCACGCCTAGGAAAGAAGTTTATTTTAAAATCCTATTTAAAGAATAAACTTGTAGTTTAAAAACATATATATGTATATTTATATTTATTAATTTAATTTCTAAACTAAAATAAGTTCATTGTATAAATATAGTTTCCTTTCTTGGAGTAAATTATGAAATCCATAGTAATACTTATTAGAACATACACACTTTTACAAAATTTATTAGCAATTTGATTTCCTTTATTAATACAACATATTTACTCCATTATAGAATATGGACATATTTACTACATTATGAAATAGGAACATAATTACTACACTAAATATTAGCAAAACCATTCAATAGTCATCATTAAAACATCCCTTCATGCTCATAGCGTCCCTCGGAATCCTCTCCCAGCTTCATGCCTTAATCCTTACCTGCAAAACATTTTAAAATATTTCGTGGGGTGAGCGCTAATCGCTCAGTAAGGAATATGGCCATTTATAAACTATTAAGGTTCATTATACAAGTATATTACTTAGGACCTTACCTACCTACAAAACATGACCTTCATTCTTTGACATAACAAGTTCATAAAACATATCATACATTTTGGACTTTTCTCATAAACATAAGTCATAACATAATCATACATAATATAACATAGAACATATATGACTTATGAAATATTCATGTACATGGCATGCTTATTTCTTTTGTCTTTATACTTGATGGTTTCATTAGTCTTTGTTATCCGATCGGATTCATTTGAACCATTACCTTGTTCTTGGTCGTCACCTCAAAGGACTCATGGTTTCCATAAGAATTCCATTCCTCTGATCTTGGTTTATACCTCAAGAGACTCATGGAATTCATTCTTTAACATTTCATAAATTTTTCATAAGACAACTAAATAAGCTATATGCATTACCATTATGAATGCAAACATATGGACTAACATATTCCATGCTCAATCATACTATATTCTCCTACTAAACTTCTTAACTTAATTCATTCAATTTCTCATACAATACAAGGAATTTCAGTAGTAAGATTATTCAGGGGTTTATTAGAATTAGAAACAAATGGGAATTTCCATTAAGAAGGTGGATGCCATACAGTTCGTTACTTTCAAGCAATTTTTCCATTATCTTCTAATTCGAATTTATTTTTGGCTAAAACATAAACGTTTTAGGTCTGTTTCTCAACTTTTTAACACTTCAAGAATCAACTCAATCAGACTTCTATAACTTCAGTTATGACTGATTCAGTGAAGCATGTACAGTATAAGTCTCAAAAAGCCAAATCCGAATTCTATTCATTTTAACCATGTCACCTTCATTTGCACATTCATATCATTTGCCATATCATTCTTAGTATAAAAGGCCATAAAAACCTCCCTTTTTACAGAACCAAAAAGTGCCAAAACATCGTCCAACTACAAATCTCTTAATTGGCATAATCATCCTCCACATGCACACATACACCAATCAACACACCCATTTAAACAATCCATAACCAAAACATAGCATCACACTCATATTAACATAAATAAATGTAAGTTTCATAAACCCTAGGTGTTATCAATTGTAGTCATAAGGGAGATTTTTTCCTTACCTTAGTATTCAAAGCACAAAGGTACTCCTCCTTGGCTCCAAAGTTTCACCTTTCTACCTTACACACATAACCACTTATGAATTTCTCTTTTAACTAAAAAATTCAGAAAAACTAGGGTTTTGAAACTCACCTTTAACCCTGAAATTGAAGTTCTTTAAGGGTGGATGGTGATCTCCTTTGAAAATCAACTTGAAATCCTAAGAAAATTTGAGAATAAAAGCTTGGATTAGTGGCTTTTATGGTGGATTTGAGAGATGAAGAAGAAGATGATATATTTGGGGTCTCCAAGGCCGACTACTCTCTCTTTAAACCTTGTAAATATTCATTCCATTGATACTCTAATGTGATTGGTCAATAAAAGTTAGATATAAGGGTCATTTGGCATAAATTTTTCATATAAGGGCGTTTTGGTCATTTCTACAACAACATAAAGATTAGCACTCATTTAATGCCATTTGACTTCTTTAAAACACTTAACAATTAAGAAATCCCATTAGGTAAATGACTAACTTACCCTTGGTGCACTTTTATGGATACTTATTACATATGGATTTGTATGAAAAGACCATTATACCCTTGGTTACCGTTTACGCTATTTAACCATATCAATCAACTTTATGACCATTCTACCCTTATTTCTCTTCAATGACATCACCCCTTACACTTTACAATGGCCACATCTCGAAATACATGTAAATTGACCATTTTACCCTTCCATTCAAAAAAAAAAGAAAATTGCTTGAAAGGTAAATTTCATACCTTAGGGCATCAGAATAATAACGCGGGGTTTACAGGAGAAGACTAAAAAAAGGTAACATCAGCGGATAGAAAGTATTGACGAGTGGATGGAGAATAACACTTATAACCCTTTTGAAGTAGTGAATATCCTAGGAAAATACATTTGGTAGATTTGGCAGACAGTTTGTTGGTACTTGGGGAAAGGATATGACAAAACATGTGCAACCAAAGATATGTGGAGGAAGAGTGTAACGGTTGATTAGGGAACAAAACAAAATAAAGGACCTGGTTTTGTAAGACAGAAGAAGGCATCTATTAATCAAGAAACGGGCAGTTAACACAGCATCTGCCTAGAACCAGAAAGGAACCTGATTGTGTAAAAGCAGGGTTTGCGCTGTTTCAATCAAATGTCTATTCTTACGCTTAGCAACTCCATTTTGCTGTGGAATATAAACACAAAAGGATTGATGGAGAATTCCCTAAGATGACATGAATTTGGTAAAAGGAGCAGAAAAGTATTCATGAGCATTATCACTCCGAAACACACGAATAACAGTATTAAATTGGGTTTTAATTTTAGCACAAAATGATTCAAAGATAGAAAATAATTCGGAACGACTTTTCATTAAAAATAACCAAGTGCAACAAGAATAATCGTCAATAAACGTAACAAAATACTGAAACCCTAAAACGGACGAGACTCGACAAGGACCTCAGACATCGGAATTAACTAACTCTAAAGGGGATGTAGCCCGTTTATTGACACGCTTTGGAAACGTACTATGAGTATGTTTTTCCAAGTTGACAGGACTCACAATATAAAGATGATAAAGTAGATAGATCTGGAACCATCTTTTGAAGCTTTGCTAAACTAGGATGACCCAAACGATTATGAAGGAGAAGAGGAGAAAGAGTAGGCAATGGGAGTAGAAGGTAACTTGAGACAATAGAGGCACTATGACTCATGTCCCGCACCAATCATTCGTCCCGTGCTATGGTCCTGTATAACAACAAAGTCATTAGTAAAAGTGAGAGAACAATTTAAAGAGTGGGTGAATTTACTGACAGATAAAAGGTTAAAAGGGCAATGGGGAATATACAAGACAGAATCTAAAGGCATGGAGGAGAGTGGTTGTGCATGAACTACAGCTTTAACAATTGTTTTGGTCCCACTGGCTAAGGTAACATGAGACAAAGAGGTAGTATTAGTAAGATGAGAAAGCAAATGGGGGTTACCAGAGATATGATCCGATGCACCAGAATCAAGAACCCAAGACCCTGAAGGAGGCAACTGAGTGAGGCAGGCAACTGATTTACCCGACTGAGCATAGAAGCAACAGATGAAGAATACTATTTATTTGCCTAGAACTTGAGATATTCGTCATAATCAGCACTTGTAAGTGCTAAGGATGGCAGACTTGGTTCTTTAGAAGATTCAGAATGATGATCAGGATAAGCGACATTGGCAACTCAAGGAGGACGCCCATGTAATTTGTACCATTTCTCTCGGGTATGCCCCCACCTATGACAATAACTACACTTGGGCCGTCCTCACCTACCACTACGATCCCCCTGTTCTCCTTTAATAAAAATTTGAGTTTGAGAGGCCATGACAGAAGAATCAACTGGGGAAGATCCAACCACAACACCAGGGAAGGAGAGATTGAACTTCGCCAAAAAAAAAAAAAAAAAAATAGTCGTCGAAAAAAAAAAAAAATTATTTCTAGGGTTTCTGATTTGGCTCTGATACCATGTAAAAATCAGAAGAATTTTCTATATGTTTATTGTGAACACAATACAACAATTTATACACATTCAACAATCCAAATAAAGGAATGCAATAATCTAAACTAGGAAAGGGTTGATCTAATTTCCTATTCTACCTATTCCTAAAACATATGATTTTTTCCTAAAACGGTTGATTTGTACAACTCAACAGATTTGTACAATTCAATAGGGTACAACAACTTGTGCAGTCCAAACATCACCTGATTCCTCACGCAGAGGACCTTTAAAGCCATCAACAACCTCCACCCATTCGGCATAATATGAATTGGCGAAATCATAAAACCGTTTAGGACCTCCTAGACAAGACGGGATATCGGAAGCCTCAACCCGTCACGGAACCGTTAGTTTCATCGAAGTCTTCCCCACTCATCCCTTGCCCATCTGAACCATCGTCACTCGGAGCAGCCACATTAACCCCTTTTAGTATGCCGATCGGAACGTCTCCATCCTCTAGCATCACTACCATCGTTAGGTCCTTTCGTATTCATTCCCAACCTCTATCTCCACCCCACTCAAGTCGCTCGATTCTGACTGCAACATTCAACTCCTTATCAACACGACCCGGGCAACCGATTGGTTCTCCAATGCCAAACCTTATCTTTAGTTTCAAAAGCTCCACTCACCCAGAGTGACTGACTGACAAAGGCCCTAAAACCAATCTCTGACTCTTTGCCTCTATGAAGCTTTCAACTCAGTCAAGACGACCGAGTGCCTACTACCTCAAGATTCCCCCCGTTCAGATCCCTCTCCACTCAGTCTGGGAGATTGGGTGACTTATGTGACTTAACCCTTACTCAAAAAACCAAACTTCTTTTCACTCAAACCACTTCACTCGACCCGGTCAAGTAGACTGAGACAAGCCGAATGGGAAGCCCACATAAATCGACTTCATCTTTTGTCCTCCCTAAACACAGAAAACCTAGAACCTTCAAATGCTGACCAAAATCCTTTGTTCACTCCAAATCCCAAATCAAACACCAAGCAAACCACACCAAATCGATCCTAAACACACAAAACCTCATAAATGCCAAACCAAATAATCAAATCGCCACCAAATCTACCCCATTTAAAACAAATAAACACGACACCTCATATTTTTCAAACTCTCCTAAAAAATCTACCAAACTCCACCCAATTTTCTCCCAAAATACTGCAAAAACAAAGAAAGGACAAAAGGAAATGGAAAGCAGCACAAAGAACCCATATTTACCGTGAAAATGGCCAGAATCCCCTAAAGTCTCTTCACCGCCATTGAAAAAAATTGAAATGAGGAAGAAAATGCGAAGAAAAAGAATGGAAGACAAGATGAACAGTCACCTCATTGATTTTATTGACAAAAGCTAGCAAACAATACACATGGCGACCTTCGATTGGTTATGGGACAAAGCAACTTTTCGTTTTCCCTCCTAAGCAGAGAAGAGATCTCCGCCGCACACATGTCGTTAACTTATGTGCATCCGGAGGATATGACTGGATGTACGCACCTAGTATCACTGTTTGGTTAACCTGATCGAGAAGGGGTTCCTTATGTACAAACTATTTATCTCTCATGTTCGAACAAACACCTTTATAACATTTCATACCCAGTCACTCGGTTCACCCGACCGAATGGAATGATCATCAGACGTATTATTTAACCTCGGCTCTTCAGCCTCGTGACAAACTCCGCCAAGAAGGAATACAACTTCCAACCACTCGATCAACCTGACCGAGTGAACTAGCCACTCGCTCGGAAGTGCACATACACCGACTCACTTGGATTCAACCGATCAGCCGAAGGCACCACCACTAGAATGACCCTAATGTATTTCACTCGGCTCGATGTACTGAGTAAGGGAACCTTCATGGGATGGTCCGCACATCCTCTCACTCGGTTTGATGCACCGAGTGAGGACACCTTCATGGGATGGTCCGTACATCCTCTCACTCGATTCGATGCACACTGAGGACACCTTCAAGAGATTTGCCTCATACCTTCCCTCGGTTTGAAGCACCGAGCAAGATCTCCATTTATTGCATTTCTTCACTCGACTCAATACATTAAGCGAGAATAAATTCAACCTATGCCTCATATTCAACACTCGATCCGACGCATCGAGCGAGTCATTTATGATGGATTCCACTCGGTACTCGACTTCATGAACCCAAGAACTAACATCTGCATTAATATTCGCCTGGCCGGATGGGCAGGCCGACTACGCACACCTTCACGCAGCAGTAACTACTCTCTAAGATAAGTACTCTTTAATTTAGAGAGTGGGAGCAAACTGTTAGGGCCAAAAAATGTCCTCGGCCTCAATAGGCCCAAAGACAAAGACACCTTCAACAAAGCTCGAAGTCAAGGCCCAATTTTGATTAGGCCCATAATAGAGTTCGCATATTGGGCCCGCTCATTACACCTACCATGTTACTCATTGCTTAAGCCCAATCAATAAAGGCCCCGATTCGTTTAGACCTCATCATTAGCTTTTTTGGGTCCGGGCCCATTGATCCAAGATCACCTACTAGACCTAGGGTTTACTTAGACCCCAAGGTTGCCTACTTATTCCAGCACTATCTGGATTCTACTGAAGAGATCCATTACTATCCTGATTCGTCTAAGATCCGTATCTTAGACCGACTAGGACTCCCTCTCCCACTAAGGTAAGGGAGTCAAAGGCTTTCCTATTCACTAAACCTCAACTTATAAGGACTCACAGTCCTACTAGGACTCGAAGATCCTACAGCTGCTATTTAAATAAGAGGCCAGTCCTCTCACATTTATGGTACATTACGTCTTCTAGCCCCATAGTTCTCACCCTCGAGAGCTTTACATCGCTGTCGAGTCTTAGTCTCCGACTAAATTTCTGGTAACCTTCTCTTTCTCTAACCCTTACTAAATTAGCCTCATTCAGCCTTGTTGACTTGAGTGTCGAAGTGCCTACGACAAACCGGTGCTTTCCGTTCGCTTCACGCTTGTTTTCTTGTGTGTGCAAGTACAACAGATTGTCGGTGGCCTCAACCTCACGGGATCATAACCCTTATTCCGTAACCGTAGATTTTACCATCTACACACCCTCTCTTTTGTGTTTTTTTCTCTTGAAAAAAGAAAAAATTCGAATTTCCAAATTGAGTCAAGAGTAAAATGTCTAATATTGGCCTTGTAAAAAAACCCTATTACAAAAATTCATATGATCTGGTCCCTTTACCTTACTATTACCCGCCATCACTGTCGTCTCCATTGTTTCATTCTTCTGCTAATTACCAGCAACCTTACCCTGGTATGTTTCATTCTTCAGTTTACCAGCAACCTTACCCTGGTTTGTTTCATTCTTCAGCTTACCAGCAACCTTACCCTGGATTGTTTCATTCTTCTGATAATTACAAGGAACCTTACCCTGGATTGTTTCATTCTTCTACTAATTACCAACAACCTTACCCCAGACTCTTTCCACCCCTGCAAGCTAATGTCACTAATGGCGATAATGCTTTTGCTGTCAATTGCTCTAGTAAAAGATCCATTCCAACTCATGGTTGGCATTATCACCTATCGTTTCATCTCCAAGAAAATATTCCTATGCAACAACGCATTCATGCACCTGTGCCTCCCTTTGTTGCATATCCTAAAACTAAAGAGATAGTAGCACTATTGAAGGAGAGAATTGTGAAACAAATAGAGTTCTATTTCAGTAATAAAAATCTTAGACACGGCTATTATTTGAAGTCGCTGATGAATGGGGAGGGATGGGTCAGGAAATCAGCAATTGCTAAATTTAGAAGAATGAAGAGGATGTGCACTGATATCAACTTTATCCTTGATGTTGTCAAGGATTCAGCTTTGATCGATGTTCATAGCCATAGGATACGAAGACATTGCACAACTTGTTGAGGCGTTTCAAGCATGGTTGTTAGTATCCTACGATACCCGATACGTATCATACAATACGATTCGATATAGGTCACCAACGATACGTATCAGATAGTGTATCATAAACATTTCGATACGTTGATATGTATCCTACGATACGATACGTATTCGTTCGTATCCTTAAAAATATCGATATAGATCGATACGACTTTATTAATTTGGGTCAAAGGCCCAAAAAAATTTCAGGCCGAAGCCGGGTCACCCAACCTGATTCACTAAAACCTGTCTAAATTTACCCATTTTACATGAAGAAAAGAAAGAGGAATACGTGTTACCCATTTTACATGATAATAATAATATAAGTGGAGATATCATTGATCTTGCAAATGATATGAATGGTTGAGAGAAAATAATATAAATTCTTAATTTTGTGATTAATTTTGATTATGTAATACCATAATTTAAAGTCAATAATACCACAAAATTCTTTAATTAATCTTGGGAATGATATTAATTTTTTTTTTTAAATTTTGATTATTTTATTAATTTTTTTGAAAAATGAGTATCCTACAATACGATACGATACGCGATACACGATTCAAAAAATTAAGTTTTCGATACACGATACGATACTCGATTTGACAACCATGGTTTCAAGCCATCTGTAGAAAGCCCTGACGAAATGGAAGATTAAATTGATTTTCTGGAATTAAGTTTAAGATTAAGGATTTTTATAGAGCTTGATATTATGTAATCAACTTTTTATAATTAAAGTCTAGTATATGATAAATTTTAAATTTTGTGTTTTTTTTTTAATTTATTATAAAATCCCAGAAGTTTTATATTTAAATAGATTCTTCATGAACATTTTATTATTATTATTATTATTATTATTATTTTTATTATTATTTTTATTTTTTTATTTTTTTGAGTAAGGATACGCAATTCCTAAATTTTTGCTCCTTAATTAAAGCTTGCCATATTATTTCATTAAATAAATGTAATTGCCGGTTATTACTCAAAAAGTTAATTTAAAATATTTAATAATTTTCTTTTTAGTGTAATTTATTTTTAAAAAATAATAAATTAATATATGAGTAAATAATTTTTCAAAACTCTCAAGAACAATGTTATAAGTTTCAAATTTATAGTTTTTAGTATCAAACTCTTTTCATTTCCAGTCTAATGTAAAATATTTCACGTAAATATTTCATGTTTAATGTTAATGATATCAATTTTACTATTAAAGGTTTTGATTACATTAAATGTCTCAAGTAACTTGTTACTACTTTCAATTTATATTTTTTTTTATATTAGGTTCCTACAGAATTAAGTTTGACATTAGAATATTCAAGTTTCATAATTTATATTTCATTTACGTTATCTTCAGTTTCAACTATTATTAATGTTTCCAATTTCATGTTAAAAGGTCTCTAACCATGTGATGGCAGTTTCAAGTCTCTTGTTATTGATGCAAAGTTCCTTCTATTTTAAGTGCAAGGTTTATAGTTTCAAGTGTTAAGGGTTGAGTGATGTTAATTTAATGTGGATATAATTTGTCATACTCTAACCATGATTTAAATAGATCATCTAATTGATAGTTGGAACATAATTTTTACTTTAACATTGCATAGGTTATGCATGTTTAAAAACTCATGGTGAAATTTGATTATAAATATTTTAAAAAAGAATGCATTTTCAAAGTAACATATATTTCTTTTGTATTGTTGTTTAGTTATTGAAACATTTAAAAATTGATAATGGTTATACAGCAAATTATTTTGTATAATTAATTATGTTAATGAGATATGGGAGGAAATTGAATTGTGAAACAAATCTATTATTATTTCCGTGATGAAAATTTTAAAAGACAACTATTATTTGAAGTCGTTGATGAATAAGGAGGGATGGATCCGGATATCAGCAATTGCGGAATTTAGAAGAGTTGAGAGGATGTGCACTGATATTACCTTCACCCTTGGTTTTCTCACGGGTTCAGCTTTGATTGAAGTTAACCGCCATAAGCTTTGATCAAAGTTAACCGCCATATGATAAGAAGACATCCAGCTTCTCCACAACTTGCTGAGGCCTTTCAAGCGAATCCGTAAAAAGCCCTTAACGAAATGGAAGATTGAATTGATTTTCTAGAATTAAGTTTAAGATTAAAGATTTTTATAGAATTTAGTAATATTTAACCGGTTTTTTTATAATTAAGGTCTAGGATATGATAACTTTTTAAATTTTTTGTGCCCTTTTTTTTTTTTTTATGGTAATTTACTATAAAATCACTTAAAAGACAATTGAAACCAGAAGTTTTATATTTAAATAGAGTCCAACAATGGCAGATCCAGGAATTTCACTCAATGGGGACAAACAATTAAAAAAAAAAAAATGAAACAATCATAACCATACTTTTATTTTTAATTACGATGAACTTCAACACAAAGTTACAAAATATAAATAAACATCTTCAAAAAAACATAATTTTTGGACAAATAAAACAATCTTTCTACAATTGTTCTCAACGAGTTTTTATATTTTGAAAACGTTAGATAATTATCTCATCGTCAATTGTATCAAATACATCTTTCTCAATATAGGTGACCAAGAAATCATTCATCCATTGATCTCCCATTCAATTGCGTAACTGACTTTTCACAAGTTTCATTGCAGAAAAAACTCTTTCAATTAATGGTCGCAGTCGCAACTGGTAAAACCAATACAACTTTCACAAGTTTATACACCAATGGATACAAAACATATTTTTAAAACCGAACTAAATTCTGAGCCAAATCTTCAATTCCTCACAACTCAACAAATTTATCATAAGAATGCATGTCAATAACATAAGTCTCAACCTGGTTCGCAAGTACCATCAACTCAAGTGCAGAAAAATCAAATGGATAAAACTGGCCAAACTAATTCTTCCCTATCTTCTCCTTTTCCTTTTTCTTCGCTTCTTTTTCCTTTCTTCTTTATGGGTTTTCCTCTATTCTTCTTCATTTTGGGTAAATAACCCAGTTTATATATAAAACAACTTCTTTGAATAATAAAACTGTCCCAAAATTCTTTTATTCTCACTATGACCCCGCCACATCAATTTTCTATTGTAAAAATGTCCAAATTTCTCCCCTCAGTTACATGCAAGACTCAGTAGCTCTTAGTCCTTTCATCTTTACTCCTAATAAAACTTAAAAAAACTAATAAATTCCATTTTATAAAAATAAAAATCACAAAAAATATGAGAAATATATATATTAGGATTAAAAACGGGATTTTACAAAAACAAAATCCAAACTTACTGTGGGGGCTTCTGTTCCCAAAATCTCAGGGTTTTATAAGGGCAAAATTTAAATAAATATAAAATCTGAAATGTCTCCAGTAACTTGTTACTAGTTTCAAATTTTTTTATTTATTTTTTATATGTCAGGTTCCTATAGAATCAAGTTTGACATTCAAATATTCAAGCTTCATATTATATATTTCATTTACGTTATCTTTAGTTTCAACTATTATTAATGGTTACTTGAGAAACTCATATATTAAGACTCTTAATCCCTTATCTTCTGGAAGGAAATAATTTCAATTAAAAAAACTTAAAGACAAATTTCATGACCACAATTTTTGTAACTATAATTGGAAAGGGTTATTGTAATTTAATTTTTAACTTGTAATTATTATAAAATAAATATTAAGGACGCCTTCTTGACAAGAAGCATGGGTAATACGATACGTATAAAATAAACATCCCAATTTTTTTGGATCTCAAATAAATGTAAAAATCCATTCGGTACAATTACATCAATTATGACATAATTTTGTTATGTCTGGGAAAACAAGGGCTGACGTGGAAAGTCACGTGATGAAGTGTGACCTGCTCCCGTCAGAATGGTAAGCGCACGTCAAGTCTGCCAAACGCTATGGAGCTCCCACGTGTCCATTTCCCTGCTCCAAATCGCGTGAAATCAGCTTGGGAAGTGGGCAACGGGACGTAAAGTCGGATTATGTTCTGACATTCACACCAACCCAAGGATTTAATGATGATTACACGCATTCATCTCGTTATAAAAAGAGGAAGACCCCTTCATTAAGGGGATTCGGCCATTTTTACATCTGAACTCTCTCTCTCTCTCTCTCTTGAAAACTTTGTATTTACTTTTCCTAATCATTTTGTAAGTCAGTTCGCTGTTGCGACCTGACCCACCATACTAATACAAATCAGTGGACGTAGGACTTGCTACCTTAGCATCCGAACCACTTTAAAAAGTTCTCATTGCATTTATTTCACATTTTTCTATCCATAATCACGTGTGTCTCTTGACCAATCAACGTTACGCACATGTCGATTAGTTGGTGTTAGAATCACTCATCAACAGTTTGGCGCTAGAAGGAGGGCCTGATTTGGTGTTCATCGTTCATCAGGAGAATCTTCAACCTACTGGTCCTACAGCAACAAATGGCCCGCCAATCTGAACCTAAGCAAGCCAACCAGTGCGTTGAGGGAGTCCCTTTAACCCAGGGGGATATCCCTTCCAGGATAATTCTAGTTTCACAAAATGCTGCGGGGGATATCCCGGCAGCTTCACAGCTTGACCCCGCCATCAGAAGCTACCAAGGCATGTCATCCACAACAGCTGGAGCGGTGCAACCGCCAAAGACACCTGCAGGTCGCGCGAAAGCGCGGCAAAGGGAAATAGCCCGTGCCGTGAGCACTGCAACGCGTAGGCATAAGGGTAAGCAAGTGGCGAAAAGTAAGCCTACGGGCTCCCAAGGACCAGTGAACACAAACCGTGCCCCGATCATGGTGCCGGCAAAGCTGAGACTCTGTGAAAAAGTGAATCCCGAGCTGTCCCATGCCACGTCGCAGGTGAACCCAAACAAAAGTGCTGGGCGCGATGATTCCTATCACTGCCAGCAGAACGATCCCGATCGCTATCATGCGGGTGGTCCCCACACCTCGTGGGGCGGTTCGTACCACCGCGAGGGTCATGAAAATACCCCGCGCAATCCATCGCCTTCACACGCCTCTAGTCAGCGTGTGTCGAGTGCGGCCAGAAATGTCGGCCGAGGCAAAGAGGAATCAGACCTCCGGACTTTCCTGAACCGTAATCGCGAAGGCCAGACTCGCACGGGTGAAAGCAACCCCCAATTAGCTCCGTTACCACAAATCGAGGAGCTACAGCAAGCTCTAGACAGGTTAAGGGAGCAGCAAAACAAGTAGGCCCAGGTCGCCTCTGCATCCCCTTTCTCTCCCGAAGTACTTGCTGCTCCACTCCCACCGGGGTTCAAAAAGCCCAACATGCGACCGTTTGATGGGAACCATGACCCACAGGATCATTTGTATGAGTTCAACGACCTGATGGAGCTCCACCAGGTTTTGGACCTTGCAAAATGTCGTTGTTTGGCCGTGACGCTGACTTCTCACGCCAAGCGGTGGTTAAGGTCGCTCCCAGCGGGATCGATCAATTCGTGGCCTCAGATGATCACGACGTTCCTACGACATTTCCAAGCTAATCGGAAGTTTTCGATGCCTTTGAGCTACCTCAGCAACATAAGGCAAGAAAGAGACGAATCCCTATAATCTTATATCGAACGTTTCCACAGGGAACTTAACAAGGTGGCTCATGCCCCAGAAGAATCCATCCGAATGCTTATAATAGCTGGAGTTTGCCCGCAAACCGACCTGTGGAAAGAACTACAGGCTGAGGACGATGTTTCCCTCACCAGATTTTACAACCTTGCAGAAAAATATCTCCGGATAGGGAATTCATTGGCGGCACTCCGCCGTCGCGATCACGGCACTTCAAGCAGTATGTCTGGTCGGGGAGAAAATAGGAGGGCTGATCGCAAATGAGACATTGATGATCAACGAAAAGGGAAGAAACCCCGCTACGAGCACAAGAAGTCTTATGCTCCTGTTCCTCATCGCGACCGGGACAGAGCTCAATACACTACGCTGAACGTGTCCATATCTGCAATCCTTGACAAATCCGAGGAGGCCGGCCTGCTCGGTGAACCGGAACCCATGAAAACCCCTACTACAGCCAGAAACAGCAAAAAATACTGTCGTTTCCATCGGGATAACGGGCATCACACTGATGAATGCCGAGCTCTAAAGCAGGCAATCGAGGAGCTCATCAAGAAAGGGCACTTCAAAGAGTATATTGATGACTCTCCAAAAGAGAACCAAGGGGAGCAGAAGAAAAAGCATCGTGATCACAGCGGATACAGTAGTGTTAACATAATTTTTGGAGGCCCGCACCTCGCGGGAAACAAGCGAGGTGCGCAGGAAAGGTACGCTCGCGAAGCATATCACGACCCTATCAGGGTAATGAACACTTCGCAGCGATCGTAAAAGGCTCGAAAGGAGGAGCCGATCACCTTCTGCGAAAAGGAAGCAGCTCGCTTGCACCATCCTCACGAGGACGCCCTAGTGATCACGCCCCTGATAGGGTGCCATAATGTCTGCAGAATGCTTGTGGACAACGGAAGCACTGTGAACATCCTGTTTAAGACCGCTTTCGACAGAATGAACCTAGACGAGGCCGACTTGAAGCCCGCCTCGATACCTCTTTACGGTTTTACAGGGGATCACCTGATCCCCAAAGGAACGATCCAGCTATCAGTCATGCTTGGCGACTACGACGAGGTGACTAGGGTTACTGAATTTTTGGTCATGGATTGCCCATCGCCTTTAATGGAATCTTGGGGCGACCTCTGTTGAGAAGCTTCAAGGCAGTCACTTCCATATATCACCTCAAGATGAAGTTCCCCACTCCAACAGGGATAGGGAAAGTGAGCGGATCGCAAAGCGCATCTCGCGAATGATACGTAAAAGCGGTATAGATGGCAGGCAAGGGAAATGGCATTTCGCGATGTGTGCCTCGCCAGGCTATGGCGATCAGCCGGATCGAGCCATAGCCCGGTCCAGTGGAGGATAGCATAGATCCACGAATCTAGGAAATCCCTCCTAGCAGCCCGGTTGAGGATCTATTTGAAATTTTGGTTGATCCAGAAGAGCCGAGTCGAGTGTTAAGGATTGGAAGCTGTCTCAACCCTCAGCTCGCTTCCGAACTGATAAGCTTCTTAAGGGAAAACATTGACGTGTTTGCCTGGTCGCATGCAGATATGGTCGGGATTAGCCCAGACATTATTTGCCACTCATTAAACGTCAGCAGTGAAGCCAAACCGGTTCGCCAGAAAAGAAGAGCGATGGATCCGGAGCGATGGATCCGGAGCGGTACGCCACACCTCCTCCGAAATGGGTCCATCCGAGAGGTGCTATACCCGACCTGGGTTGCCAACTCGGTCCTGGTAAAGAAGCCAAACGGCAAGTGGTGGACCTGCGTTAACTTCAGCGACCTCAACAAAGCTTGTCCGAAAGACAGCTTCCCTCTGCCGATAATCGACCAGCTCGTTGATGCCACCTCGGGACACGAGCTGCTAAGCTTCATGGATGCGTACTTGGGATACAATCAAATCCCGATGTATAGGCCAGACGAGGAGTATACGTCCTTCATTACGGACCGGGGGCTGTACTGTTACAAAGTCATGCCTTTCGGCCTCAAGAATGCCGGCGCAACCTACCAGTGGCTGGTTAACCGAATGTTCTCCGACCAAATCGAGAAGACAATGGAGGTCTATGTGGACGACATGCTAGTCAAATCCCAGGTCGCCTCAGAACACATTGTACATCTCACTGAGATGTTTGACATCCTCCGACTGTACAGAATGAAGCTAAACCCTCTCAAGTGTTCGTTCGGGGTATCGTCAGGAAAGTTCCTAGGGTATATGGTTAATCAGCGGGGCATAGAAATAAACCCCGAGAAGATCCAAGCTCTGCTCGATATGGAAAGCCCGACCAGCAAAAAGCAGGTCATGAGTCTAAATAGGCGAATAGTGGCACTTAGTCGCTTCATATCGAGATTAACAGACCACTGCTTACCATTTTTCAATGTTCTGAAGGCCAACAAGAAATTCGAATGGACTCCCGAATGCGAACAAGCATTCCAGAGTATAAAAGAACACCTAGGGAAGCCACCTCTCCTCTCTAAGCCTCTTCCACAAGAAATCCTGCTCATCTACCTGTCCATCTCTCAGTTCGCGGTCAGTGCTTAGAGAGATGGACAGGTACCTTTTCCTCTTCCCGTACTAGGGCTGGTCGGGGGGATCCTTCGAAGTAGGACTAGAACCTTCTGCCTGGTCGGATCGAAGGGTGGCCGCTGCTGCTTCATCATCTTCCTCCGCCAGAACCCGCAAGGTCTCTTGCCACCCCTCTGGGAAGTCAGAAATATCCAGATCTAGGTTCTTTGGTCGCAGGGTATAAATGGACCCGATTGCCCAGTCGGCGGCCTTATCCTCGACCTCCTCTGACTAAATCCGCATTTCTTCAGTCAGTGAAGCGATTTTTTCCCGACTCTCCTGGAGTTTGGCCTCGAGAGCTTGCCTTTCCTTTTCGGAGGGCTCCCTTTCTAGTTCAGCTCGCTGAGCCCACATGGAGGTCGTCTAGAGCTCCTGGTCCTTTTCTCCGACCTCCTTAGAGAGCCTAGCGGTTGTCCTCTGAAGCTCCTTTACTTCCTCCGCACGTCATTCAAGCTCCGCCTTTTGGAAGTCCACTGTCCACAAAGCGGCATCCTTTTGGTTCAGGTACCTGTTCGCCGCTTCGAATGCTTGCGTTCTTTCCGCCTCGACGGACTCCAGGCTGTGCTTGAGCTTCGCGACCTCCTCCTTTAGGTCGCTTGCCCCCTTCGCGGCCCCCAGTCGAGTCTTCTCCATAGACATCCTCATCGCAAGCAAAGCCTGCGAGTAAGAAGTGAATTAGAATGAAAACAGCGGACAAACTTTAAGAGCAGTTCGTTTACCTTGCTTAGATGCTGGAACGACGTGGTCATCAGGTCATCGCCCGTATCGGTGAACTCATCATATGACTCCAATAGCCCACACTCGAGCAGAGAATAGACTATCGGCTGCAAGTATTCGGGCAGGCTCCCCAACGAGTCCAGCACTGGTGCGTCCTTCGCCTTGTCGGCAGCAATCGTCTCGTCAGCGGGTTCCTTGCCCGACCTCCTTCTAAAGTCCTGTCGCGACCTTAAGGGCTCCTCCTTAGATTCAGTCTCCGACTCGTCAGCCTGAATCTGCTTCCTCTTTTTCAACCTCTGGGCCGGAGCCTTCTGCCGCGGGCGAGCAAGTGGTGTCTGAGCGACCTGTTCTATCCTGGTCACTTCTTGCTCAGGACAGGGATGGGAGGGCGCGGCTGTTCGCACTAGTTGTGCTGTAATGGGACAAACAGCTTCGGCTGCCCTCTCTCTCCTCGATCGAGGGAAGACGAACGGTGCTCGCCGAGGCTGCTCGAACTCTTTCGGAGGCATGATCGCTGCATGCAAGTACATTAGTAAACAAAAGTTATTCTGCGACCAGAAGGGAATCAGTGTAACTTACCTTCTGGGGGCTCCAAAGACGCGTTGTTACTAATGAAACCGTACTTTCGCAAGTTCGCGGTCGTCACGAGCTTCCTCACGTCCCGACTTTCCTCGGGAAGGACCCCGAAAGACACAAGCCTGTCCGGGTCGTCAAGCAGGTCTTGGCTGGTCGTTTTGTTAACTGCAAAAGAAGGAAGGCCGTTATGATAAAGCAAGTGAACAAACAATGAACCTACGAAAAAGAACCTAGCGAAAAAGAACCTACTTGGTTTCTGAAAGCAGCAGTAGCCGTCATAGCAGAAAAAGAAGAACTTGTCTCGTAGGCCCCCGCATTGCTGGGATAGCTATGTATCCCTTCGGCGATGGTAGGTCGCCGGGACAAGTAATAGGAATCCTTGTCCTTGCTCTTTTTAAGATAATAGGCGATGCCGAGCTCCACCGCCATTGGCTCACCCAAGCCACTCTCGCAGCACGCGATGTACATCGCGACGGCAATGACATACGCGTTCGGCGTCAACTGCATCGGTGCGATCCCGAAGTGATCCAGGACTGACCTGATGAAAGGATGGAAGGGAATCATCCCTCCACCATTGAAGATCTCTTCGGAGATCGCAGCAAGTGAAAGAACAGCATGCATGCATGAAGAGTGGTGGAAATGGAGAAGAAAGCATAAAAATGGATTCAAGAAAACGGTTTTAAAAACAAAGCTTGGAAAAGAGATTATACCTACTCCTTTGCTTTGGATTGATGAAGATTAGCCTCAAAGTAATGAGACCTCCACACTTTAACACCACCTTGAGAGGTTTTAGAGAGTGGTCGGTGCTTTTAGAGAGAGTTTTGTTTTGCTTTGAGTGAACAATGTGTTATGAACAAAAAGCAACCTTTTGCATTTATATATACTTGGGCAATTTTGCAATTATTTATTTTTCACTTCAAAGCCCAATAAAATCTTATTTTATAAGGGACCCACGAATTTATTATGCTACCCTTTGAATAATCAATGTTATTCAAGGGCCATGTAAACTAAACTAGTTTACAATGACAACCCATAAAGTTACCCTTTTACCCTTTAACTATTAAAGGTTATTTTTGTTCATCTCATTAATTTAACACTTTAAGATATATAATAAATATAATTAATTATTGCTTGACCATTTTAATCCTTAAATGTCACAATAGTTTTCTATGTAACTATTACCATAGAAATCCCGTTATTACCCTCGGAAGGTGCTAGCCCTCTTCGGATATATTTTTCTCTCATCTCTTCTCTAACTTCTCAAGGCTATTGTGTGACCATGTAGGTCCACCGTGGATTAGCCGTGAGTGTTTTGGATGAACGAAAACCTGTCCGGAGGCCCAACGACTATGGTAACACTCTAGCAATGTGCCATAGTCCCTAAACCACGATAAAGAAATACTTTATCGAACCCATTTCGATCATACGTACCATGCAGGTAAAGTCCCTCCATTGAGATATCCATCGAGTATGGATTCATGGGACGTCAAAATCCTAAACTCGATCTTCTACTGAATTGTCGATCAATATGTCCAAACTTGTCATCACAAACTTACTTTTGTATGACATAATAGACTCTGGCCAGAGTTTCAGTTTTTCGACATTTATCGATGTTCATCTAGGAACTCGAATCCGGATGGAGTCAGCGGTATCCCGATCCTATATTTTCGAGTCAATGGATCCCCTCTTGACCATCGTTCGTTTCCGCATATGAACAATGCATAACCAATAGGCTTTATTAACGAAACATGATTAGTCTCGTACTTATACACCGTATGAACCATACCATCCATATCGGATCCGACTACAATGCCTCAGGTCAAAGGACTACATCGTGCACTGATATAACCAAACGATAAATCATTGACTACATGCTTTTCCAAGTGATTTGTCGTTATTCGATCACGTTCGAAAAACAGTTCACCAACCGTTAATCCATACCAATGCCCCAGTGACATGACTATCATCGTCACCGTACTTATATCAACTCATGATATCTTTCGGAAGCATCCGGTATGCCTACTGTGCAATAATAGTTGCCACAAATTATATTGCTTCCGTAGGGAACCCTTTTCGATAATTCATTTACCGATTAAATGAATCATCTGGACAATTCATATACATACTTTATTTTAAATGCATGACTGAATAAAGGAAGCAATTTACATATATGAATTGAAGAACTCTTTCTTCTATTATTTATGATATATATATATATATATATATATATACAAGACAAATTGCTCTGAAACCAACAACACGAATAGTTTCCAGGGCATACACTAATATACACTAACAGCAAGGCCATCGGAAGGATGCCGTGACGACCGGGTGTTGTCGAGGAACACCTGTGCGCGGACGTCGAACTGTCTTTTTATCCTATCGAACTCTTCTCGGGTGAGAACCGAGAAGACATCAAGGGATGCGTCCGCGAGAACGTGCCGCGAGGATGAACTGGCTCCTTCCTCGGGTCTGGACATTGACGGTTCCATTCCAGAGTCTGCAACACCGACAGACAGGTCATTTTAGCCATCGCATGTTGTCCCGCACGGCGGCATGGTACAAATCCCTTAAACCCTAACAGTAACTCGACCCGCCATCCACGGCTCGAATCCAACAACAACGTCGCGTCTCTGGTGAAACACCGGGAGACCCAACGCCATTGCCCACCAACCAAACACAAAAAAAGAGAGGAAGAAGAAAAACGACCTTACCTTCTGGGGTGCGTGACCAAGGACGGATCTTGTTTCAGATATCTGAGAGGCGCCAATCGGAAAAGAAGAACTCTCGGTTTGCAAAAATTTGTCGCTCGAGGCAGAAGGGATTTTGGTGGCATCATCTGAAAAATTTGGGCTTTTATATGGACTGCGAACCGATGGTTACCACCTCTCGGAATCGAAACGACAGCCTTCTCTCTCTCTCCTCATTAAATGCGCCCCACGTCGCATTCAATGCTGTGATGAGGGTCGTCGTTTCAAATGTGTCGTGCAATTAATGCTGTCAAAACAACGCCGGGTCAGCACACAACACATTTAATGCGCCTGCCAGACACTTTAACACGTGCAGAGTGCCTGACAGCACGGAAACAGGCTCATTGAATCTCTAACCCTAAGGCACGGTAAGGAACGTCCGACGAATCCAGGTCGCTAGGATGATGATTGTCAGGTCGTTTGGGCAAAAAATTGTGCAAGGTCGTGTTCGCAAAAGGCCCTGTCCCGAGCTTCTTCCATTCAGGTCGAAATTACCAGAACCTCTAATCGCGGCATGACTTAGTTTCCAAAGTTCGATCCTCAAACCTTAAAAAGTAGGGGACTTCTGTTATGCTTGTGAAAACAAGGGCTGATGTGGAAAGTCACGTGATGAAGTGTGACCTGCTCCCGTCAGAACGGTAAGCGCACGTCAGGTCTGCCAAACGCTATGGAGCTCCCACGTGTCCATTTCCCTGCTCCAAATCGCGTGAAATCAGCTTGGGAAGTGGGCAATGGGACGTAAAGCCGGATTATGTCCTGACATTCACACCAACCCAAGGATTTAATGATGATTACACGCATTCATCTCGTTATAAAAAGAGGATGACCTATTCATTAAGGAGATTCGGCCATTTTTACATCTGAACTCTCTCTCTCTCTCTCTTGAAAACTTTGTATTTACTTTTCCTAATCATTTTGTAAGTCAGTCTGCTGTTGCGACTTGACCCACCATACTAATATAAATCAGTGGACGTAGGACTTGCTACCTTAGCATCCGAACCACTTTAAAAAGTTCTCATTGCATTTATTTCACATTTTTCTATCCATAATCACGTGTGTCTCTTGACCAATCAACGTTATGCACGTGTCGATTAGTTTGTGTTAGAATCACGCATCAACAAATTCCATCAGCAATTTTGTTTTAGTTAAATATTAATTTATTGATTTTATCTTAAAATTATGTGAATATGTTGAGTAAAACTCAAATGGTGAAAATAATTTACTTGAACCCCTAATAGTTCATTAAGAATAAAGGGTATATGTAGCCAGTTTTTTCTTATCAAGAAAGAGTTGAATTTATCAATTATGTGGTTATGATGAATTAATCAATATTTGATTAATTAATACAAATTGTGACTAATAAATTCAAACACTGCCAAATCTCTCAGCGGTGGGAGTGGATACTATAGAATAAATTCGTTTAACTTTGTTTAATTAGAAAGTATCTTCTAAACTAATAAAACAATATTTATCTAGAAGTAAATAATAAAATCAAATCAATGTACATCTACAAATTGAATTAAAATAAAGTTAGTATGGATTTAGGAAAAGTGATGTAATTAAATGGAGTTGTTTAATTCAAATTTCAAAAACGCCTTCTAAATTAATAAAACAGTATTTATTCATATGAAAATAATAATAGAAAACAAATTCAAACAAACGAAGTTAGTGTCCATTTAGGAAATGTAATGTAATTAAAAGTAGTTAATTAAGATGAATCAGGAAATCTAATTTTGAAATGATTAGGACTAAACATATTATAAATTCATAACACCCTTTAACCCTTCATATGTTAAGTTCTAATCGCTCCTACACGTTCTGTGTTCTACTTCTACATTACCTTTCTTCTGTAAGTTCGTCTTCAACTCTTCAGCATTCCGTCCTCTCTTTTCTGTTTTTTCTCTTGAAAAAAGAAAAAAGTCGAATTTCCAAATTGAGTCAAGAGTAAAATGTCTAATATTGGCCTAGTAAACGAACCCTGTTACAAAAATTCATACGATCTTGTCCCTTCACCTTACTATTACCCGCCATTACTATCGTCTCCATTGTTTCATTCTTCTGCTAATTACCGGCAACCTTACCCTAGTTTGTTTCATTCTTCTGCTAATTACCGGCAACCTTACCCTGGATTGTTTCATTCTTCTGCTAATTACCAGCAACCGTACCCTGGATTGTTTCATTCTTCTTCTAATTACCAGCAATCTTACCCCGGACTCTTTCCACCTCTGCAAGCTAATGTCACTGACGGCGATAATGCTTTTGTTGTCAATTTCTCCGGTAAAAGATCCATTCCACCTCATGGTTGGCATTATCACCTACCGTTTCATCCCCAGGAAAATATTCCTGTGCAACAGCGCATACATGCACCTGTGCCTCCCTTTGTTGCATATCCTAAAACTGAAGAGACAGTGGCATTGTTGAAGGAGAGAATTGTGAAACAAATAGAGTTCTATTTCAGCGATGAAAATCTTAGAGATGACTACTATTTGAAGTCGCTGATGAATGGGGAGGGATGGGTTTGCATATCAGCAATTGCTGAATTTAGAAGAATGAGGAGGATGTGCACTGATATCAACTTCATCCTTAATGCTGTCAAGGATTCAGCTTTAATGGAGGTTAAATGGCATATGATACGAAGACGTTGCACAACTTGCTGAGGCCTTTCAAGCGAATCCGTAGACAGTCCTGACGAATTGGAATTGCATTGAGTTTCTAGAATTAAGTTTAAGATTAAGGATTTTTATAGAACTTGATATTATGTAATCGACTTTTTATAATTAAAGTATAAGTATATGATAACTTTTAAATTTTGTGTGTTTTTTTTTTCAATTTATTATAAAATCACATAAAAGACAATTGAAATTTTTATATTTAAATAGATGCTTCATGAACATATTATTAATTTATTTATTTTTTTGGGAGTAAGGATACGCAATTCCTAAATTTTTCATCATTAATTAAAGCTTGCCACATTATTTCATTAAAGAAAGGTAATTGCTGGATATTACTTAAAAGTTAATTTAAAATATTTAATAAATTTCTTTTTAGTGTAATTTGTTTTTAAAAAATAATAAATTAATTTATCAGTAAATAATTTTAGTGTCAAACTCTTTTCATTTCAAGTCTAATGTATAATACTTCATGTTTAACGTTAATAGTATCATTTTTACTATTAAAGATTTCAATTACATTAAATATCTCAAGTAACTTGTACTTTTTGATATCAAGTTCCTATGGAATTAAGTTTGACATTAGAATATTCAAGTTTAATATTATATATTTCATTTACGCAATCTTTAGTTTCAACTATTATTAATGGTTCCAATTTCATGTTAAAAGGTTTTAACTATGTGAATGGGCAGTTTCAAGTCTCTTGTTATAGATACAAAGTTCCTTCCATTTTAAAGGCAAGGTTTATAGTTTTAACCATGATTTAAATTAATCATCTAATCGATAGTTAGAACATAATTTTTACTTTAACATTAACTGTTAGCATTGCATAGGTTATGCATGTCTACAAATTGACGATGAAATTTGATTATAAATATTTAAACAAGAATGCTTTTTAAAAGCAGTGTGTATATATATATATATATATATTGCATTGTTTGTTTAATTATTGAAACATTTAAAAATTGATGATGGTTATATATTATATCTAATTATTTTATATAATTAATTATTTTAATGAGATATGGGGAGGAAATTGAATTGTGAAACAAAATAGATTACTATTTTAGCATGGAAAATCTTAAAGATGACTATTATTTGAAGTTGCTAATGAAAGAAGGATGAGTTCTTCCAATATCTATGGTTGCGGAAGGCACAACCGGAAGATAATATGCAATTGATTTTTAGAATTAAATTTAAAATCAAAGGATTTTTATAGCGCTTGGCAATATGTAATTGATTTTTTAGAATAGAAGTATTAGGATTTGTTAGAAGATTAATCAAAGTGATGTGGCAAAAAATGAATGGAATAGTGAATTTAATGAGTTTGACTTTTTGTTTTACTCTTCCATTTATTTTTTGCTACCTCACTTTGTATGAAAATCTTTGTAAGATTTCTTTGTAAGTATAGTATTATTGTTGTTAGAATAGTGAGATAATATGTTAAAAAAAAAAAAAATTGATAATGTAGATTTTTATTACATTACTTTGATAATGATAACTTCTAAATTTTGATTTTTTTTTAATTTATTATAATATTACTATTGAAACCCAAAATTTTATATTGAGGAAAATAGAATAATTTTTTTTGTTATGATATTTTGAATTAGAACACTTCTTCACCTTTGTATAGACTGCTTTTATCCCAAACTTCGCCTATAATTTTTATAAACAAAAAAAATCAACTACTCATATTTCCCTATAATTTAAGGTGCGTTTTATTTATTATTTTGGATGGGATTTTGGAGATAGTATTGGATAATTGAATATGGGAGTATTACGAGGTAAAATTTAAAAATTTATAAAAAAAACCCCTAAGTTTGCTAATTTAATAAATACCCCAATATATAAAAATATGTAAAATGACAAAAAGACCCCCACCACCCGCATTGCCAGATTCCGACCACCACCGCTGAAATCTGGCCGGAAAATTGCATAATGACACATACCCGCTGGATCTGGCCGATATGGCGTCGCTATGGCCTTTTCCGACCAGATCCACCACGGATCTGGCCGGAAAAGGCCAAAGAAGGCCACGACCAAAGATATGGTCGTCGTTGTCGGTCAACGATGGCCAAGATTTGGCCATCACTGACAGCTAGATCTGGCCTTTTCCTGCCAAATCCACTGTGGATCTGGCTGGAAAAGGCCAGATCAGTGAATTATCAGCCAGTTTTGGTCGGTAATTCACCGTTGTGGCAGATTCCAGCTACCACCGATGGTGGTTGCCGGAATCTGGCAAGTATGGATCGCGAGGGTATTTTTGTTACTTTTTAAACTTTTTTTAGGGGGTATTTAATGAAATTAATAACCTTATGAGGTCTAAAAGTAATTAAAAAATAGGCTAATATTTCTGGAATAATGTGCCAAACATTATTTGGAGAATAGGATTGGGAATATGGGCAGAAATAATAAGCCAAATGCACCCTTAAATATTGTATTAAGCAATTTTATAATAAAGTTTGGAAAGTGTCATTTTCCAATAAACCCTTTCTAGAATGGCTACGTTATTAAACCCCACATATTTTATAAACAAGTCAAGTGGCAACATATTTTATAAACAAATCAAGGGGGCATTTTATTAAAAGGCCAAATCAAGTTCAAATTTATTTAAAAGGTCATGTAGTTTGAAAGTGTTAAGTAAATAGTCTTATTATTGATTAAGGTTAATTAAACATGATTAGTGGTTAATTAGGATTAATGAAGTATTGTGTAATCTTTTAAAAATTACAATATGTCCCCAAAGAGCCGAAATTCTTGCAAATAAACCCAAACACCTTCTTTTTCTTCCTCCTGCCATTAACGCATCCCTCCCCTGGTTGTTGTTTTTTCTAAGCTTCGTCTACATCTTCTTCTTCATGTAGATCTTCTTCTTCCTCCTTCCTGTATATCTTCTTCTTCCCGCCATTAACATTATCTTCTTCTTCCACCATTAACATCTTCTCTGCCACAGATCCTCCTCCTCCTGACATTTCGTCCACGTATGTGTATTTCCCCTTTATTTTATATTTCGATTTACAAAAATTTAATGATGGATTGGATTTAGGTTATGATTTTGATTTTGATTTAGTTGTTTAGGTTGTTGGGTTGTGTTTGATTTAATGCAAGTTGAAAGCAGTGAAATTTATTGAATATTTTCTTGCATTGTGGGTAGCTGAGGGTGGTAGCACCGATTTTAGGTGGAGATGACTGAAAATGTGTTCTGGATATGATGGATCGCTTAAGCGATCTGGTATGTCTAGTATAATGCAGCAGATCATAGATAGCTTAAGCGATCAAGTATATGGCAGAAGATCGCTTAAGCGATCTGCTATAAGTCTGGTATATGGCAGCAGATCGCTTAAGCAATCTGCTATAAGTCTGGTATATGGTAGCAAATCACTTAAGCGATTAGGTAAATGGTAGAAGATCTTATAGCAGATCGCTTAAGTGATCAGGTAAATGGCATAAAATCGCTTAAGCAATCAGGCTTATTTATACTAGATTGCTTAAGCGATCCATTATATCACTTAAGTGATCCAATAAACGATACACCAGATCGCTCAAGCGACTCTGCAGATGCTTTTTAAAATCTTTCAACCCTTAATACATCAGTTAATAATTTTTTTTCTTGCATTATAGGTACTTGTCCATTATTAGACATGGGACAAATTGTTTTGGGTGTTGAATATTTTGGTGAGTGGGTGGAGGAAGAAAGTTGTTGGAAGTGGATTGGGAAGAGCAAGGAAGTTATACCAATTATTGTGAGCACATAAGTTAGTTTTGATGAGTTGATTGATGAAATAATTAGAAGAGGTGATTTGAGTTGCTCACGTAATGATATAGTTGTGAAGTGTGTTTTAAGCAGGGTTCCTGAACATTATAAGGTACCTCCTACTATATTAAAGTCGGATAAAGGTGTGAAGTTATATATGATTGATGTGGCTGATAATGGTTCGAGGCCAATTTTAAAGGTTTCTTTTGTAGATAAACCGTTGGAAGTTGGTTCAAATGAAGGGGATAACGAGGAAGTTGGTTCAAAGGAAGGGGATAACGAGGAAGTTGGTGGAAAGAATGCTGATTTTAATTTGAACTACGAGGGCATTGATTTCTTAGTTGAAAAATCAAGAGTAGGCGGTGATTTGGGTGGTGAGGAGGACATTGTAGAAAAGGTTGGTCATGTGTGGCAGAATGAAAATGTTGAGGAGGAGGACCTCGTACATGTTCCCGCAAATGTAGAGATTCCTTTAAATACAGACCATGCAGAAGGTGTAGTTTGTGAGGAAAAGAACACTATGGTCCTTTATGCAGGTTCAAAAGGGGCAATTACAGATAATAGTGAATCAGCTCATGTTTCTACGGAAGGATCGGAGTTGCACATAGGGTATTTATTTGACAACAAAGAGGAAGTGGTGAGGAAGCTAAAACTTGTTACCGTGAGAAGTAATTTTGAGTTCATCACCAACAAGTCTAATTCATCGGTTGTGATGATTGCATGTCGTTACCGATAGTGCAAGTGGTGGGTTTATTGCAGAAGGTTGGCGGAGTTCAAAAAATTTATTGTTAACACATATACCCGTGAGCACACATGTGGTTTGAGACATCTTTCAGGTGAGCATCAACAAGCCTCCGCTGATATTATTGGACAATTTTTCAAAAGTCAGTTCGTTGAAAAGAAAGGTCCATCTCTTAAAGACATTCAAAGACTTGTGCACATAGAGTTGGGATGTGCTGTTAGTTACTAGAAATGTTGGAAAGGGAGACAACATGCATAAGATTTTGTGAGGGGCACGCCAGGGCATGGGTACATAGTATTAGAAGCGTACCGTTATATGTTTGAGTTGACAAACCAAGGTAGCAAGACGGCTTTGAAGCGGGACAAGAATAAGAGGTTTAAATATTTTTTTATTGCTTACGGTTCTGCTATAAAGGGTTTTGTAAACATGAGAAAGGTGTTGGCTATTGATGGTTGCTTTTTGACGGGAAAGTAGAGGTACATTGTTGGTGGCCACTGTACAGGACAACGAGAATCACACATATCCCGTTGCATGGTGTGTGGTTGATTCTGAGAATGACAAGTTATGGACTTGGTTTTTTCAGCAATTACGTACGATGGTGCCTAACAATAACGAGTTGTGCATAATATCTGATAGGCACAACCCTATAAAGAAGGAGATTGCCACTATTTACCCTCAAGCACATCACGGATTCTATATAAGACACCTTGGTGAGAACATAAAACAAAAGTTTAAGTGTGATGGCCTCTTTCAGACATACTACATGGCAGCAAAGCTTATCGAGTTGATGAGTTTGAGAAGCATTTCCGACAAATCCGAATCAAGGATGATAGAATTGCTAAGTATCTTGAGCATGATGTTGGTTTCGAGCGATAGAGTAGAGCTTACTTTCATGGAAGAAGGTTTGATGTCATGACCACAAACATAGCCGAGTCCATAAATTCGAAGTTGTTAATAGAAAGAGAGTTTCCAATAGTTGCCATTTTTTATGCAATCCAGAAGTCATTGTCACGGTGATTCCATGAGCATCGTACGAAGTTAGATAATTTTCCACAACCTTTGTTCCGTCAGCTGAAAAATTATTACGAGAACGTATGGAACTGTTAAATGCATTGTTTGCCTATCCTCTTAATGCTCAAGAGTTCACCATGCGCGGCTATGGTTCGGATGCCCTAGTTAACCTTCTTAGTAAAACTTGTAAGTGTAAAGTGCATGACATTCAACGTTTACCTTGTCCTTATGCACTAACAGCACTGAAACACCAACAGAAGCTGGATTTTGGTTCAAGAATTTACGTGGAACTTTGCTTCCCTCCCTATATGGTTAATCACTACATGTTGGCTTATTCAGAAACGATATATCCAGTTCCTCTAGAAGAGCAGTGGGTGGTACCACCAGAGTTGGTTCACATTATCATCCATCCGCCATTCAAGAAGACAGAAAAAAGGAGAAAAAGAGTTAAGCGTATTCCATTAGCCTTTGAGGTTCCCCAGAGGATGAATAAGTGCTCAATTTGCAAGCAAGCTGGCCACAAGAAAAGTAGTTGCCAGAATTGATCACATGCAGATCTAGAAAATTAGGTTCAAATTGATCAGTAGCAAGAAAGCAAGCAATCTGCAGATAAGATCGGATTTCTTAAGCGACATAAGATTGTTATCTGCAGATCTGCTGCCCATATCAATCTACTGGCCACCAGATCGCTTCAACAACGCAAGGTTGTTTAAGCAATCTTTCCTTATATGCAGATCTGATGAAGTTATTGTGTTTCTCTTTTGTGGTGCATTAAACTGATTTTATGTCCCTGTATTTCCAGCTATGTCATCAAGAAAAATGACGAGATCGAGAGAGTTGCCAAGGCCAACCATTGAAGAGTTGTTGTTTTCAACTTTTTATGTTTTAAATTTTATTGTTACCTTGAATAAATCATCCTTTATGACGTATTAAATCAAATTAATTATTTTTCATTTTCATCAATTTTAAAAAGGGTTTAAGTTAGTAAAATTTCACATATTACCTCTGAACAGCACTGATAGCTGCCCAAAGAAGCAAGACAAGCAAAATAAATATTATCAACATCATTGTCATATCAAGACAATCAATCAATCAATCAATTTACTGAATTAGTCACGAGTTTGGCACATTAGTAGAAACATACCTCATTTCAAAAATATGGATGGTTATGATTGAATATAAAGCTTAGCCACAATACGAAATATAATTTCTCACTCAAACGTGCACAATATCAAAAGATCAGCGAGATAAGAAGAAAAATGGCCTTGGTCGCTTATGCGATTTATGGTCTTGCTTAAGCGACCAAGGCCAAAAGTGAAGAGTCGCTTAAGAGATCAAGGGTAAAAGCGAAGAATCGCTTAAGCGAGACCATAAATCGCTTAAGCGATTGTACATCTGGGCAGATCTTGATTCTGCCTTGGACTTGATCGCTTAAGCGATTCAAAATTGCTTAAGCGACCAAGGGTAAAATCAAAAATCGCTTAAGTGAGACCATAAATCGCTTAAGCGATCGTGCATCTGGACAGTTCTTGATTTTGCCTCGAACTTGATCGCTTAAGCGATAAATCGCTTAAGCAACCAAGGGTAAAAGCGAAAATCGCTTAAGCGATCATGCATCAAGGCACGTATTGATTCTTCCTTCTATATGATCGCTTAAACGACCAAGGGTAAAAGTGAAGCATCGCTTAAGTGATCCTGATCCTCTCTTGTAGGTGATCGCTTAAGCGACTGTACATGATCGCTTAAGTGACTAAGTCTAAACATACTGGATCGCTTAAGAGAGACCTAAGATCGCTTAAGCGATCCACTGTAGTTGGATGACCTTTATTCTACCTTTGACAAGATCGCGTAAGCGATTTATTATCGCTTAAGCGACCAAGGCTAAATAGACAGGATCTCTTAAGCAAAATCATATATCGCTTAAGCGATCAAGGCTAAATAAATGGGATCGCTTAAGCGACACCATATATCACTTAAGCGATTAGGGTAATTTACTTTGGTACTTTAAAAACATTCTATACTTTAAATAATCAAATCAATTGACACAAGACAGATCATGGTCCACTGAACTAATCGTACAATCAAAATTGAAGCTTATTTCAATCTAATCATTCTCAAATATATCATCCATATTTATGAAATCAGGTACGTTTCTACTAATGTGTCACACTAGTGCGCTATGACGTTCATCCATATATTATACCATTGTAACCTTAATATATGTTGATGGAATTAGGTTGCAAATAATCCTTCTTAATTGGCCTTAATAAGTATTACTAACCGATGTCACTTAACATTAATGTTAATAATCATGTGATGTTGTGAACATCCGAAGTTCTCATTAACGTCACTCAGTATGGGACAACCTATTCCAAAAAAAATAGAAGGAATCGCTTAAGCGATCCTGTCATCACTTAAGCGATCCAATGCTGATAAGCTTTCATCGCTTAAGCAATAGTGTTAATTGCTCAAGCAATCTTGTGAAAGGCAATAAAAATAATCTAAATACACTAGATCGCTTAAAAGATTTCATTTTTCGCTTAAGCGATCCTGTGTATTTAGACTTAGTCACTTAAGTGATCTGGTATTGTCGCTTAAGCTATCACATACAAGCAAGACTCAAGATTACTTAAGCGATGCTTCACTTTTACCCTTGGTCGCTTAAGTGATCATTGATCACTTAAGCGATCATGTACAAGGTAGAATCAATACCTGCCCAAATGCATGATCACTTAAACGATTTATTTTCTTGCTTAAGCGATTGTTCGCTTTTACCCTTGGTCACTTAAGCACTTTTGGATCACTTAAGCACTTTTGGATCACTTAAGCGATCAAGTCCGAGGCAGAATCAAGGTCTGCCCAGATGCACGATCGCTTAAGTGATTTACGGTCTCGCTTAAGTGATTCTTTGCTTTTACCCTTGGTCGCTTAAGCGATCAATTCTGAGGCAGAATCAAGATCTGCCTAGATGCACGATCCCTTAAGCGATTTATGTCATCGCTTAAGCGAATCTTTGCTTTTACCCTTGGTCGCTTAAGTGATCAAGTCCGAGGCAGAATCAAGATCTGCCCAGATGCACGATCGCTTAAACGATTTATGGTCTCGCTTAAGCGATTCTTTGCTTTTACCCTTGGTCGCTTAAGCGATACCAAATCGCTTAAGCGATCAAGTCCATGACAGTATAAACATCTATCTAGATGCACGATCACTTAAGTGATTTATTGTCTCGCTTAAGCGATCCCTTATAGAAAACCCTTTTTCGCTTAAACGATATATGTAGTCGCTTATGTATCGCTTAAGCGATCATGGGCAATACATATTTTTTCCAGCTTTTCTCTTGAATATTGACAAACTAAAATCACCAGAATTTGACAACCTAATTGCATCAACACATCAATGTCATGTAACAAGAATACTAAATAAACTCAAACTCAAAAGAGGGAGAGAAATACTAAATTGCTTTTGTATTAATATGAAATGTGTCAATTACAACATTACATACAACAAATAAATGTCCTATATACACCGAAAACAAAAGCAGGGTCGGCAGCCTCCATCCCCCTTCTTCATCATTCTCTTCAGCCACTTCCCCATCCTCCAAAATTATCCAGCACACCTTCAGCATCAGCACCACAACCCAAGTTTCAACACCATGACGCCTAACAACACCAGCTGATCCAATTCAAGACAATCCAATTTTTCAAGACAACCCAGTAAGACAGCATCACATAAACTACAAAATTATAAGTCCAACTTCCATACCTTTTGATGACAGCATCAACAATGACTTGGATTGGGTTCTAGTCAGTCAAAAGGGATCCATATGCCCATGGAAGCACTCAACAACCCAGCGCTCTCGATAGTTGCTCATTGTTTCGTCATTCAAGCCATCCATCAGGGTGTTGGTCATGTTGAACTCAATATATTTCAGTGCATATGCCCTACAATCAGCACTATAATAGGGGAAGACATTAGCATTAGAATCAGCTTATAGAACAATTGTATTATGTAAGTTTTATACAAAATTTACCTTGAGTCATTTGTCGGGACGAGAAGGCGTTTGAGTGGCCACTTTCCCGTTAGTACTTCATCACCAAAGTGTTGAAACATCCCACTGTCGCGCAACAGCCGCGAGAACAATACGCACAGTGGCTTCAACTTCATCTTTAACTGCCTCTCTTGACAAATACTTGGGTTGCAATCAAGGATCTGCAGCAAGCCCTCCTTTAGAAGCACGACGACGATTATCGTGTGCATATCCTTGATGTTGATGATGTAGTATACCCTTTTAACCTTTGCCCAACTGTAGCCATGTATGAGCCTTTCCCCCTGTACATACTGCATGATCCTGTCATCAAATTGAAAATCATCAAGGACGTCGTTGAAGTCATCTGTGGCCAATCCTTTTCGCTTGCCTCTTCTTGCTGCACCTCTACCAATGGCCTTTTTCATTAAAGTTTCATATGTTGTTATTAGCGTTTGGCCAAAGGCCACATCGGTGATGACACAATCGGGATACAATATATCAACATTACTGCTATATCGTAGCATCATAAGTGCCAATACCTCATCGATGTGTTGTATCAAATAAAAACAACATGATAAATATACAATACCTTATGGAAAACATAAGCGAAAAAAAAAAGGGAAAATAACTCACCGAGTCATCAAGCCACCTGCCCATCGTCAACATCTTTTCAGACCACTCCCGAGATAATCCCCGATCTTGCACTTCACATGGGCATCACTTCCAGATTCATTATAATAGGCATAGAAAAGTTTTTTCTTTTCCTCCTCTATTGGCCTATACAAATCGACCTTTAACTCCTCCATTTTTGCTTGCCCACTTCCTCCCCCTTCCTCCATTTACCGTCCCACTTCCATCACGTCCCGCCTCACCCTCCTTTGTTTTCACTTCCTCCGCCTTCTTTCTTACCCTCCTCCTCCATTTTTGCTTTTCCACTTTCACGAACTTCTTCATTTTTTTTCTTCGTTTTCCTCTTCTTTCCATACGTTACTGTTGTGTAAGGAGAAATTACATGCTTACTCTTTAGGCTCTCTCTTTTATGCTTAGGTTTCACTTCAACCACTTTCAATACCCCCACTAACTTCCTCCTCCACCCTACCAACTTTCTCCGCCACCCTATCAACTTTCTCCTCCACCCTTTTCATCTGCTCTTCCATCTTCTCAAACCTCTCAATTGTTGTAAAACTCTCAAACAGACCATTTATAAGGTCAACCACCTTATTCTCTCGACGCCTCGGTAAAGTGGTACTTGTTGTACCGGTTTGCCAATTGGGTGGAGGTGTACGAACCTCTTCATCCTCCTCCTCCTCCTCCCTCCCGCCAATTGGATCTTCATCATCCTCGGTGTCAACATCATTCTCAAGCAGTGGCTCTGCAACTGCACTCACATGCATGACCCCTTCTAGGTCTCGCATTAGGCAGTCTATCCCTTCATCTGCTTCATCCTCCAATGCTTTGAATGATGTAACATACTCCTCTTCCGCTTCACCCCTAGTAACGGTGAGGAAGGGAGGAACGACTCTATGCAATAAGAAAAAAAATCAATCAAATTTAAGCCACATTTAAAAGCAAATGCATATTCAAAAAATTAATCCTTTAATATTACCCAAGCCGCTTGAATTTCCATGTCTATTTTGTCGTGATCCCAATGGGTACACTTCTTGATGTGCCATCGTAACATCCTAGGAAATTGCGGTCGCTCATCCGAAGTCTTCATCCTCCCCCCGCCTTAGCCAGGACAGGGACGGCCTCATACATCCAAGCCTACATTGTAAAAAAATAGTCCATATCATAATTAAAACACATATAATACAAAAAATATAACAAAAAGCTATTAATATTTACCTGCATTGCCCATGAGAAGCCAAACAAATTGTACGTGCTCGGTCTATTCTTCTCGACAGATTGGCGCTGCTTTAACGCCATGTCTTTTCCTTGCAAGGAGTCCATGGTTAGCTGAAATGATACCCGTCCCCATGGATAAGCGTTAAAGAAGTCCATGTTGCTTGCAAACTTCACCCAATCCATATTAACGGCTTTTGTTGAGTCAAAAGCCATTAGAATCGAATGCACGAATCATACTAGACACATCTTGAACCTCTCTGAAGAGGTATACCCATCTTCTTCTAACCTCTCCTCTAAATCATGTCCCGTAATAGACGCCTTCCTCCCCAAAACCTTTTTAGCCAAGTTATCGACTACCCTACTTTTCTTTATTCTCTCTTGCTCTCGCATCTAGAAATTCCCCACATCTTAAGCCTATCATCAAGGGATATTCCATCATCCCAAAACGTAGTGGCTTTCCATCAACCACGAACCACATTTCTTTTTTTTTTTTTTTTTTTTTTTTGCTTTTAACTGAGTGCAACAACATATAATGCACTCCCTACCCCCATAACGCCTTTTTCCAATTTTCTCCGATATTCACAAAATGACCGAAACAACTCTCTTTGAATCAGTTTAAACCGTTCTTCTGTTCCCATAAAATATCCATTATTCTCATAAAAACTTGCCAACTCGACCTAACTGTCACCCTTACAGGGAAGTACGGTATCTTATCACTTACAACCTCCAACCCATCGTCTTTATAATTTACACTTCAGAAAATCTGGACAATCGATATAAACTAAATATCAGCAAAAAAAAAAAAAAAAAAAAAACAACTAATAGGCTGCCAATTTGGGGGATATGGGCTTCGAGGGCATCAGGGAGTGGGTGTTTTTGGCCTCAAGAGAACCAGGGAAGCAAATGCAAGCCCTACAGAGGCTATTGTGGTACGTTCCATGAGGTTGGAGGGCTGAGGATGGCAGGAGGTGGCAGAATAGGGGGGCTGGAGGGTTGCCTTGCCCACCACCTCTTGCCATCCCTAGCCCACCAATCTCCCACAAACAACCTCCCTACGGCCTCCTTTGCCTTCCCCCATCATCTGGAAACAAAGTCACTCCACCAATGCCCGCCAACTGCTCGACAAAACACCACAACCACCATAACAATAAAACCAACTATATCTCCCTCAAATTCACACAAATCAATCAATTTTCTCATCCAATTCAAAAAAAAAAAAAAAGTAAAAAATGTACCATTTCTTCACTGGCGTCCTCCTCCTCGTCGACATCTTCCTCTTTAGAACCGTTTTTCGATTCTTCTCTCTATTCTTGTGCAGCTATCGTCTCCTCTACCTCTGGACCTCCTTCATTCATCGAATGATCCATCGGAGTATCTTCTTCAACAACCTTTGAACTGTCGCCGCCGCCGGAGTCTACGATTTGGAGTGGGGTTGGGTTTTCCTCCTCTTTCTGAATATCAACCATGATTTTGTGTAAGTAAGCTTTAGGATCGAATATTTGCTGGAATAGGGCACTTTCGTCACCGAAAATGGCAGAGAACTCAAAGGTGTTCGCAGGTCATTTTTTGGGTATTTGGCTCGATTATGCGATTTTGAAGGGTGGGGGTTGTTTTTAATTTTCAAAATTTAAACAAACATCTGTTAATCATAGTATTACCCATATTTGTTTAAATCCTATCACTTTAACCCATTTTATATGTTTAATGAATCCTAAGTGTGCCATGTCAGTTTTTCTAAATTAAAAATAATTGAAAAATATTTTCAAGGTCATTTTTTTAAATGCAAACTTGGGAGGTCCAGGGAGTTAAATTTGGGGCTTTTGATTAAAAGACCATATTAAGTTTAAATTTAATTAAAAGGCTATCAAGTTTCAAACTCTTAACTAAATAGCCTTATTTTTTATTAATAGTAATTAAACATGATTAAGCACTAATCATGTTTTAATTAGGATTGATGAAGTATTGTCTAATCTTTTAATAATTATACTATATCCCCAAAAACCCGAAATTGTTGCAAACAAATCCAAACCCAAAACAAATTCATTTTCCTCCTCCCTCCCACCATTAATGCATCGGAACTGCCCTCCCCTGGTTGTTGTATCTTCTTAGCAAAACCGAAGATCTTCTTCTTCCTCTACATCTTCTTCTTCCTCCACCATTAACACCTTCTTCTTCCTCCGCCATTAACACCTTCTTTTTCCTCCACCATTGACATCTTCTTTGCCAAAGATCCGCCTCTTCCTCCTCCTGACATTTCGTCCAGGTATGTGTATCTCCTTTTTGAATTTTATATTTCTATTTACAAAGATTTAATGATGGATTGGATTTGGGTTATGATTTTGATTTAATGGTTTAGGTTCTTAGGTTGTGTTTGATGTAATGCAAGTTGAAAGAAGTGAGATTTGTTGATGATTTTTTTTGCATTGTGGGTAGCTGGGGGTGGTAGCACCGATTATAGGTGGAGATGACTGAAAATGTATTCTGAAGCTAATTGATCGCTTAAACAATCTGGTATAAGTCTGATATATAGCAGCAGATCGCTTAAGCGATCTGGTATAAGTCTGGTATATGGCAGTAGATCGTTTAAGCAATCAGGTATATGGCAGTAGATCACTTAAGCGATCAAGCTTATTTATACCAGATCGCTTAAGCGACTCTGCAGATGCTTTCTAAAATTTGTCAACCCTTAATTTACCAATTAATAATTTTTTTTTTCTTGCATTATAGACACTTGGCTATTATTAGACGTGGGACAAGTTGTTTTGGGTGTTGAATATTTTGGTGAGTGGCTAGATGTTGTTCCATTTACTTGTTCACTAGTTTCTCTTGGTTGTATGTCAATCTTTTATGGTGCATTAAACTCATTTTATATCCTTGTTTTTCCAGCTATGCCATCAAGAAGAATGATGAAATCAAGAGAGTTGCCAAGGCCAATTGTTGAAAACTTATTAGTGAATCATAAATAATTTTAATGGTTTTGATGAGTACTTTATGAGATTACCTTTTTCATCTCATGGACTTATTATGAATGCTTTGTTGTTTTCAATTTTTTACATTGACAATTGGATATCTTTTTGTTTGAAGTTTTGAATAGATAATAGTAAGGATGCTTCTAGTTACTTAATTGTTGCTCTTATTGTGCTACTAAATTCATTCAATATTGAATTGTTATTGTGCTACTAAATTAATTCAAAATTGAGATGTTATCAATATATGATCACTTAAGCGAATTCTCTTGAATTTGAGAAGGAAATGTCAAGTACAAATAAAATTAGCCTTGGTTGCTTAAGCGACGTTGGCTATCGCTTAAGTGATCACGGCTTATCTGTACAGGATCGCTTAAGCAAGAGCTGACATCGCTTAAGCGATCTTGAATTTGAGAAGGAATAGTCAAGTACGAAGAAAATTGGCCTTGGTCACTTAAGCGACATCGGCTATCGCTTAAGCGATCTTGAATTTGAGAAGGAATAGTCAAGTACGAAGAAAATTGGCCTTGGTCACTTAAGCAATCACGACTTATCTGTACATGATCGCTTAAGTGAGAACTGACATCGCTTAAGCGATCTTGAATTTGAGAAGGAATAGTCAAGTACAAAGAAAATTGGCCTTGGTCACTTAAGTGACATAGGCTATCGCTTAAGCGATCACGATTTATCTGTACAGGATCGCTTAAGCGAGAGCTGACATCGCTTAAGCAATCAAGGGTAATTTGCTTTTGTACTTAGAATAATACTTCTCAAATACACCATCGCTTAAGCAATGTCAGCTCTCGCTTAAGCGATCCAGTATAGGTAAATCGTGATCGCTTAAGCGATAGCCTACGTCGCTTAAGCGACCAAGACCAATTTGCTTCTTTTGTCCTCAATCTTTTGATATTGTGAACGTTTGAGTGAGAAAATATATTCCGTAATGTGGAATGAGTGAGAAATTATATCCTTCTCAAACACATATTTGTGAAATGAGGTACGTTTCTACTAATGTGTCACACTAGTGTGCTATGACATTTCTCCATGTATCATAGGGTTGTTAGTCACATATCATAACTGTTATATTTTGATGTTGTGAACGTCCGAGGTTTAAATTAATGGTAATATTCTTCTTAAATGGCCTTAATATATGTTAATAACCGATATCGCTTAAGCGATCAAGGCTAATTTGCTTCTTTTTTGCCGAATCTTGTGATGTTATGAACGTCCTAAGTTAACATTAACATTACTTAATATGGGGTTGTCAAATAATCCATATAAAAAACAAGATTGCTTAAGCGATGCATCTCTCATTTAAGCGATGCATCTCTCATTTAAGCGATCCAATATATATAAGCCTTGATCGCTTAAGCGATAGCCCACACCGCTTAAGCGACCAAGGCTAATTTGTGTCTAAATAACCCTTAAGTACACAATCACTTAAGCGATTCAGCGTATATAAGCCTTAGTCGCTTAAGCGATAGCCCACATCGCTTAACATCGCTTAAGTGACCAAGGCTAATTTGTGTCTAAATAATCCTCAAATACACGATCGCTTAAGCGATGTCAGCTCTCGCTTAAATGAACCAATATAGATAAGCCTTGATCGCTTAAGCGATAGCTCACATCGCTTAAGTGACCAAGGCTAATTTGTGTTTAGATAATCCTTTAGTACAACTCTCGCTTAAGCGATGCAGCTCTCGCTTAAGCGATCCAGCATAAGTGATCCAGCATATATAAGCCTTGATCGCTTAAGCGATATCTCACATCACTTAAGTGACCAAGGCTAATTTGTGTCAAAATAATTCTCAAGTACACGATCGCTTATGCGATCCAGCATAGATAAGCATTGATCGCTTAAGCGATAGCCCACATCGTTTAAGTGACTAAGGCTAATTTGTGTCAGTGATCCTCAAGTACACGATCGTTTAAGCGATGCAACTCTCGCTTAAGCGATCCAAACATATATAAGCCTTGATCACTTAAGCGATAATTCACATCACTTAAGCGACCAAGGCTAATTTGTGTCTAAATAATCCTCAAGTACATGATCACCTAAGCAATGTCAACTCTAGCTTAAGCAATCCAACATAGATAAACCTTGATCGCTTAAGTGATAGCGCACATCGCTTAAGCGACCAAGGCTAATTTGTGTCTAAATAATCCTCAAGTACATGATTGCTTAAGCGATGCAACTCTTGCTTAAGCAATCCAACATATATAAGCCTTGATTGCTTAAGCGATAGCCCACATCGCTTAAGCGACCAAGGCCAATTTGTGTCCATATAATCCTTAAGTACATAATCGCATAAGTGATGTTAACTCTCGCTTAAGCGATCCAATATAGATAAGTTTTGATCTCTTAAGCGATAGCTTTTATCGCTTAAGCGACCAAGGCTAATTTGATAATCTCATAAAGTACTCATCAAAACCATTAAAATTGTTTTCTGATTCACTAATAAGTTTTCAACAAATTAAGAGAAAAACTGATAAAACAGCAGCCTTAAATTTTGTCAACCAAGATCCTCACTCACCAAACAATCAGTTAAGAGAAAAACTGAGGAAATTATATTGATTAACAAGAAGCAAATACAATAAAGAAATCCGAAAAATGATAGTTCCAGCAGTTCTAGTAGTTCCCAAAATAACAACCTACCAAAACATGCATTTTGTCTCAACTAAATACACTTTCAATCCCTACTGTAAAGATTCAATGGATTCTACCAACCCTTGGTAACTAAATACACTTTCTGCTGCTAAAAAAACACCGCCAAATCTATTCCATGCTTTTGTATCTCCACTGGCTTTAGATGCCTTCCTTTCTTCCTGTCTTCGTTGCTTCAAAGTTTTTGAACCATTAATAGACAAATCGCTAGACCTGCAAAAAAAAAAAACAATGTCAAATTCCTTATCATAATAGACAAAAAAAGACATGAACCATGAGGCTTGGAAGGAGTATGCAACTAATTCTTGTTTGCTTGACAGGTTCTTGTTTCTTGCTGGCATTACATGCGATAATCTAACTTGGAAAATTGATTTATGTACTTCTACAATGGCCCTGCACAATCAACCAAAAATGTTAACAAATGACTAAAATAAAGAGGAAGAAAATGTACTCTTGTTTGCTTGACAGATTCTTATTTCTTGCTGGCATAATGTACAAGAGAGATGATAAAGGGCAAGACTTGCAGGGCTAGCTACACGTGGATAGCCCTATAATATGCAAGGCAAGCCCCCAACCTCCCTATTTCGCTCTCTTTGCCAACAAAAGCCATCCAACCTGCCATAAACAACCTCTCTAAGGCCTCTCTTTGCTTCTCTGGTCCTCTAGAAACCCAAAACACCTATTCCTCTTATGCTTTTTAACTGCTCAACAAAATGCAACAATGACCTTAACAACAAACACCAGCCAAATATTCCTAAATTGGTACCAACAACCAATAATTTCATAAAATATATATTATTACCTGTTCTTCTTCCACCTCCTCACTGGAATTTGCGTTGGCGTCCTCCTCTTCATTTTCAATTTCGAATCTTGTCGTCCCTTCTTCTGCCGGCGGGATGTCTTATGTCAGCGTTGTCTCCTCCACTAACGGGGTATTCTCTGCCGGTAGAGCAACTTCAGTCATCGAAAGTTACTGCACTGCAACCTTTTCTTCTCCATTTTTGGTAGACCCAGTGGTGCTTGCAATTTGGGGAGTGAATGGGTTTTTTTGGTTTCTTTGAGGATCTCAGCCATTGTACCTTAACCGGGAATAGCAAGGAATAGCAAAAATGCAAAGAGCCAAGAAATGGAGAAATGGCAGAAAATTGGAAGAAAAAACGAGAGAGAGGAAGGTGTTTGAATCGTGTTTTGAGAAAAAGAAGCTGAGAGGAATGTGTGTTGCCTTTCAAATTTTAAACCAACTTCTTTTTATTATATTTTAACCCACAAACGTTTAAATCTTTTCACCCTAACCCTTTTTGCTGCTTTAATTACGCTTAAGTGTGCCATGTCAGATTTTTAAACCCAAAAAAAAAATCAAAAACCTTTTCAAGGTTATATTCTCAATTCCAAATTTAGAAGGGGGCAGTTTATTAAAAAGACATTTGGAGTTAAAATTTAATTAAAAGTCTATGTAGTTTGTAAATGTTAACTAAATAGCCTTATTTTTTATTAAGCTTAATTAAATATGATTAAGGGTTAATTAGGATTAATGAATAATTGTGTAATCTTTTAAAAATTATAATATGTCCCCAAAGAGTGGAAATTCTTGCAAATAAACCCAAACACCTTTTTCTTCTTCCTCCCGCCACGTTAACGCATTCCTCCACCATTAAGATCTTCTCCAACACAGATCTTTCTCCTCCTCCTCCTCCTCCTGACATTTCGTCCAGGTATGTGTATCTCCCTTTCGATTTCATATTTCAATTTACAAAGATCTGGGTTATGATTTTGATTTAGCATGGATTGGGTTTGGGTTATGATTTTGATTTTGATTTTGATTTAGGTGTGTAGGTTGTTGGGCTATGTTTGATGTAATGGAAGTTGAAAGGAGTGAAATATGTTGAAAATTTGTTCTGGGTATGATGGATCGATTGTAGGTGGAGATGACTGAAAATGTGTTCTGGGTATGGTGTATCGCTTAAGCGATCTAGTATATCGCTTAAGCAATCTAGTACGTTTGGTAATACAGCAGATAGATCGCTTAAGTGATCTGCTAAAAGTCTGGTGTATAGGAGTAGATCGCTTAAGCGATCAGTAAATGGCATAAGATCGCTTAAGCGGTCATGGTTATTTATATTGGATCGCTTAAGCGATACATGTGAATCGCTTAAGCGATCCAGCATAAATAACCATGATCGCTTAAGCGATACACTAGACCATATAAGCGATTGTGCAGATTTTTTTAAAAATATTTGAACCCTTAGTACAGCATTTAAGAATATTTTTTTTTCTTTCATTACAGGTAGTTGGCTATTATTACACATGGGACAAGTTGTTTTGGGTGCTGAATATTTTTGTGAGTGGGTGGAGGAAGAAAATAGCTGCAAGTGGATTGGGAAGAGCAAAAAAGTTATACCAATTGTTGTGCACACAGAGGTTAGTTTTGATGAGTTGATTGACGAAATAATTAGAAGAGGTAATTTGAGTTGCTCGCGTAGTGATATAGTTGTGAAGTATGTTTTAAGCAGAGTTCCTGAACATTATAAGGTACCTCCTGCTATATTAAAGTCGGATGAAAGTGTGAAGTTATATATGATTGATGTGGCCGATAATGGTTCGAGGCCGATTTTAAGGGTTTCTTTTGTAGAAAAACTGTTGGAAGTTGGTTCAAAGGAAGGGGATAACGAGGAAGTAGTCGGAGACTTGCCTGGTTTTAATTTGAACTATGAGGCCATTGATTTGTTAGTTGAAAAATCAAGAGTAGACGGTGAATTGGATGGTGAGGAGGACACTGTAGAAGAGGTTGGTGATGGGTGGCAGAATGAAAATGTTGAGGAGGAGGACCCCGTAGATGTTCCCACAAATGTAGAGATTCCTTTAAATACAGATTATGCAGAAGGCGTAGATTGTGAGGAAGATAACACTATGGTCGTTTATGCAGGTTCAGAGGGGGCAATTGGAGGTAGTAGTGAATCAGCTCATGTTTTTACAGATGGATCGAAGTTGCGTATAGGGTATTTATTTGACAACAGAGAGGAAGTGGTGAGGAAGCTAAAACTTGTTATCGCGAGAGGTAATTTTGAGTTCATCACCAAAAAGTCAAATTCATTGGTTGTGACGGTTGCATGTCATGACTGAAAGTGCAAGTGGCGGGTTTATTGTAGAAGGTTGGCGGAGTCAGAAAAATTTATTCTTAGCACATATACCCATGAGCACACATGTGGTTTTGGACATATTTCAGGTGAGCATCGACAAGCATCCGCTGATGTTATTGGACAATTTGTCAAATGTCGGTTCGTTGAAAGGAAAGGTCCATCTCCTAAAGACATTCAGAGACTTGTGCGCACAGAGTTGGGATGTCATGTTAGTTACTAGAAATGTTGGAAAGGGAGACAACATGCACAAAATTTTGTGAGGGGCACGCAGTATTAGAAGCGTACCGTTATATGCTTAAGTTGACAAACCAAGGTAGCAAGACGGCTTTGAAGTGGGACATGAATATGATGTTTAAATATTTTTTTGTTGCTTACGGTTCTGCTATAAGGGGTTTTGTAAACATGAGAAAGGTGTTGGCTATTGATGGTTGCTTTCTGACGGGAAAGTATAGAGGTACATTGTTGGTGGCCACTGCACAGGACAGCAAGAGTCACACATATCTTGTTGCATGGTGTGTGGTTGACTCTGAGAATGACGAGTCATGGACTTGGTTTTTTCAAAAATTACGTACGATAGTGCCTGACAGTGATGAGTTGTGCATAATATCCGATAGGCACAACTCTATAAAGAAGGGGATTGCCACTATTTACCGTCAAGCACATCACGGATTCTGTATGAGGCACCTTGGTGAGAACATAAAACAAAAGTTTAAGTGTGTTGGCCTCCTTCGGACATACTACATGGCAGCAAAGGCTTATCGGGTTGATGAGTTCGAGGAGCACTTCCAGCAAATCTGAATCAAGGATGATAGAGTTCCTAAGTATCTTGAGCATGATGTTGGTTTCGAGCGATGGAGTAGAGCTTACTTTCCTAGAAGAAGGTTTGATGTCATGACCACGAATATAGCAGAGTCCATAAATTCAAAGTTGTTAATAGAAGGAGAGTTTCTAATAGTTGCACTTTTTGATGCAATCCAGAGGACATTGTCACGATGGTTCCATGAGCGTCGTACGGAGTCAGATAATTTTACTACAACCCTTGTGCCGTCAGCTGAAAAATTATTGTGAGAACGTATGGAACTGTCAAATGCACTGTTTGCCTATCTTCTTAATGCTCAAGAGTTCACTGTGCGCGGCTATGGTTCGGATGCCTTAGTTAACCTTGTTAGTAAAACTTGCAGCTGTAAAGTACTTGACATTCAACGTTTACCTTGTCCTCATGCACTACAGCACTGAAACACCAACGGAAGCCAGATTTTGGTTCGCAGATCACTACATGCTAGCTTATTCAGAAACAATATATCTAGTGCCTCCAGAAGAGCAGTGGGTAGTGCCGCCAGAGTTGGCTGACATTATCATCCATCCGCCATTCAAGAAGATAGTAAAGGGGAGAAAAAGAGTTAAGCGTATTCCATCAGCCTCTGAGGTTCCCCAGAAGATGAATAAGTGCTCAATTTGCAAGCAACCTGGCCATAAGAGAAGCAGTTGCCAGAAGTAATCACATGCAGATCCAGAAAATTAGGCTCGAAGAAGGATGAAATTCAAGGAGTTGCGAAGGCCAACCGTTGATGAGTTATTGTTTTCAATTATTTATGTTTTAAATTTTATTGTTACCTTTAATAAATCATTCTTTATATTTAGTATTCTTGTTACATGGCCTAAATATTTGTTGGTGATTTTAGTTTGGGATTAGGTTGTCAAATTGAGGAGAAAGTATGGAATTAATACGTGTTGGTAATTTTAGTTTGTCAAAATTCACGAGAAAAGCTGGAAAAGTATATATTGTCCGTGATCGCTTAAGCGACTAAGTATATCGCTTAAGCGACAAAGGGTTTTTCAAACATGATCGCTTAAGTGATATCACGGATCGCTTAAGTGATATCACGGATCGCTTAAGCGATCGTGCACCTGGGCAGATATTGATTCTGCCAATCACATGATCGCTTAATCGACTAAGACAAAAAGACAAGAATCGCTTAAGCGATATCACGGATCGCTTAAGCGATTATGCACCTAGGCAGATTTAATTTTGCCAATCACATGATTGCTTAATCGACCATTTGAAAAAGAAAAGAATCGCTTAAGCGATATCTACGATTGCTTAAGCGACCCTGTGTAAACAAAGTTCCTTTTAGTATGATCGCTTAATCGACCAACGAAAAATTTTAAAATTTAACAAATACACCCCCACCTACCCACAGTGCCAGATTCTGGCCACCACTGTCGGAATCCTGCTGGGAAAGGGCGTTACGATGCACATCAGTCGGATCAAGTAGACAAGGTGTCGATATGGCCTTTTCCGGCCAAATCGACCATGGATGTGGCCGAAAAAGGCCAGATCAGGGCCAGATCTGGCCGTCGACGGACGAAAAAGTCCACATCTGGCCATCTGCGATGGCCAAATATATGGTCGTCATTTTCGGTCAACGATACCCAAGATTTGGCCGTCGTTGATGAAAGAACAGCATGCATGCATGAACAGTGGTGGAAATGGAGAAAAAAGAATAAAAATGGATTCAAGAAAACGGTTTTAAAAACAAAGCTTGGAAAAGAGATTATACCTACTCCTTTGCTTTGGATTGATGAAGATTAGCCTCAAAGTAATGAGACCTCCACACTTTAACACCACCTTGAGAGGTTTAGAGAGTGGTCATGGCTTTTAGAGAGAGTTTTGGTTTTGCTTTGAGTGAACAATGTGTGTTATGAACAAAAATGCAACCTTTTGCATTTATATATACTTGGGCAATTTTGCAATTATTTATTTTTNGACATGGAACTTTGGTCCCCTCTCTATATGGCAAATCACTACATGCAGATCCAGAAAATTAGGTTCGAAGAAGGATGAAATTTAGGGAGTTGCGAAGGCCAACCGTTGATGAGTTATTGTTTTCAATTATTGATGTGTTAAATTTTATTGTTACCTTTAATAAATCATTCTTCATATTTCTTGTTACATGGCCTCAATATGTGTTGGTGATTTTAGTTTGGAATTAGGTTGTCAAATTGAGGAGAAATTATGGAATTAATATGTGTTGGTAATTTTAGTTTGTCAAAATTCAGGAGAAAAGTTGGAAAAGTATATATTGCCTATGATCGCTTAAGAGACTAAGTATATCGCTTAAGTGACAAAGGGTTTTTCAAACAGGATTGCTTAAGTGATATCACGAATCGCTTAATCGACCAAGACAAAAAGACAAGAATCGCTTAAGCAATATCTTGGATCGCTTAAGCGATCATGAACCTGGGTAGATTTGATTCTGCCAATCACATGATCGTTTAATCGACCAAGTGAAAAAGAAAAGAATCGCTTAAGCGATATCTACGATTGCTTAAGCGACCCTGTGTAAAAGAAGTTCCTTTTAGTACGATCGCTTAATCGATCAACGAAAAATTTTAAAATTTAACAAATACACCCCCACCTACCCAATTTCCCAGATTCCGGCCACCACCGCCGGAATCCTACCAGGAAAGGGCGTTACAATGCATAGCGATCAGATTAGGCTGATAGAGCGTCGATATGGCCTTTTCCGGTCAGGGCGTCTATATGGCCTTTTCCGGTCAGATCGACCACAGATATGGCCAGAAAAGGCCAGATCTGGCCGTCGACGGACGGAAAAGTCCACATCTGGCCGTCTGCGATGGCCAAATATATGGCTGTCGTTTTCGGTCAACGATGTCAAAAATTTGGCCGTTGTTGACCGTTAACGTCGGCCATTTCTTTGAAAGTCGATGACGGCCAGATGTGGCCTTTTCTGGCTAGATCCACGGAAAATGTTACATCTGTGAATTACCGGCCATTTCCGGTTGTTTGTAGCCGTCGATGGTAGCCAGAATCTAGGAAGTTGGTTGGGTGGGGTGTTTTTGTTAATTTTTAAACTTTTTCAGGCGGTATTAATGAAATTAATTCAGTTAATGGGTCTAAAATTTATTAAAAAAAATACTAATATTTCCTAAATAATTAAACAAAGAAATATTTTGGGAATAGGATTTGTAATATTTATAGGAATATTCAACCAAATGCACCCTTTATGTTCTGAACAAAGAAGAAGAACATATGTTTACTAAGATTCCATGGTTACCTTTGAAATATAATAACGGTCATGGTCCACTGAACGAATCGTAAACCCCATATGTTTAGCATAGACGTAAACATTCTACACCTTACATGTTTCATACTTACGTAAAAGAACTATATGTTTAATATAAATATAATAACGGTCATAGTCCACTGAACGAATCGTAAACCTATATGTTTAGCATAGACGTAAACATTCTACACCTTATATGTTTCATACTAGCATAAAAGGACTATATGTTTAATATAAATATAATAACGGTCATAGTCTACTGAACGAATCGTAAACCTTATATGTTTAGCATAGCGTTAATCGGTTAACCGATGCTCTGAAATACAATAAATAATATCCAAATACATAAGATCACTTAAGCGATCCTCTGTATTTACACAGTCGGTTAAGAGATCCGTCTGTATCGCTTAAGCGATTCTTTGCTTTTACTCCTGGTCGCTTAAGTGATCGGTAATTGCTTAAGCAATCTAGCCCGCAGCAGATGCCCAGATCGAAAATCGCTTAAGTTATCCATTTGTATCGCTTAAGCGATTTTCGTAAAAGACTCTTGGTCGCTTAAGCGATTTGAGATTGCTTTGGCCAAGGCAGAATGAATCTGCCTAGATCTATGATCGCTTAAGCGATCCATTTGTATCGCTTAAGCGATTTTTTAAAAGACTCTTGGTCGCTTAAGCGATCTGAGTGATCTTGTCCGAGGCAAAATGAATATCTGCCCAGATATATGATCGATTAAGCGATTCTTCCTAAACGAGTCTCTATTGCTTAAGCGATTTGGGATCGCTTAAGCGATCTTGGCCAAGGTAGAATGAACATCTGCCCAAATGGGTAATCGCTTAAGCGATCCTATGTATCGCTTGAGCGATTCTTCGTAATAGACTCTTGGTCGCTTAAGCGATTTGAGATTACTTAAGAGATCATATCTGGAAAAGTCTTGGTCGTTTAAGAGATATATGTGGTCGGTCATATACATAATTGTTTGGTACCATGCCATTCTTTAAGTTAATTAATTTTGAAATGACTGTGATTGGGAAACATTTATACATCACTCATTTCCCTCCCAAATCTGAAAAGAATTTGTATTGCAAAATTAAGTAATTTATATCAATCTAATTCATCACAAATCAAAATATAAGAGACACCAATGTAACCTATTTATCAAAACACAAAATAAAAAATAGGCATGGGATGCGGCAAATATCAAAATATGTGGACAAGCTAACCATTAGCCCCAACTGTGGTGAATCAAATAATCACACCAGTACATCACACATTGTAGTGATACACAAAATGAAACAAAACGCTAAAAAACCATTATTCAACTTGGGTGAAGCAAATGATCACACCATACATAGTAAATTCAAACTGCTAATGAGATATCTTATATGGACAAAAAAAAATATCTCCCAAATGTCAGATCTAATTCTTTACAATGATTCTACAGGCACAAGGCTTTTGGCTGTTGCAAGAAGAGCCACAGCACAAGAATTTCCTATACACCGCCTTTTATTTACTTTTTGATGCCAAAGAATTTAATGTCACTAACACCTTTGCACAATCCCTTTATTGCAGATGCCTCCTCCTGCCAACCAGCCTTTGAGAAGTTTTTGAATTCTGTTTGCTAGCAACCTCTCTGAGATCATTGTTTGGTACCATGCCTTCCCAGCAGCCTTTATTGCAGATGCCTCCTCTTGCCAACCAGCCTTTGAGAAGTTTCCTCTCATTGTTTGCCAGGAACCTCCAAAATTATCTGGCACACACCTGCAAACAAGTCAACTTTTGTAAATAAAAAAAAAACACATAAAAAAGTTACAGAGTGGGTAGGTGAGAAGTTCATTCAGTCTGTGTCTTTCGGTAAAGCTCCATATAAGCATGACACCTGCAGCATCAACACCACAACCCAAGTATCAACATCAACATCAACATCACATAAACTACAAAATTCAAAGTCCAACTTTCATACCTTTTTATTAGGTTCTTCTCACTCAAAACGGATCCATCTGCCCATGGAAGCAGTCGACAGCCCAGCCCTCCCGACAGTCTATCATTGTTTCTTCATTCAATAAATTTCAGGGCATACGCCCCACATTCAACACTACAATAGGAAGAAGACATTAGCATTAGAATAAACTTATAGAACAATTGTATTATGTAAGTTAGTTTTATACAAAATTTACCTTGACTCATTTATTGGGCCGGTAGAGCGCTTAATTAGCCACTTTCTGGTTAGTACTTGATCACCCAAGTACCCAAACATCCCACTGTCACGCAACAGTCGCGGGAACAACCTGGATAGTGGCTCCAACTCGACCTCCAACTGGACCTCCAACTGCTTGTCTCAACAAATAGTGGGGTTGCAGTCAAGGATCTTTAGCAACCCCTCCTCTAGATGCACAACGACTACTATCCAGTGCATCTGTTTGACAAGGATGATGCAGTACACTCTTTTAACAAAGGCCCAACCGTGGCCATATTTGGGCCGATCCCCCCGTATATACTGCATAATTCTATCATCAAAATGAAAATCATCAGGGATGCAGTTCAATTGTACTGGGGCCAATCTTTTTCGCTTCGGTCCTTTTGCTGCACCACTAGCAACGACATTTTTAATTAAAGTACGATATGCCGAAACAAGCGTTTGGCCAAATGCCACATCGGCGATGGCACAGTCGGGATACAGCAGATCACCATCAGTACTCTGTTGTAGCCTCATCAGTGCCAATATCTCATCGATGTGCTACATCAAATAAAAACAACAAGATAAGTATGGAAAACATAGGCAAAATTAAGGAAAATTAAGCAAAAATAACTCACTGAGTCCTCAAGCCACGTGCCCTTCGTCAACAACTTCTCAAACCATTCCTGGGATAATCCCTTGTCTTACACTTTATATGGCCATTACTTCCTGATCCATTGTAATAGGCATAGAAGAGTTTTTTCTTTTCCTCTATTAGCCTATACAAATTGACATTTGAGTCCAATTTCGCTTGACCACTTCCTCCCCGTTCCTCCATTTTTGCATCCCCACTTCCTTCTCCTCCTACCTCACCCTCTTCCATTATCACCGCCCCACTTCCTCCACCAACCTCCTCAACCTCCTCCATTTCTGGTTCTTCCTCCATTTATTTCTTAATTTTCTTCTTCTTTACCTGTGTCACTACCATGTAAGGCGATTTCACAAACTTGCTCTTTCGGCTCTCTCTTTTCAAGCCAGTTTGCACTTCAACCGCCTTTAATTCTCCACTAACTTCTTCTTCCACTATACCAACTTTCTCTCCCAGCTTATCCACTTTCTCCTCTACCTTTTTCATGCCCTCTTCCATCTTGTCAAACCTTGCATAAACGGCTATTGTAAAACTCTCAAACAGGCCGTTTATGAGCTCATCAACCTCATTCTCCCAACGCCGATGTCTCGGCAAAGCCTCTTCTACTCCTCATCCTTGGGCCTCTCGCCCATTGGAGCTTCATAATCCTCGGCATCAATGACTTTGTCAAGCAATGGCCCTGTAACTACCATCACATGCGTGACCCCTCTTAGGTCCCGCATCAGGCGGTCTATCCATTCATCCCTTTCATCCTCCAGTGCTTTGAAAGATGTGACATAGTCCTCTTCCGCTTCATCCCTAGTAGCTGTGAGAAAGAGACGGACGACTCCCTGCAATAAGCAACAAAATCAATCAGATTGAAGCGACATTTTAAAGCAATTGCATATTCAAAAGCTTAATCCTTTAATCTTACCCTAGCCCCTTGAATCTCAATCTCTATTTGGTTGTAATCCGAATGGTTACACCTCTCGACATGCCACCGCAACATCCTAGGAAATTGCTGTTGCATATCCAAACTGTTGCTCCTCCCCCCCTCCTGCCTTAGCGAAGACAGGGATGACCTCGTACATCCAAGCCTACATTGTAAAAAAATAGTCCGTATCATAATTCAAACACATATATTATAAAAAATATAACAGAAAGCTATTAATATTTACCTGCATTGCCCATGGGAAGCCAAACAAATTATACGTGCTTGGTTTATCCTTCTAGACCCATTGGGCATGCTTTAACACAATGTCTGGTTTTCTCAGGTTGTGGATGGTTCGCTCAAATGATATTCGTCCCCACAGATAAGAATTAAAGAACTCCAAGTCGCTTGCAAACAACAACCAATCTTTCTCAACGGCTTTTGTTGAGTCACCAGCCAATAAGATAGAATGTAAAAACAATAAAAAGCACACTTTTATCTTCTCTCCATCATTAAACCGAACTGTTTCTAGCCTCTCCTCTAATACGTGTCCTGTAATAGACTTTGCTCCCTATAAAACCTTCTTACGAAACCTTATGGCTCATAGACTCGTCTTTATTGCGTCTGCCTCCGCCTTATTTGGCACTTCCCCGCATCCTAAGCCCGTCACCAAGACATACTCCATCATCCCAAACCGTAGTGGCTTTCTGTCCACCATAAACCACAATTCTTTTTTTTGTTGCATTTTACTGAGTGTAGCAACATGTAATGCACTCCTTGCCACCAAAATGCCTTTTTCCAATTTGTTCTGATTCTTAAATACTGACCGAAACAAGTGCGATGGAAATCTCTTTCACCATTCCTCACTCTAGCTAAAATGTCCCTTATTTTGTCAAAAACATCCCAACTCGACCTCACCGTCACCCTTGCAGGGAAGTAGGGTACCTTCTCACTTATAGGGTCCAACTCATAGTCTCTATAGTTTACGGTCTGCACAATCTACACAATCGATATAAACAAAATGTCAGCAACAAAAATAAACCAAAACAACTAATAAATAAAATATCAACAACAAAATATTACCACTGCAGTCGCTTAAGCGATTTCGGATCGCTTAAGAGATCTTGACTCTGCCTCGTGAAAGATCGCTTAAGCGATCTGAAATCGCTTAAGCGACTAAGAGTAAACTGAAAGAATCTCTTAAGCGATACAAAAGATCGCTTATTATATCTGTGATTCTGCCTCGACAAGATCGCTTAACCGATCTGAAATAGCTTAAGCGACCAAGAGTAAACTGAATCGCTTAAGCGATCATGAGTGTGATCATGAGTAAAACAGATTAATCACTTAAGCGATACAAATGATCGCTTAAGCGACAGTACAAGCAATATTCCCAAAACAACGTACCCTTTCTTCGCCGGCCTCCTCCTCGTCGCCTGAATCCTCGGACGACTCCTCCTGACCTAAATTCTCGCCTGACTCCTCGTCTTCAGAACCGTTTGCCGTTTCGTCCCTTTATTCTTGTGCCGTCGACGTCTCCTCTGCGTGTGGACCACCTACACTGATTGGATGATCACAGGAGTAGCCATTGAACTGCTTGCACCACCGGAATCTAGGATTCGAAGTGGCGTTGGGTTTTCCTCCTCATTATGAGTGTCAGCCATGGTTTTGGATTGAATTTGGTGTCAAAGTTTGCAGTTTCGATCGGAAATGTGGACTGTATTGCCGGAAATCGCACAGATTCCGTTTAGGGTTAAGGAAATCGATTTTAGGGTTCAACCAATCGATCGGAAATCGTGACTACATCGTCGAAAATCGCGACTGTATTCGGTTTAGGGTTCAAGAAATTGATTTTAGGTTGCAAATTTGTAGGTTTGATCGAAAAAATTGCAGTCTCCCTTTGGTTCAAGAAATCGATTTTTGCCCTAATGAATTTCGATTAAGTGAGGTGAATAGGTGGGGCTTGTTTTGAGAAATTTCAAATTTTAAAAACTTTCATTATTTTTTTGGCCCATATATGTTTTAATCTTTTCATTTTAACCTATTTTACGTGTTTAATTAATCCTAACTATGCCACATCATCTTCTCTAAATTAAAAAAAAAAATGAAAAATAGTTTCAATGCCATTTTCTTAAATTGAAACTTGGGATGGCTGGGCAGCTAAATTTTCTCATCCGTTAACTTGAATCTAGATTTGACTGATTTTGACTAATAAAATATTTATTATACTCCATATACTTTTAAATCAACTTAAAATTAATCTCAATTTTTTTTTTATCCTATTTACTTTTATATAACATGGTTAAAACATCAAAATTATAAACCACTAATAAAAAAATAAAACAAATTGAGAGTGTGTTTGGTTGATCTTCATTCTTCTCTACTGCTCAAAAGAGTTTTTTTAATCTTATAAACACATTTGAAATTTTTTTGAATTGTTTGGTTATATTTCAAAAATACTTATACCATTATTTAAAAATAAAATAAAAAAATAAAAAATAAAAAATAAAAAGGCTATTTTGAGAGAAGCCACAAACTCTTTTTGGGCTTTTCTAAAACTCTTCCTGTGTCAAATATACTTCATATATAGATATATATATAATATAATAATTAATAATATATATATATATATATATATATATCTATATATATATATATATATTATATATATATAATATAATATATAATTCCACTATATACTTTTGAAATAAAACCCTATTTTATTTTATTATATTATTATTATTATTTTAATCAATAGCCACCATCTCATCAAAAAGACTCACCTCTCTTATAGAATAAAAATTCAACAAATCAAATTTCATAGGTACGTAAAGACTTACCAATACTTTTAATATTTTAGTGAATGACATAAATTATTAAATAAATTAAATATATCATATACCTTTTCGGTAGTTTATCGTGAAATAAGTACTTTTATAATAATGCAACCAATCGATCAACCGGCTAAAAAGTGCTCCTATAATTAACAACCAACAACTTATCAGTAAAACCTCTGTCTTCATAAGCTCTTCTACATAAGCTCTTCTGACCATAAGCTCTTCTTGAAGAAACCCTACCAAACAGACCCTAAATAAGAAAATCACAATCCAAAAAAAGTTCACAATTGAAAATGGAACGTGAAGGAGATGGCTTTCCCGTCACGACGAGGAGGTAAGTGGCATTGCCATTGTGTGTACACATGATGGGCCAAATCACACATCAAAATTGTAGAATTTGATGTTAGAAATACATTAATTCACATAAGGAGATCCATGGTTATTTTAAAATAATTAAATTGGCTAAGGGGCATGATGGTCATTTATCTTTGATGGAGAGGTTACTATAGTCTGGGAGTTAATAAAACTGCTACATAAAAGGGGTTTTCTCTCTCTATTCCTGACTAGTAATTCCTTACATTAGTTTTCTTTATCCATAAAAAAGAAATAAACAATTACAGTAAGGGAATAAAAGGAGAGATATAGTGTCTTCTTTCACAATTCCATAAAGAGATTACTTATGGATTCAGGTATGTATTACTCTTTTCTTAAATAGTGAAAATTAACCAACAATGGGTTGGTCGAGTGGTACATGCTTGGGGCCACGGGGTTTGCTCCCTTTGTGGTCTCAGATTCGAATCACAAGAACGATTTATAATATTGTTAGTCATGGACGACAAGGCTTGCCCTGTTTCGGAAGCCTTCTTCGGGGGCGGGGGACTAGTCGAGGTGCGTGTAAGCTGGACCGACACCCTTGGTAACAAAAAACAAATAGGGAAAATTCATTAAGTTTCAGATATTAGGATTTATGTTTATGTAATTTAGGGCATAGAAATATGATTGTACTATTGTTTCTTTGTCATTGATGAAATTGTAATTACGTTTTACATGCGGTATTAGAGCAAGGTTTAGAAACTGATGTATTTTCCATTAAGTTGATTTTTCATATATTAGGGTTCTTATGGTATAAAGAAATTGAATTGGGTTTGGAAATTGAGAAATAAGAAGGCTCTCAAATTAGATTGGGTTTGTAAATCTCTTAAGTGGCTAGAAAGCTGGCCAAGATCAAATTTTTCTTATGCTGAAAAGTGATTTTCTAAACATGTTTTCCAATAAAATTTCCAGAAATTTGGATTCCAAAATATTTTCCAGAAGTTCGGGTTAAATATTGACCCATATAATAAAAACTATTCTTTTAGTTGATCCAACCCATTTAAAGCCTATTTGTTTTAGTTTATATAAATCCAAATTAAAGAAGTCCAATCCTATTTATTAAGTGAGTTCAATTCAAACCCAAACCCATTAAGAAAATTTAAACCCAAGCCTATTAAGAATAACCCATAAAGAAGCCCAACCCATTTAGTCAAAACTGGTCAACCCGATCTAGTCAACAGGTCAAACAAGTTCAAATCGTTGACTAAACCGGTCAACAGCCAAAAGTTAATGGTAACGATCAACAAGTTGAATTGACCCAATTTTGACCTTGGATAGTATTATATTTATTATTTAAGTTTGATATTATATTATATATAATTTCTTAGTCACCAAAGTGCCCAAATTAGAATGGTTATCCCATAGATATCAAACTAAGTTAGATTCAACTACTCATGTTCACTAGATGCGTTTAAAAGATGACACGATATATTTGACATGAGTAATTTGAAGTTCATCAATTATAGGATAGTTAAGGATTGCCCAAAATTAGATTAGTTAATCCTATAATTATGACATAATTGTGGTTAATTAATGTACTTGATTAGGTGTATTTAATATATCCAAAGGTAACAAACATGCCTAACAAAAGTACATTTGATTACCAATTAAGTAAATTGCATCAATTAAGTTTAGTTATTGTATATTGTTATATCTCCCAAAGGAGATTTTCAATAAACTTTTATGTTTTAATAACAATAAATTTTTAATATCTGAATATAAAATTATGTATTAGGTATAAAACTCAAAGCATTAATGTATAAGCATGATTTTTGTTTTTGCAACATCTGCTCTTCATGCCCCGTCTGTTGTTAAGTTTAATGGGTTCAGTTATAATGAGTGAAGTGAGCAAGTTGAGTATTACTTGGGTGTTCAAAATCTCAACCTTGCACTCATGACAAAGAATCCAACTGATCTTACTAAGAACAGTATTGATGAGGAGAGGTCTTTCCATAAAGAATGGGAGAGATCGAATAGATTGAGCTTGAACTTTTTACAGATGACAGTGGCGAGTGAATTTAAGACCTCATTTCCTACCACAAAATATGCTAAGGAATTTATGAGATCAGCCAAAGAGACTTCTCAGTCTAAGGTCACTGACAAGTCGCGTACTGGGACATTAATGAGTAGGCTAACCACCATGAAATATGATGGTTCTCGTAGCATGTATGAGCATATGACTGAAATGTCAAATATAGCAGCAAGAATTAGAAACATGGGAATGTTTGTGAACAAAAGTTTCCTAGTTCAGTTCGTTATTAACTCTTTACCTCCTCAAATTTAGTCAATTTCAAAATTAATTATAATACAATTAAAGATAAATGAACTATGACTGAGCTTAAAACTAAGTTAGTACAAAGGAGGAAAGATTGAAGAAACAAGAAGTTCATTAGTTAATCTCGTGGGCCTATCTGGAGTTAAGAAGAAATCTAACAAGAAGTATGGAGAGGGCAAAAGGCCACTGAAGATTGATGAGGCTTTTGCCCAAATCCATAAGAAGGATAAGACTAAAGAAAAATGTCTTTTTTGTAAGAAAGTTGGATGCTGTATGACGGACTGCCTGAAACGTAAGGCATGGTTTGAAAAAAAAGGTAAGCCTAGTGCTTTTGTATGTTTGGAATCATATTTATCAGAATTCCTTATAATACTTGGTGCATAAATTCTAGATGTACCCTTTATATTTCTAATACTATGTAGGGATTCCTTATGACCAAAACCATAAATGACAATGAAAGATTTGTATACATGGGAAATCGGGTCAAAGCACAAGATGGAGCCGATGAAACCTATCGTTTAATTCTAAGTACTAGACATCATTTAAATTTGTTTGATACTCTTTATGTATTGGAGTTATCCCGTGATTTAATATCTTTATCTAAACTTCATTTAGAATGATATTCTTTTAAATTCGGGAATAGATGTTTCAGTTTATTTAAACATAATTGTTTAATTGGTTTTGGTGTGCTTTGTGATGGATTGTATAAATTACATCATGATATTTTATTAAATTGTTGACCCTGCATCAGAGTATAGGAACAAAGCGTGCTTCTATGGATGAGAAGTTTGCTTATTTATGGCATAAACGTTTAGACCATATATCAAAAGAAAGAATGCAAAGATTCGTAAAGAATGAAGTTTTACTTGATTTGGATTTTACTGATTTTGGCATTTGTGTGGATTGCATTAAGGGAAAACAAACCACATCCATAGTTAAGAAAACATGCATTAGAAGCATAGGACTCCTTGATTTAATAAACACTGATATATGTGGTCCTTTTAACATACCTTCTTTTAGTGGAGAAAGATATTTCATTACTTTTATAGATTACTTTTCACTTTGTAGATATGTCTATTTATTGCGTGAGAAATCTCAATCTGTTAATATCCTAGAGGCATTCATTATTGAAGTTGAGAGGCAATTAGATAGAAAGGTGAAAGTAGTATGATCAGATAGAAGTGGTGAATATTATGGTAGATACAATGAATTCGGACAATGTCCAGGTCCATTTGCTAAATTCCTGGTAAGTTGAGGCATATGTGCTCAATACATAAGGTCGAGGACACAACAACAAAATGGTGTTGCAGAGAGGTGTAACCGTACGTTAATGGATATGGTTAGGAGTATGTTGAGTAACTCATCGTTACCCTCATCATTGTGGATATATGCATTAAAGACTGTTGTATATTTATTAAACAAAATTCCTAGTAAGGCAGTTCCAAAGACTCCTTTTGAATTGTGGACAGGAAGAAAACCCAATGTGAGGCACCTACATGTTTAGGGTTGCCCGGCAAAAGTCAGGATTTATAATCCACATGAGAAGAAATTGGATTCAAGAACGATCAGTGTATTTTTTATTGGTTATCCAAAAAAATCTAAAGGGCATTGTTTTTACTGTCCTAGCCATAATACGAGAATAGTTGAAACTGGAAATGTGAGATTTATTGAGAATGGTGAAACTATTGGGAGTGTTAAATCACATAAAGTGGATATTCAAGAAGTCAGGGTACACGTACCTGCATTTACGACTTTTACTAAAGTTGTGGTTCCTATAGTTGCCAGACGTTCTGATAACAATCAAGAACAACAAATAACTGAGCAAACACTTCCTAATAATATAGTAGTCAATGAACCTATAATGGATGAGCCACATGATGTAGTAAATGAACAACAAGAAATGACATTAAGAAGATCTCAAAGACAAGGAGATCTGCCATTACTAATTATTATGTGGTTTATCTTCAAGAGTCATAATTTGACTTGGGGATGGAAGCAGATCCAATTTTGTTTTCACAAGCCCTTCAAAGTGATAATTTTGCAAAGTGGGTAGATGCCATGAAAGAAGAGTTAAAATCAATGGAATACAATGAAGTTTACGATCTAGTAGTATTGCTTGAAGGTTGTAGAACAGTCGGGTGTAAATGGGTTTTAATACCAAGCGCAACTCTAATGGCGATATTGAATGGTATAAGGCTAGACTTGTTGCCAAGGGTTCTACTTAGAAAGACGGTGTTGATTACAATGAGACCTTTTCACCGATTTCCTCAAAGGACTTGTTTGGAATTATTATGGCAATGGTAGCCCATTTGATTTAGAGCTTCATCAAATGGATGTGAAAACTACCTTTCTGAATGGGAATTTAGAAGAAGAAGTGTACATGGAACAACTTGATGGTTTTCCAATTGAGAGAAGGAACACATAGTGCATGTGTAAATTAAAGAGATCAATATATGGAATGAAACAACGCTTCCAGGCAGTGGTACCTCAAGTTCCATAATACCGTTACCAGTTTTGGATTTAAGAAAAACACTGTTGATAGGTGTATATATCTAAAGATCAGTGGGAGGGCATTTGTAATTCTAGTCTTGTATGTTGATGACATCTTGCTTGCTACTAATAATCTTGGCATTATGTAGGAAACCAAGAAGTTTCTCTCAAAGAACTTTGAGATGAAGGATATGGGTGAGGCATCTTATGTGATTGGAATTGAAATTGAAATTATTCGTGATAGATCACAAGGATCGTTGGGATTGTCTCAGAAAGCTTATATTAGCAAAGTTTTAGAGAGATACAACATGGATAAGTGCTCTACGAGTCTAATTCCAATTCAGAATGGTGATGAGTTGAGCCTTAAGCAATGCCCACATATTGAATTGGAACGCAAACAAATGGAACATATTTCTTATGCATCTGTTGACGGAAGTTTAATGTATGCTTGATATGTACAGACTAGACGTTAGTCTTGCGGTCAGCTTGCTGGGTAGATATCAAAGTAATCCTGGAACGGATCATTGGCGAGCTACAAAGAAATTGTTGAGATATTTACAAGGGACAAAGGATCAGATGCTTACTTATAGGAGATCCGATTATCTTGAGGTGATTGGATATTCAGATTTAGATTTCGCTAGTTGTATAGACACCAGGGTATGTATTTTTGTTAGCTAGAGGAGTAGTTTCATGGAAAAGTGTAAAGCATTATGTTATTGCTGCTTCCACTATGGAGGCTGAGTTTGCGGCATGCTTTGAGGTCACAGTTCAGGGATTATGGTTGTGGAATTTTATTTCAGGTCTTGGGATTGTCGATAGTATTGCCAGGCCATTGAAAATTTATTGTGATAATGTCGCAACAGTTTTCTTCTCTAAAAACAACAACTATTCAAAGGGTGCTGAACATATGGAATTGAAATATTTTGCCGTTAAAGAAGAAGTTTAGAAACAGAGAGTGACTATTGAGCATATCAGCACAAATTTTATGATAGCAGATCCGCTGACTAAAGGGATGTCACCTAAGACCTATAGTGAGCATGTTGAGAGGATGTGCATTATTGCCCGTCATGACTGATTTATGATGTGTTGTATATGTTTCTTGATTTACATTACATTCCTCATGTTTTAGACACTCTAAGCTCTTGATGTGTTGTTTCTAATTCATATAAATTATTCTGTTATGTGTTTCTTTATATTATGTTGTTTGGTATACATGAATGATAAAGAAGACAAGATTTGTCCTTGATAAGGACATTATTGTTGGACCATTAAGAATCATTATAGATTGTTCTGAGTATAGAATTTGTAACATGATGCATGGAAAGGGACTGTGTTGATTCAATGACATACGACCGCCATGATCCTTATGGGTTCTTGCTCAATAATGTTTATATGTTGACCATTTTAAGATATGGCCTTTGGCTAATTATTATTGTGTACACATTATGTATTATTTCTGAAATATAAAGTTATATAGTATTACATGGATCAAGTGAGAGAATGTTAGAAATATATTAATTCACATGAGATGGTCCATGGTTATTTTGAAATAATTAAATTGGCTAAGGGGCATGATGGTCATTTACCTTTGATGGAAAGGTTAGTGCAGTTAATAAATAACTGCAGTTTGGGAGTTAATAAAATTGTTATATAAAAGGGGTCTTCTCTCTCTATTCCTGACTATTGCTTACATTAGTTTTCTTTATCCATAAAAAAGAAATAAGTAATTACCATAAGGGAATAAAGAGAAAGATATAGTGTCTTCTTTCACAATTCCATAAAGAGATTACTCATGGATTCAGGTATGTATTACTCTTTTCTTAAATAGTGAAAATTCATTAAGTTTCAGATATTGGGATTTATGTTTATGCAGTTTAGGGCATAGAAATATGATTATATTATTGTTTCTTTGCCATTGATCAAATTGCAAATACGTTTTACATTTGAAGCTTAATTTCTTTAATTTATATGCTAAGAAAATTTATAAGAATAGATTTGTGGGGAATCTTGTTTTTTTATAGGGACTTGGCTGGTTTGTCCTATGACATGAGGGTTTATCTTATTGCATAACTCGTTTCAGTGAATTTGAGATCATTGGGTGTCTTAAAGAGGGAAAATTGATTGAAAATTAGGATTCTATGAGAATTTACAAAGTTGTACTCAGTAGCGATGAACTAGCGGCAGTGAAAATAGTGTGTGGATTTTATAATAATTCCAAAACTAAGGCTCCGCTTGGTTCCCTTTTGGGAATACTATTATTAGTATTCACAATAAAGTTAAACAGTAAAATAACAAAAACTCACAATATTATTCAATATTATTCAACTTTTTTTTAAACCCTGTAAATTTGTTAATTTAATTAAATACCCCTAAATATTTTTTTTAGAAATTGGAAAACACCCCAACAACCCACGTTTACCAGATTTCGGCCACCACTGCCGGAAGATGGCTGGAATCTAGTATAACGGTGCACTACCGGTTGAATCTGGCCAGTAGTGCGCCGATCTAGCCTTTTTCGGCCAGACCGGAAAAGGCCAGATCTAGCCATAGATTTGGCCTTTTCTGGCCATATTCACCGGAAAAGGCCATATCGGCGCACAACCGGCAAGATCCAACCTGTCATGCGTCGATACGGCCACTCCGGCCACCCTCCGGCGGTGGTGGCCGACTGTCCATATTTTTTGGGTGGGTTGGGGGTGTTTTTGTTAACTTTTAATGTTTTATTATAGGGGTGTTTAGTAAATAAATAAATATAGGGGGTATTTTTATTAATTTCCAAATCCTACATCATAATACCCGCTTAATTAAACTTTTTTTAACTTTTTTCACCAAACTTTTTTAAAAAGTGTAAAAAAGTGAACCAAACAGAGCCTAAAATTACGTGCTTAGATCTCTATTGATGATGAATTTTAAGTAAAATATGTACTTTGACATTTTGGACATATTTCGGTTTGATGTTAATTTGTTGCTTTATTTAATTTTGAATTTTATAAAATTTCTAAAACCTGGAAATTCAAAAGCATGTGATTTCCAAAGATTTTAAAGAGTTTTAATTAATTTTATTCCTTTTAGAAAATGATTTTATGTTAAAACCTCATTCTTAAGTCTTTATTTTCTGCAAATTGCAATTTTATAAAATGTCAATTGTTACCTTTAATTTATTTATTTATTTTTTCAAAATTTACTCTCGTAGTTACTAACTTGCTAGACAGTATGTTCTTTATTTTACTCATTTAATAATTAACTATTTAGTATTCAAAACTTGTTTTATGATTTTAACATCACTAAGACTAGCAAAATCCGAAAGGATGAATGCTTCACAACTGGAGAAAACACTTTATTGTAATCAATTCCTTCCATTTGGGTGTATCCCTTTGTTGCCAATCTAACATTACAACAAATATCTTTTTTGTTAGAAAATCCATCATTCTTTGCATAAACCCGTTTGGACCAAATAACCTTCTTATGCTTAGGTACCTCTACAAGTTCCCAAGTCTTATTCTTCTACAGGATCATATTTCATTGTTCATGGCATGTTTCCACAATTCATAATTTGAACTCCTAACTGTCTCTCTATAAGTAGTAGGAATATCATCATCAACAATTGGAGGTTCATAGACCTTTATATCTTCAAATCAAGCAGGCTTGTTATTTTTCTTCTTGGCCTATTACATGCAACTAATTCTTCTTGTTGTGGAGATTCTTAGGATAAAATATCCTATTCATCTTGAGCATTCTCCTCAATTACTTGAAAGTCACTCTCTATCCTACAGACACTATTTGGTTCAACTATGGTTTCAAACTCTATCCATTGCCTTGCTTCATTAGCTTTCTTATCTTTTTCAGAATTTGTCTTTTCAACTTACTTCTTCAACATTGTAGATTCATCAAAAGTCACATCCTTGCTATAAATGATCTTCTTCGTATCTAGACACCAGAGATGGTATCTTTTTACACCAACACTATGACCCAAGAACAATGCTTTCTTGGCCCTGGGATCCAACTTAGATTCTTCATTACATGATAATATGTAGTGGTGCCAAAAATGTGTAAAGAATCATAATCAATAATGGGTTTTCTAAACCACAACTTGATTAGCATCTTGCCTCCAATTGTAGCTAATGGTAAGTGATTAATGAGATTAAAACAAGCGGCAAAGTTGAAGGATTAGTGAGAGAAAACGCTCTCTCTTCTCTCTAGGATTAGTGAAACAGCCCACCTTCCATCCTTTTTCCCCTTCACCCACCTCTCCTCTCTCCACCTTCATCACCCATCCTCCACCTTTACTAGTAAACACCTCATTCTCATCTGACCACCATCCTTCATTTTTTTCGTTTTTCTTCTCAGTTTTTCTGGTTTGTTTGTTGCTGCTTGAGTGGTGAGAGGTTGTTGCAACTGTTTGGAGTGGGCATGTTTTGGGGAGGAAAGTCTGGTTGGTTTGGGTGCGATTGTATGGTGTAGGTTGCTGTTGGGAGTGTTGTTGGTCGGATTTGGGCTTGCTTGGCCTGAGTGTCATCCTGCTGAGGTGAAGCTTTTTAGTTTTGTTTGGGAGAGTTGGACGTCCTTGCTTGTTGTTGTTGCTGGGGTGTTGCTTTGGGGCTAGTTGTGCTTGTCACCGGAGCTTGTAGTTGTGCTGCCGGAGTTTGGTTTTTCTTGTTGGTCGGAGCTTGTAGCTGTGCTACCGGAGTTTGGTTCATCTTGTTGGCTGGAGCATTTTTGGTGTGGCTGGTCCTTGTTTCCTTTTAAAGAATATGAGTGTGGTTGATTGTTTGAATTCTTTCCCCTTTTATCTTTGGCTAAGATTCTCCTTTTCTCCTATTGGCTTGGTGGATTTTGCTTTATCCATTTCCTTTGGACGGGTTAATAGCAAGTTCCATAAGTGATTTTCTTTCCACCTCACCTCTTCCTATTGGTTATTGTGATTGCCTTTATCCCTTATCTAACAAATCCCCACATCATCCTATCCTTACACTTGTCATGCCACCTCATTGCCTTGTCATCCCTCATCCCCTCACGTGTGCCATGTCACCCTAGGTGCCACGCCACCCGAGGTGCCACGTCATCAGGTGAGAAAAAAAAAAGAATTCAATTTTTTCTGCTACCTCTCCTTTTTGACACCCATGGGGGCTGTTGAATGTGGGAAAAGCTGTGGTTTGAGTGAGCAGTATCAAACATTGAAGAAAAGAAAATTGAAAGTGTTAGGAATGGTGCTTTGATGCCTACTAGAGTCTTGAAAGGGGCCACCATTTCTAATAGAGAGATTGTCCAAGTCCGGTTGGTGAAACCTATTAATGGAGGGAATTCCGAATTTGAAGAAGGTGAAATTATTTGGGTGGATAGAGGAGTTGTTTGTGCTGAATCCAAGAGTGCTTTGAAGGGTACCCATGTTTCTTCTAGGGTAGGTGCAAAATGGGTAGCACACAATCTGCAATGGTGTGGCTAAGGGCCGTGAGGTTGTAAGGCCACTTACTGCTATAGAAAAATCAGGCCAGAATGATGCGCCATTGGTTAAAGGTGAGTTCAATCCGAAGCTAGAGAGCTGCTCTGATGGAAAGGGGAGATTTTATGAAAATGTGGCAGCGAAGGTTGATGAGTTTTCTAAGGATTATCCCCCTCCCCCAAGCAAAGTGGTGGATGGAGTGAATGGAATTGAGAAGCCAAATGGTTGTGGTGATAAAAAACAAGTGAAAGGGGAGGAAAAAGGAGCTTGGACAAGTGTTCTTGTCTCAAAGAGGTATGATATTTCCCTTGAATATGTCAAACCAAATATGAGCAAGGAAGGTGGTAAGTTTAGAATTTCAATCCCTACTAAAATTGCGGATTTAGGAATAGACAAATGGAGTAATTGTCTAGTCGGGATTTTCCTTGGGAAGAAATTGCCGTTTTATCAAGTAAAGAGCTATGTTGATAGAAATTGGAGTTGTTTTGGAGCTGTGGGGTTCACTTCATATGGGCATGGGGGCTATTTGCTCAAGTTCCCAGATGAGGTTACTAAAATGGATGTGCTAGAGGGTGGTCCATGGTTCATAGGAGGGCAACCTTTCTTTTTGAAGTTATGGACTCCTAATTTGTCGTTGGGCATGAATGGGATTACTAGGGTACCCATATGGGCGAAATTCTATGGTATCCCTCTTGAGTTATGGACCCCCAAAGGTTTAAGCCATATAGCAAGTGTAATAGGCACCCTTTTTTATATGGACAATATTACCGAGTCGGGCGAAAGACTTGAGTTTGCTAAAGTGTGCATTGAGATGGATTCTTTGGCCGAGTTTAAGGAGGAATTTGAGCTCGAGAGGCCAAGTGGGGAGATTGCATTAGTTAAGGTGGAGTATGCATAGAAGCCATTTACCTGTGCTTAGTGCAAAACGTTTGGGCATGTCCAAAGAAACTGTCATTGGGCTCCTAAGGAAACCGAACCGTTGTTACCTAAAAAGCCGACTTCTCCTCATGTGCAAGAATGGAGGCAAGTTACTAGCAAGAAGAATATAAGTGTCCCTCGAGAAGTAAGTTAGCAAAGGGTACAGGGAAAAAAGGAAGGTGAGGCCCCTAAACCTTGTGAGAGTGTGAACCAAATTGTGGTGCTATCTGAAGAGGGTGAGGAAAAGAGAGATGTTGCTGATGGGGAGGAGAGGAAGAGCAGGAATGGTATTGAGGAAGGGCTGGAAAGTGAAAAAAAGTTGGGTAGTGCGGTTTTGGGGGAGGAAGCTACGAATGCCAATGAGGATAGAGAGGAGAGAACTCCAACTACCAATGCTGTCTTCCTGAATACATTTGAGGATAGTGACATGGGAACTAGCTCTCTAATTTATCAACCGTTTGGGGACCTGGTACGCGTGGATGAAAGGAAAGATTGGAGAAGGAAAAAGGAAGTCTTTCTAAGAGTAAAAGGAGGAAACTTGTGAAGAAGGCGAGAACTCCACTGAAGCTACCTCATAGCCATGGTTAAAGTTGCCGCCTGGAATTTTAAGGGGCTTAATTCCCCTATTAAACAAAAAGAGGTAAGGAATCTTATTAGTAGCAATAATTTAAGTTTATGTGCTGTTTTGGAGACTAGGGTTAGGGAGAATAATATGGATGTTGTTAGGAAAATGGTGTTTCGCAATTGGGCAATGGTTGAGAACTATTGTTTCTGTGAAAGGGGGAGAATTTGGGTGGGTTGGGATGGAGATATTTTGCATGTGCAGGTTAGCCAAACTTCGGCTCAAGCAATTCTTTGTAAGGTTAGAATTTTGAAAGATAATTCCATGCTCTTTTGTTCTATTGTCTATGGGATGAATAGTGTAGGGGAAAGGAAGGAGCTATGGAAGGAGCTTATCCACCATGCCAATGTTAGCCACCGTGAGCCATGGGTTATTATGGGCGACTTTAATGCGGTTAGATTTGCCGGGGGAAAAGAAGGGAGGATCTAATCAATGGCATTCGCAATGTGAAGAGTTTAATGACATGTGTAAGGAAGCTGATATTGATGATCTTAATTGGCATTCGCAATGTGAAGAGTTTAATGACATGTGTAAGGAAGCTGATATTGATGATCTTAATTCCATTGGGTCATTCTTCACTTGGAATAACAGAGGAGAGCTCAATAGGAGGATTTGGTGCAAACTTGATAGGGTGATGTGTAATGAGCATTGGAGCAGCAGGTTTCCCAACTCTTTTGCATCCTTCCTTACTCCGAGCATATCAGACCATTGTCCAATGGTGGTTGATAGTGGGTTGAACTTTCAAGGTAAGAAATCCCCTTTCAAGTTTTTCAACTTTTAGGCAAAGCATGAGGACTTTTTACCTATGGTGGAGAGAGTGTGGAGTGTGGAGGTGGAGGGTAACCCCATGTACAGGCTGGTATCTGAGCTAAAAGCGTTGAAGGTTGAGCTGAAGAGACTAAATAGAAAGGAGTTTTGGAACATTTCGGAAAGGGTGAAATTTGCAAGAGATGATCTAGCCCATGTCTAAGAAAGGCTTGTTGTGGATCCGGTTGATGGTGTTCTTTTGCAAGAGGAGAAAGTTAAGGTGGAAAAGATGTTCAAGCTTTCAAAAGCCGAAGAATCATTAGCCAAGCAAAAGTCTAGGGTTAAATGGTTACGGGAAGGGGATGCTAACACTTCTTACTTCTTTAAATCGATTGTTGGATGGAGGAATAGAAATAAGATTGTGTCCTTGGAAATTGGGGAAGACTTGGTTACAAGTGATCAAGATAGAATCAAAGAGGAGTTTGTGTCTTTCTACTCAAATCTTTTCGAAGAAAAGTGTGCAGGTGTTTCCTATGACGACATGGAGGAACTTATCACCCCTGTTATTTTGGAGGAGGAGGCCAACTCCATGATTTGTGAGGTTTCCAAAGAAGAGATTCAAGAGACCATGTTTGGAATGAGTAAAGACAAAGCACCGGGGCCAGATGGTTATGGAGCTTTTTTCTTTAAAAAAGCTTGAGATATTGTAGGTCATGATGTTGTTAAAGCAATCCAAAATTTCTTCAAGTTTGGGAAGATGCTTAGAGAGGTGAATTGTGCCATTATTGCGTTAGTCCCAAAGAATGAAAACCTTTTATCTTATAGTGAGTTTCGACCGATCTCATGTTGTAACACCATCTACAAATGCATCTCCAAGATAATGGCCAATAGAGTTAAAATAGTTTTGCCGCAGTTCGTCAACAAAGCCCAAGGTGCCTTTGTGGTGAGGGGAGGAAAATTGTGGATAATATCCTTTTGAGCCAAGAACTTCTCCACCACTATGACAGGAAGTCGGCTAAAGGGGCTAGATGTGCAATGAAGGTAGACCTTATGAAAGCTTATGATTATGTAAGATGGGATTTCGTTATTAAAGCTCTAGAGCTCCTCGGGTTTCCTTTTAAGTTTATTGGGTGGGTAGAGGAGTGCATCAAAACTCCTAATACTCTGTAGCCGTTAATGAGGAATTAACCGGATTCTTTAGCGGTTCTAGAGGGCTTAGGCAGGGAGACCCTATCTCTCCCTATCTCTTTGTGATTGCCATTGAGGTGCTATCAAGACTTCTAAATAGAGCAACAGAGGAACCTTCTTTTAAGCACCATTGGAGGTGCAAAGAGTTAAACCTAACCCATCTTTGTTTTGCAGATGATTTAATGATCTTTTGCCATGCGGATGAAAACTCTCTTGGCATTGTCAAGAGAGCATTGGATCGTTTCACTTTTTGGGCGGGGTTAGAAGCAAACCCCTCAAAAAGCAACATTTTCTTCCCTGAGGCGGGTGAGGCGAGCAAACAAGCTCTTTTGTCGATCCTTGGGTATCAAGAAGGAAAGCTACCAATGAAGTATTTGGGTGTCCCTCTCACTACCAAAAAGCTTTCCCTTGCTGATTGCAGAAAACCTTTGGTGGACAAAATCTTGGCTCGCATTCAATCTTGGCGGAGCGAATTCCTCTCCTATGCTGGTCGGGTAACTCTCATTAAAGCCATTCTTTTTAGCATTCAAGTTTATTGGTCATCTATTTTCGTGCTCCCTTCAAAGATCCTCAATGAAATTGATGCTAAGTTAAGGGCTTTCCTATGGTCTGGGAGTGACATGAAAACCTCAAAGGCCAAAGTTGCATGGGAAGAGGTTTGTGTCCCTGTTGAAGAAGGCAGGTTGGGGATTGTGAGAGCTAAGGATTGGAATAAGGTAGCCATGATGAGACATGTTTGGAATCTTAATCAGGTACGTAGTGGCTTCGGATGGGCTGAGTGGATCAAAGCAACCTACTTGGCAAGGAAGAGCTTTTGGGAGATTCTTATACCTTCGGATGCTTCTTGGGCTTGGAGCAGCCTTTTGAAGCTTAGAATGGAAGCTAGAGAGCACATCAAAGTCATCATCAGAAATGATCAAGCAACTTATGTTTGGCATGATAATTGGCACCCAATAGGCCCTCTCAAGGATAGATATGGCAGCCGCATTGTGTATGATTCGGGACTACATCATCTTGCTAAGGTTTGTGAGATTTTGGATGGGACAAGGTGGAGATGGCCAACGGCTAATTCTTGGGCTTTGATGGACATGAAGGATTCTATCGACTTTGATACAAAGGAAGGCGAGGACGTGGTTGTTTGGAAGCCTAATGCATCCGGTAAGTTCTCTATAAAATTGGCTTGGGAGGTTACTCGTGTGCACCAATACCAAGTGGAGTGGCGTCACCTTGTATGGTTCCCAAAAGCTATTCCACGACACTCCATGATCACGTGGATGGCATGTAAGGATCGGCTTCAGACCAGTGACAAACTGATGAGGTATGGAATAGCTTCTAGCAATGCATGTTGTTTTTGTAATCATAGGCAAGAAACGATCGATCATCTCTTTTTTGCTTGTCCTTTCACCCAAAGGATTTGGAACCCAATCCTTGAGCTCTCTTCTCTTGGGTATGTCACTCGGCCTTGGAACGTTTATTTTGAGCACATAGCTAGTAGGTGGAGGAAGAAAAAGCTAGAGTACTCTTTAGGGAAGCTAAGTTTGGGAGCAACCGTTTACTCTATTTGGAGAGAGAGGAATAGCCGGATTTTTGGTAGGGAATGCAAGGATGCACATACTCTCTACAACTCCATCAAGAATGTGGTGAGGGAGAGGGCTATGGACCTTAGCAAGATCATTAAGAATAACTACAATAGAAGACTTGCCGGGAAATGGGGTCTTCCCATGTCTATTTTAAAAACATCCCATGGGAGGTAATTATATGGTTTGTATTTATGTGATGGCTTTTTTGTCGTGTAAGGGGATTTGGGTATGGACATCCCGGCGGGTGATTGTGCTAGAAGAGGCTACTTTGACAATTGGAAGACTTGGGGTGTTGATCTAGTGCTTTGTCTTTGTGTCATTAAATTGCCGTACCTTGTTAATGTCCATGTTTATGGAATTCTTCTTGATAATGCTTATGCATATGGGTTTTGTGCTCTGATACTTTTGAACCTAACCCAGGGCATGTCCTGTGGTAGGTGGGATTCATTGTATTCTTTAATCTCTACTTGGTTCCATTCCTTTGACAAGCGGAATAGGAAAAAGAGAAGATTAAGGGTAGACTTAGATAGTATCATTCTTTTGCTCCTAACCTAGGGTTTGTCCTGAGGTAAGTTGGCCGACTTTTAGGCCTTTTGTACATTCTTTCCCCTTTCTATAAAAGCTTACTTACCCAAAAAAAGAGAGTAAAACAACCTCGGCCTAAAACTCTTTGCCCAACCCAACAATGGACAACATACATCAAACCTTTTCTAGTGTATTTCAATTCATGTGTTTTGCCACCATATTCTAATATGGTTATTTCTCATTGTATAGTGTGGATCAATTCCTTCATCCTGACATACTTTCACCACCATTATCTGATCGAGCTCGTTTAATCTTTCTGCTAGTCTAATTCTTAACCATCTTTTTCAAATTCAAGAAGACTTCCAAAAATTCTTACTTATTCTTCAAGAAATACACTCAAACGCTTCGAGGAAAATCATTAGCAAAAGTGACAAAATAGTTCATACCTCCCAAGAAGCAACTTTGGTAGTTCCTCATATATTTGTGTGCACATAATCTGGAATTCCATTCGTTTGATGAATTGTAGACTCAAACTTCACTTTTGTTTGTTTCCTAAAGACACAACGCTTGCAAAATTCTAATTTGCAGGCTTTTGCACCTTTGAATAAGCCTTGCATCGCTAAACTCTGAAACGCTTTCTCACCTACATGTCGCAACCGCATATGCCATAACCTAGTAGCTTCCAAACCTACATCTTTCTTAGAAATTGTAGTTGTTGAACCAACAATTATACTTCCTAGTAGATAGTACAAATTATTGTTCCTCCTAATGCTTTTCATCACCACAAGTATGCCTAATAGAACTTTAAGAATGTCATCTTGCATGCTAACACTAAGTCTTTTAGATTCTATAACTCTTAATGAGATGCAATTCTTCTTCACACTCGGAATATACCAAACATCTTTCAAAACTCTAATTGATCTATCATGATTTTTGAATGAATTGTGCTTATCCCTATTACTTTACAAGCATTATCATTGCCCCATAAAAACTTCTTTGCCATCTAGTTCTTCAAAACAAGAAAACCATTATTTATTATAACATATGATAATTATAACTCAAAGCCAAAATCCACTCATTAAAGTGAGATATCAATGACAGACCAATCAATTCAAGTTCTGACTCAACTTTAGCCACACAGCATTAGAAGAATCTTTACCCTTCTCTTTCTTTTATAGCTTTGGGCAATATTTTTTTCCAATTTCCCTTCTCACAACAGAAAGAACATTCATCTTTCACAGGTCTTCCCTTAAACTTAGACTTGCTTCTACTCCTACTTCTAGGCTGACAACTTTGTGACCTGAGCTCTAACTGTTAATGCTTGATCTAATGAATCCTTATTACCTCTTTCATCAAATTTTTATCTTTTCATAATTCAAGAGGGCAATACAAATAGACTCAAGCTGAGGACGAGGCCGCTTTGGAAGACAATAAGGAGTCTTCCTTGATTCCCCCGGAAAAGAAAAAGATAGCAAGCTCTTCCTACTGAAAGAGAAATTGCACCAACGACCTTTTCCCTCAAAGCGAATAGTACAAGGAGGCGTTCCAGGATAAAATCCTATAAGTTCCAGAGAGACTTGCCACTGTGACAACTCTACTAAATGAGTGCATTTCGAATAACGATTGGGATCATCTTAAGTCGCTTCCCATAGTGACTTTGCTGCAGCAGTCTGTAGATTTGTAGGCGTGGGGTTAGTATTCCTTCTTTGTCATGCTTCACTTGTTTTTGTCTATGCTTGACAATTGCCTTCTTTCACAATGTAGTGCTTCGCCAGTATCTCTATTCTCTACAACATGGAGGGCTCTCTTCTTCTTGATGGAAGCAAGAAGGGAGAGGAGATTGCTGGGCTTGAGGAGTAGCTTGGTAAGGTGAAGAAGAGCTTGGCCAACCGGATGCAAACTTTACCAATTTGAAGGTAAAGTTTTCTATCGAGTCTCAACTTTTTGAAAATTAGTTGGTTGAGAAAAATCAATCCCTTGCCAGTCTCACAGAGCAATTGAGTTTGGAGATGCGATTGAGGGAGACAGCCAATAAGAAGCGAGGCGAGCTTGAGGAAGCAATGAGGATCGTTTTAGAGAGAATGGACCTGCTAGAGGCTAGTTTAAGTTCTTGTGATGACAAGATGAGAGAGTCAACAACCTTTCTGGATACAGCCAAGATAGAGCATGCGACCACTATTGAAAGGCTCAAGTTAGAGGAGGCTGAGTTAGAGGCAAAGCTTGATGATGCAGACTGCGAGGCCGAGCTTTAGGATTATAAAATGTCTTTGGAGGTCATGAAGGGTTTATAAACGAGCAACCTTTCGTTTGACTTCTCCTTCCTTCCCAAGGATCATTAGAATGATATGAAGGAATGGATGGAGAAAGCTAGTATTAGTTTGGTCTAGGAAGAAATTGTTGCCATTGAAGTAGTTCCTTCTTCTGCCCCACAACCTTCGAGCACTGGGGGACATGTTTTTTGAATGATTAAACAATTCTTCATTTTGATATTTTCTTTTTCTTTATTTCTTGTGTTGTTTGCTTGTGAGTACTGCTTGCATAGACACTGATTGAGTTACCTTTGACCTTGAGTTATATTTCTCTCAAGTAGTTCGTGTGTTGCCACTCTAGATAGTTTAGGATTGTTGCTTTCTTGTAGCTATGTATGAGTTTCGACTAGGTCATCTTTCTTGTATTCGCTTGCGAGTTATGATGAGCATGCCCCTAAAACCCGAACTCTTGAGTTACGACATTGTTCGTCTCTCAAGCAACCTAGGTTTGAATCTGGGCATGGAGCTTTCCTCAAGATGCATTGAGTTTTAGCTGAACGCTTTTCTCAAGACTCAACAATCGAATTGGATTTGGAGCTCTACTTGAAAAATAGTGGTCGAGTTATGACTATTCTCAGGATGTCGTTGAGTTTCAACCCAATGCTTTTCTAGAGACTTAGTCACCGAGTTATTTTTGGAGTCTTTTCTCAATCCACTACAATCAAGTTATGGCTCATTAAGAGCTCGTCTTGTGCTACTTATTCTCGAGTTATGAGGATGTCCCTCGAATTTCAATTTATAGTGATGTCATTCTCTCGAGGAACCTGCCTCGAGTTTTCAACTTGATCACCTTCTCAAACTTATGGACTTGAAGTTATTGTGCACTTTATGCTCAACCGTCTTCTCGAAGTTCGATCTTCTAATTGTAGTGTGAGTCTTTTTCTCAAAGTGTCATAACTGAGTTATGGAATCTTAAACTATTCTAACACATAGTTTTCTAGCATTATAACACAATTGGACAAAATTAGAACATTTGAATAATATAAAAGAAAGTTGTTTTTCTCAAGGAACCTGCCTCCAATTATATTCGACCATACACTTATATTTTACAAGGAAATTTAACTCTTAAGAATTTAAAATCACATTAGCTTAATTGGTCGATTCCAAACAAGCTTTGTCTTCCTCAACCACCGTAGCCTGAGGTCGCTTCTCTTTTGAGGCGATTCTGATCGCTTTGTTGTAACATTTTCTGGAGTCTTGTTGCGATCCCTTGACCATCCCAACCCTGCTTAGATTTGGAAACTTCATCATATCATGGTAGATTGATGTTATTGCCTTTAAATCTTTAGTAGTGCCCTTCCCATTATTGCATTAAAGGCAGACAGACTGTCAACAACCATAAAATCGGCCATAGTTATGCCTTGTTTTGCTCGCCTACTGTTATAGGAAGAGTAATCATCCCTTTTGGGACTATGTCATTCCCTATTAATCTGTAAAGTGGCATTTCTATGGGCTTGAGACTTGCTCGCTTTAAGCCTATCTGTTGGAAGGCGACCTAATAGAGGATTTTAACTACACTTCCATTATCCACCATTGTTCAGTGCACTTTGTTATTACCGATTTGAGCTGTGATAACTAGAGCGTTTTTGTGGGGATGTTGAACCCATCTTGCTTTTTCTTTTGGGAAATTGATTGTCCTGCTCTCTTTTCTTGGGCACTTTGGAGGTCATTTCTCCATATTGAGAATTCTAGTTAACAGCTTAGATTTTGCTTCCTTTGTATATAAGTCTTGGTAGCGCTTGGAATCTCCTCCAATATGTGGTCCCCCAAAGATCATCCTAACAATGTTAACAACTCTATGAGATTTTTCATGTTGATCATTTTGCTCTTGTCAAACTTGCGATTTTTCCACATATTCCTTCAAATGACCCCTTCTAATGAGGTCTTTGACTGCATCTTTAAGAGCTCGACATTTATTAGTGTCATGGTCAATATCTCTATGGTACTGTTAGTATTTCTTGGGATAGTGCCTCTTGCGTGGTCCCACTAGAGGTTTGGGTTTCAGGAGTAGCTTCGTGCTCTCCGTCATTATAAGGACATGGTCGAGAGCTACGATCAGAGGAGTGTACTCACCATACTTGGGGAGTAGTGTATGAGTTTTCTAGGTTCTTTCTTATTATCTCTTCTCTGCTCGATGCATTGTTTCTTTGGGGACTGGCTCCTGTCCTTGTCACTCCGACCCTGATCGTATTTTTTTCTATCCTCCCCTTTATATGCATCTTGAGTAGGGGTATTAGATCCGCCAACATCACCATGTTTTATGGCTGTTAATGAGTTTTCAACTCGCAAATGTCTCTCCACCATTATATTTAAATAGGGGAGAGATGTTGTCTTTAGCTTGCAATTCCCTCTAGAATTCAGTATGGGGATTTACTCTTATGATGAGGATTGATTCTTGCAAGATGTTGATAACCTTACTCCATTCTCAGTTGAACCCTTCCAAGTAAGATTTCAATATCTCGCCTTTCTTCTGTCGGATATTTGTAAAATAGTTTAGTAGCATTAAGAACTGCCTGTTCGCTTGGAAGTTTTGAAGGAACAAGGTGATGAGTTACTTCAAGGATTATATTAAGCCTGAGGGGAGTCTTTTGAACCATCTTTTCATTCCCTTTGTTGATGTCACGACCAAGCATCGACTCTTGGTGAGATTGAAGTCCTGATGTAGCTTCATCAGATCATTAAATGTATCTAGGTAATCTTGAGGATCACTTTTTCTTTCGAAGGCTAACATAGTCAGCATCTTAAAGTTTTTTGAAAGGGGTGCTTGAAGCACCACTTCTGAAAAAGTGGATTCTCCTTGCCCCTTATAATGTTCACCTTGATGAGCTTAAAGGTTGTCAAGGACTTGCTGCAGGTGTTCCAACTGATTAACTATTGGGATCTCGGTTCTTGGAGCAGGTTTTTAATTACCTTGTATGATGTTAGTTACCTCATTCTCCCGATTATGCCAAATATACCCACATGACTGTTGTTGTGCGAGGTTGTTGTGTCGTGACGACTTAGGTGGTACGTAGGGCTTGGCGAGGATTGAGAGTTTATCCTTTCTCGGCATGAGACATGACCATCATACTGGTTATGGGCATCTCTTTACCGTTGGCATTCATTAAGCACCTGGCCATGGTGCCTGGAAGAGTTTTGACATCTCTTTCACTTGTAATGTCATCCACTGGTTAAGCTGGTGCATTCGGTTGGTGTACTAGGGCAAGCTGTCACTTAGTTCTTGGGTGGTGTTTTGTTGACAAGGGGCTTGGTGCCTCGGTATCATCCCTTGCAGTGTGGCCATTTGCTGTTGTAGAGCCTAGACCACTATTGTTAGTGTCCTGATGGTATCTATCACTTGTGGGTTTGTTGATGGAGTGACTAAAGTCCTTGCCATATTTGGATTTGGTGGACCCATCGCGTTTGCTAGTAGGAGAGTTTGGATCTCCTCGTTGGCGGTATCTAGGTTGTTGGCGTCGATGTTGCCAGCATGGTTGGCATCGACCCTACTTTTGGATCTGGTTGCATGAATCATGTTGTTTAAATATGCTTAGTTTGCCAGGAAAACTCAAAGAACCTTGCAGAGGCCCTCCTTCTAGCGCCAAACTGTTGATGCAAGAAATCACAACAATTAGAAGAACATTGGATTCTCAATGAATCTACGCAGAAGTTTGCATAAAATTCATGGGTCTAGCTTGGATCGGTGAAAAGACAATGAGCAAACACAACCACATAGAGCAAAAGAATTTTCAAAGTAGTTTGGATGCTTAGAATGCAAATCCTACATCCACTACTATGTTATTGAGAATTTATGAGAATGGCGAACTGAGTTACAAAGAGTTATCTCAAGAATTCCCTCAAGTTGTCTCTTCTCTCAGGCTCTATGTGAATAAATCCCTCGGTGTGTGATAGATGTAGTGACTCTTGTGTTTATATATTGTACCCATTCACTACTAGAAAAAACCTCATCCTTGACAGAATAATTTGATAGATTTTTTTGACCGTTCTCAAATTGTCAAGAATTTTAATTTTTTGACAGTTTTTGAACTATCAAGAATTTGAAATATTCCTTAACATTTTTGGATGATTCTTTACAATTATTAACTGTCAAGATTAAGTTGAAAAAACAAAAACAAAAACAAAAACAAAAACAAAACCAAAGAGCCCTAAAACATTTGCTTACTGGTATTGCACTAAAGCAAAAGTTTCCTACCCATTTTGCATTAACCCATTCTCTACCCTCAATTATTTTCCCTTTTTCGTTCTCCACATCTCACTAAGTTTTTCTCTTCGATTCTTTATTCTCACCTTAAATCCTTCTCCGATCTTCTTCATTCTCACCCAATTATAAGCAAGCTTTGGCCTTCGAGTCTGTGACTTCATCCACTCGCCAGTTCGTCATTCTTCAAGCTCTTTTTGTTCAAAGTTAGGTACCACTGTAATTTTGTTATACTGGTGAGAATTGATTATTTTTCAAATGAAAGTTTGGTTCTTGCACCTTGTTTTCGTTTGGGTTTAGCTTCATTTTTTTTTTTCTTTGTCTTGTTCCAATATTAATAGTGAATTAGTTGCTAATGATGTGTGTTTGGGTGTGAATGTATAAATGACTTCGGATTAAACCTAGAGAATGTTATATCAGGAAAGCTTTACAAGTTATCTGCACTAATTAAGAGTGAAAGATAATTGTAGGGAAATTTTGGGTACCTGATTTATATTAATTTGCCTTCATGACCAGGGTGGATTAGGGTAATGATTCGTAACTTCAGGAGATACATGTGAGTTTGGGCCATCAAGAGACTTCTAACATAAAACATTAACCAATTTTGAACAGCCATAAATCTAGAGTAGAAAAATTGCAACTACTCTTTAACAAGTAGAAAAGGAGAGAAAGAAATGTAGGCAGTGGTAGTAGCACAGCAACTAGTGCCAGCTCTTTGTGGGTCTCTTCATAAAGCCTCCTTCAACCACGTCCTTATTCGCTATGCTCTCTCTCTCTCTCTTCCATATAATTTATAAGCTTTATGAGTTGTGTTGAGTTTCTTTTGACAGATCATGGATACTGATCTTGAAGGTAATGGAACTTATCCTCCCGTTCTTGAAGCATTTTGTCAAAAGATTCTTAAGGCTGATTGTTATCTCTTTGCTTCTCATGAGTATAATTACTCTGTTTCTAGTACTCTTTTGATACCCTTTTGCCTATATTATTATTTTTTACAATGATTTTGTTTGTTGTGAAATGAGAATTTTTTTTTTTTTTTTTTTTTTTTTTTTGAAATCCTGAGATAGTTCTTGACTTATAGGAGATTCCAGGATTATGCAAATTTATGAAACTTAACAAGGGTCCATTCTGACAAATATTGAGAAAGATTTTGGTTTGTGTTCAATATTTTATGACAGGTTTCTTTTTACTGAAGTTTGAAACTAGTAGAGTAAGTTGGATAGAAATTTCCTATAATGAAGTTAATTTTTTTAAAGTATAATGTGGAGGAACAAAGATTAAACAAGAAAAGTAGGAGTTGAGGGCATAAGATCTTTTATTGAAGACACATTGTGGATTCTAGTTGGAAGTTGTAGGTGAGTGGACAGGGTATCAAATTTTTGCCATTAGGACCATATCTTGAGTTGGGTTCGTTGTCCTCATTTTATGGGGCCTTGTCGGTGATATTTTGGGTCTTCACATGTATGGATGACTTGTATTTCTTAATTTGTAATAGTACATTGTGAGGAAAATCACAAGGATGCCATTTACCTTTAATCGGGAATTGTGTTGTCTCGGTAATGATTATAACTCAATGAGCTGGCTCATAAGGTGAGTACCTTTAATTCGTGAGTCACACATGATTACTCGTAAAACTAATTTGCATGACTTGGATTACATCTATGTAATATGAGGATTTATGAACTTACCTATTATATACAATATCTGAGTTCACAATGGATAAGTATTTTAAAAACAATGACAATATATTTGTACAAAAGTACTTAAGCATTTTGTTGTATTGTGTATTCTTATCCTCGCATGGCTGTGCATGTTTTTCCATTCCTACAAGAAATGAAATTTTGCTACTTACTAACATAGAGAGCTTTAAGGTGAGATTTAACTTGCTTAGAACTGTTTCTTGGCCATTTTTCTTTCCTTAGAGATGTATGGTTGGTCAATGTAATACCTTGGTAATCTTGGTCAAAGATATCTGCCATGTATATAATCTTTAGTCTCACTTGAAATTCTAAATCAAGCAAATGTTTCCATCATCATACTTTCCTTTAAGAAGGAAATATTCATACTGATTTTGTTGTTTCACACAGGAACGATTTCTGACTACATCTCTTCAATCATATATGATGTTTCAAACATAGAAATACATACTAGTCCATGTTGCTTTTATAAAGCTACAAATCTGATCTCATGTAGTGTTTATAGGTTGAAATTATCCATTCTGTTTTCATGTGAAACTTAACTAATATGCTATCAATATTTAAAATGCAGGTGACAGCAATTCTATCACTTGCAGGTGCATGCTCGGCAGTTGGGGTCACAGTTCTGTATACAAAAGACCTAACTTTGAGTTTTAGTTTTGTTTTTGTTCTCCAATTCGTCACCCGATCTTCTTCGTTCTCACCTGATTGTGTATCAAACTTTTAATTATTGATGCACTAATGCCATGGGTTTTTTATTCATGTATATATACTAAATTTATCTGTTTTTCTTAACGGGTAATAACTGTCAAGAATGGAGTTTCTTGACAGTTTTTCACCTGTCAATGTAGCCCCTGTCAAGAAAGGGTGGTGACCGTTTTTGAACTATCAAGAAATCCGTCAAGGATTTGACCGAATTTTAATCAATCTTTATTAGTTTTCAAACTGTCAATAGTTTTTAACAATAAAAAAAAAAAAAAAAATTAAATTGAATAATAATAATAATAATCAAATTTATTAATAATAATTTTTCATCCTTGATAGTCTTAAAATTGTCAAGAATTTTTTTTGTAAATATTTTTATTTTGTAATTAGTTTATTTTCCTGATTATTACCAATTAAATAATTGAATAATATAATGAAATTCTTCATAATATTCCTCAACAAAAAACAATTATCACAATTCAACAATAAATTTATACATTCAACAATATCTCATAATTATTGAATGGTACATTTTTACATGTTACCGTACAAAGAAAAAAAAAAAACCAAAGTACAAAGAACAAAATAAAAGAAGAATGAACCCCAGGTAAACAGAAATATTTCAATGTCATACTGCATATAGGCCCTTAAACCCTTCCTTAGAAACAATAAGATGTACAACATTCAGAGCTAAAACAAACTTCCCAGTCTGCATCCTTCCTGTCGATTGTTAAATAGTAAAAAATTAACCCAAACACAAAAGAATTATACCTAGTAGAGCAGTTCTTGAAATGAACATGCATAAGTGGACAAGCTGTATGGCAAACATGCAAGCCATACAGCTCCTACCTGGAAATTGTCACTCCAAGCAACTCCACGGTCTTGTCTGCAAGCGCCTACATGGATTTACCAAACAATCAAATGCATAATTTTTCATAGATAGTACAACTCCGAGCCCCATACAACTTAGCAACTAGTCAATTTCATAATCAGCTAATCACCGGTGAGGCTTTCGTCATCATACTATTGGCTACATAAAATAATGCAAGATCTCGGAGTTATTTTCAAATTATACTTTTGTATACGTGTAGGTAATTTAATGTATTTGTCACTACTATATTTAATATATAACTAGTTGTACTATACATCCCAAGTTTGTATTCCAAGTGATACGGCCTTATTTTTAGAAATACATACCATTGATTACATAATAACATGATCCACAAACACCAGCGAAATAATGACAATATTTAGAATGCAAAACTAGGGTATATGATCTGCTTCAACATACATAGCAGCAACCACACCAATTAATGAACGCGAAAGGACAATTGTGTAAATATCAATCAGTGTATCCAAATAAATCAGTACTAGAAAAACCCCCCTTACATTGACCGACCATATATCTCTAAGAAAAGAAAAATAGCCAAGAAACAGTTCTGAGCAAGTTATATCTCACCTTAAGGCTCTTTTTGTTAGTAGGTACCAAATTTTCATTTCCTGCAGGAATGGAAAAACATGCACAACCATTTTGAAGTGAGATTTATGAAGAAAGTAAAATTGAGTATAAATATAGTTCCATATTAATATTTAGCCATTGATAAGAACAAATTTAAAATTTGTACGCAAAGCTTATAGAATTAACATGGAAACCAAAACTGAATATTGCAATATGCAGATTTTCAATTAAAAGAAACAAGAGGATTATTAACATGCAATCTACATAAATAGCAGGCTATTATCAGTACTAAAAAGTCTAAAATCTATAATCTACTAAAGGTCAAGCATGGAGGAAATATAAACTAATTCAATAAAGGATCAAGTTCAAAAGTCTTCTTACACCCCAACGCTTTTGGGAAGGCTATTAAACAATTCATGTCACTTAGGAAGAACGTAAGTTAGAATTTAACATTTTCTTTGATACCTATGTTAAGAAATATGAGTTATTTTGTTTTATTGTTTATTAAGGGTAGATCTGTCTTTTCATTATTTCCTTTGTTTAGCCTATATATATCTTTGTATTTAGGTTAAATCATACTTTTAGTATTCAATTGAATTGTGCAGTATCAATGAAACCCTAGCCTCCTCTTTTTTACTATTATTTCTTTGGATTGTTTAACATGGTATCAGAGCAAAATTTCATGAGACGAGGCTTAATCTTAAACATAGCTTGCGCGGATCCAAAAATTTCAATTAAATTTTTGGAGAGGGTATTCGTTCAGTTTCTGCAATCTGATATTTCGTTGGTATTCATTCAATTTCGGCAATCTGGTATTTCGTTGGTATTCGTTCAATTTCGGCAATCTGGTATTTCGTTGGTATTCGTTCAATTTCGACAATCTGGTATTTTGTTTTCCTTTCTTTTGCATTCTGGTTTTCTTTGTTGTTTGAATATGGCTACTGAAAGAGACGATTCGCTTCAGTCTGTAAGTGTGAGGTTAGATGACAAGAATTATTCGTATTGGAGTTATGTGATGAGAAATTTTCTTAAGGGTAAAAAGATGTGGGGATATGTTAGTGGAACTTCTGTGAAACCTAAGAATACTGATGAGGGTTATGATGCTTTGGTAGATTCCTGGGAAGCAAACAATGCAAAAATTATTACTTGGATTAACAATTCTGTTGGGCATTCCATAGGTACACAGTTAGCGAAGTATGAGACAGCAAAAGAGGTTTGGGATCATCTACAAAGGTTATTTACTCAGTCAAATTTTGCAAAGCAGTATCAATTGGAGAATGACATACGAGCTCTTCAGCAGAAGAATATGAGTGTTCATGAGTTTTATTCTGCTATGACAGATCTTTGGGATCAATTGGCTCTTACAGAATCTGCAGAATTAAAAGCATGTGGTGCCTATATTGCTCATAGGGAGCAGCAACGGTTGGTACAGTTTTTAACGGCACTTCGTAGTGATTTTGAAGGACTTAGAGGTTCAATTTTGCATCGTTCTCCAATGCCTTCTGTTGACTCAGTTGTCAGTGAGTTATTGGCTGAAGAAATACGTCTTAAGTCTCATTCTGAAAAGGGAATTCTTTCTGCTTCTACTTCTAATCCTTCTGTGTTAGCAGTACCTTCGAAGCCAGTCTTTAATAATCAGAATAAACCTTACACAAGGGTTGCCTTCGACGAGTGCAGTTTCTGTAAGCAAAAAGGTCATTGGAAGGCTCAGTGTCCTAAGTTGAGGCAGCAGAATCAATCGCAGCAGCAATCTCAAGCTTGGAAGCCTGGCAACCAGTCACAATCTAATGCTTATAGACCACCTCAGGGTTACAAACCACCACAGTCTAATACTGCAGCAGTAGTTTCATCAGGTCCTTTCACCGATCCTAGTACTCTGGCTGAGCAATTTCAGAAGTTTCTCTCCTTACAGCCACAAGCTATGTCTGCTTCTTCTTCCGTAGGTCAGTTACCTCATAGTTCTTCAGGTATGTCACATTCTGTATGGGTTTTGGATTCTGGTGCTTCACATCATATGTCTCCAGATTCTTCATCTTTTGCTTCTGTGTCCCCTTCGTCTTCTATTCCTGTCATGACTGCTGATGGCACTCCTATGCCTTTAGCAGGTGTTGGTTCTGTTGTCACACCTCACTTGTCTCTCTCTAATGTTTATCATATTCCAAAACTTACATTAAATCTTGCTTCTGTTGGTCAGTTATGTGATTCTGGTAATTTAGTCACCTTTTCCTCTTCTTCTTGTTATGTGCAGGATCTACAGTCTCAGAAGCTGATTGGGACAGGCCGTAGGAAGGGGGGACTATATATTTTGGATGAGTTAAAAGTGCCAGTTGCTGCTGCTACTAGTAGTGCTGATGCTGCTGCTACTAGTGTTGATTTGTCTTCTTTTCGTTTGAGTCCTTCTTCTTCTAGTTTTTATTTATGGCATTCTCGTTTAGGTCATGTTTCGTCTTCTCGTTTGAGATTTTTGGCATCCACAGGGGCTTTAGGAAATTTGCAAACTTGTGATATTTCTGATTGTAGTGGATGTAAACTGGCAAAATTTTCAGCTTTACCTTTTAATCGAAGTATTTCTGTTTCTTCTTCTCCATTTGATTTGATTCATTCTGATGTATGGGGACCTTCTCCTGTTGCCACAAAAGGAGGGTCTCGATATTATGTTTCTTTTATTGATGATCATACTCGTTATTGTTGGGTTTATTTAATGAAACATCGTTCTGAATTTTTTGAGATATATACAGCCTTTCGAGCTCTTGTCAAAACTCAACATTCTGCTATTATCAAATGTTTTAGGTGTGATTTGGGTGGGGAATACACTTCTAATAAATTTTGTGAGTTGCTTGCATTAGATGGAACTGTTCACCAAACCTCGTGTACAGATACTCCTGAGCAAAATGGTGTGGCTGAAAGAAAACATAGGCACATTGTTGAAACTGCTCGTTCTCTCTTATTGTCTTCCTCTGTTCCTAGTGTGTTTTGGGGTGAAGCTGTTCTTACTGCTGTAGGTTTGATTAATACAATTCCATCTTCTCATATTTCAGGTTTTTCTCCTTTCGAAAAGTTGTATGGGTATGCCCCTGATTATTCTTCCTTTAAAGTTTTTGGTTGTACTTGTTTTGTTCTTCGTCCTCATGTAGAACGCAGCAAGTTGTCCTCTCGATCTGTTATTTGTGTCTTTCTTGGTTATGGTGAAGGTAAAAAGGGGTATCGTTGTTTTGATCCAATAACTCAGAAACTTTATGTGTCTCGTCATGTTGTTTTTCTTGAGCATATACCTTTCTTTTCTATTCCATCCACTACTCATACCTTGACTAGATCTGATCTAATTCGTATAGATCCTTTTTCTGAGGATTCTGATAGTTTGTCATCTCAGGTTCCTAGTACTGATCATTCTGCAGGTACTGACACTTTACTCTCCAGCACACCTGAAGCTCCCTCTTCTCCTATGGTCACTCAAGCTTCGTTTGAGATTGTGGATCCACCTCTACGTCAATCCATATGCATTCGTAAGTCCACAAAGTTACCAGATTTTGCTTATTCTTGTTATTCTTCATCTTTTGCTTCTTTTTTAGCTTCTATTCATTGTCTCTCTAAGTCCTCTTCCTATAAAGAGGCAATTCTTGATCCTCTTTGGCAGCAAGCCATGGATAAGGAACTTTCTGCTTTGCATAAGACAGGTACTTGGGATTTGGTTCCTCTACCTCCTGGTAAGACTGTTGTTGGTTGTTGTTGGTTGTCGTTGGGTGTATAAGATCAAGACTAATTCTGATGGATCTATTGAGCGATACAAAGCTAGGTTGGTTGCAAAAGGGTACTCTCAACAGTATGGTATGGATTATGAGGAGACATTTGCTCCTGTTGCAAAAATGACTACTATTCGTACTCTTATTGCAGTAGCTTCGGTTTGTTAGTGGCATATCTCTCAACTTGATGTTAAAAATGCCTTCTTGAATGGAGATCTTCAAGAAGAAGTTTATATGGCGCCCCCTCCTGGTGTTTCACATGATTCTGGGTATGTTTGCAAGTTGAAGAAAGTGTTATATGGTCTTAAACAAGCACCTCGTGCTTGGTTTGAGAAATTTTTTATTGTGATCTCTTCCCTTGGATTTGCTTCTAGTAGTCATGATTCTGCTCTTTTTGTTAAGTGCACTGATGCAGGTCGTATCATTCTGTCTTTATATGTTGATGACATGATTATTACTAGTGATGATATTAATGGTATTTCATTTTTGAAGACAGAGTTAGCTCAATAGTTTGAAATGAAGGATTTGGGTTCTCTACGATATTTCTTGGGTATTGAGGTAGCCTACTCACATTGAGGTTATCTTCTCTCTCAGTCGAAATATGTTGCAGATATTCTTGAGCGGGCTAGACTTACTGATAATAAGACTGTCGATACTCCGATTGAGGTTAATGCAAAGTATTCTTCTTCTGATGGTTTACCTTTGTCAGATCCTACTTTATACCGTACTGTTGTTGGGAGTTTGTTATATCTCACTATTACTCGTCCAGATATTGCATATGCTGTTCATGTTGTTAGTCAGTTTGTTGCTTCTACTACTACAGTTCATTGGGCAGCTGTTCTTCGTATTTTGCGGTATCTTCGGGGTACAGTCTTTCAGAGTCTTTTACTTCCATCCACCTCTTCCTTGGAGCTGCGTGCATACTCTGATGCTGATCATGACAGTGATCCCATGGATCGCAAGTCTGTTACTGGTTTCTGTATCTTTTTGGGTGATTCTCTTATTTCTTGGAAGAGCAAGAAACAATCCATTATTTCTCAATCTTCAACCGAAGCAGAATATCGTGCTATGGCATCTACTTTGGTTACGTTGGTTACTTGCAGATATGGGCGTTCCTTTTTCTCATCCCACTCCTATGTATTGTGACAACCAGAGTTCTATTCAGATCACAACTCGGTTTTTCATGAACGAACTAAGCACATTGAGATCGATTGTCACCTTACTCGTCATCATCTCAAGCATGGCACCATTACCTTGCCCTTTGTTTCTTCTTCTTTGCAGATTGCAGATTTCTTTACAAAGTCGCATTCTATTTCCCGTTTTCGTTTTCTAGTTGGCAAACTCTCGATGCTTGTAGCCGCCGCATCGTGAGTTTGAGGGGAGATGTTAAGAAATATGGGTTATTTTGTTTTATTGTTTATTAAGGGTAGATCTGTCTTTTCATTATTTCCTTTGTTTAGCCTATATATATATCTTTGTATTTAGGTTAAATCATACTTTTAGTATTCAATTGAATTGTGCAGTATCAATGAAACCCTAGCCTCCTCTTTTTTATTATTATTTCTTTGGATTGTTTAACAACCTATTCCTGTCTCCAACAAAAAATGTTTGCAATTCTTTGTCATAATTTATAAGAGAGAATGCCATAGAAATTAACCTGCTACATCAAGACATTGTTGTCCCCTTCAAAAGTAGATTGCACATCAAATTCACTTTTCAAATGACCAACATGATTTTTAGTCTTCAGGCCTTGTCCTTCACATGCTTCACGGCATTCCTAAAAGAACAAGAGTCTGAATCAGACCACTTAACATGAAGGTAAATAATCGATGCGTAGTTGAAGTTCCTGACCTGTAGTGTTCGCTGATTGTGCCAGGTAAAAGTAGCCTTGAATGCACTTGAAATAACATGAATGGTTTTATTTGACTGAGGTGTCCTATTCACATATAGCATCTTTATGTAGTTTGCAGCATAACTGATGGCATATATGTTGCAAGGAGGAAAGGGGGAGGATAGCAGCAGAAATAACAACACCAGTTTATTAGATAAGATCATCAATAGATATGTCCAGTATAATTACTTCTATTCAAATACCACATATTATCGAAGCAATCAGGATAAATATATTAGCATTACTAAGTGAAAAATATAGACACTTTTAGTAGAATCAAACTCCCTACTTACTTTGCAAACAGATGAGAGTCAATTGGGAAAATTTTGTAGATGTGTCAGCATTGGGAAAATTTTGTAGATGTGTCAGCATTGGGAAAATTTTGTAGATGTGTCAACATTGGGAAAATTTTGTAGATGTGTCAACATTGGCAAATACAGTAACATATATACTCAGTTCATATCAGATACTATAAATGTAAGGGAAGAGAAGGGAGAAAAGTTTAATCCCAAAGTTAGAATAAAATTTAATTTTCACAATACAAGTTATCGAGATGCTTGCATCTTTGCAAGGAGAGGCAATAGTCGCTGTTGATGACTTGGATAATCGAGCAACAGGATTTCAAGTCCATTTGGTGTAATAGAGAATGCCCGCCTTGATAGTGCATACCTTATAGCTATTGATAAGCAAATCTAAAAAGAGAAGAATGTTAATTTCCAATAGTTCATTAAGTTTCTCAGGATTACCTGCATCCTTGGCCCAAAAATTATATACAACTACAAAAGTTTTGCAACTGAAGGGAGACCATATTTAAAATCCATTATTACCTTTGATATGTACATTGCTGCTGATGCTATATTTACATGACCAGATGTTAAAGGGGCCATGAAAGCTAAGAATCTCTAAAAATAACACAAATATATAAGAGTTTAGAAAGTCATCTTATCATATAAATTAAGCTAGAAGAAGATAACAAGATGCCATCCATCAGTAAGGTAATTTCCTAATCTGGGTCTCTGATTGCACTAAGATATTCTCCATCAGGTGATGTTAAAGTAGGTGTCCTAGAGAGTAGGTCTCCTAGAGCCAATCAATTATCATAATATTGACTCTTTATAAGAACATTTATTTATCAATAAAAGGCATATTCTTCTATATCGTGTAAATTATAATTGTATGTATTGATATATGTCCTTAGGATGATAGAACCGTGACAAAGGTATCAAGTGTTTCAAATCTTGATAGTGAGAACCCTATGATCACATATGATGGCTATTCTAGAAACGTTTGTAGCCCCAGTGTTATTTTGACCAAGGACATAGATAATACGGTAAGACCATCATAGTGTTGAACGACTCTATCGAAAGACAGTGATTGATCTCACTTGTCAAGGTTGTTTGTGACAACTTGGTGCAACACATAGGTGCTTGCTGTAGGCAATTTCACTAGACAAACCCACCAGAGGATTCCATATGGATGGTGTTAGTAATTGATCTCTAGTAGGCAGCGGAAAAATTAAAATAAATCGGAAATCAATTACTATTACGCCAAGATCTGGGTATCGATTAAATTGCTTACATGTTAAAAACAAAATTTTTGTATAAATCAAATTAATCCATTCAAAGGATCATGAATTTTACGCACGTTTGGAGGCTCCTTCAAGTGTCTCTAATATTATTTCACTACCCATCAATATAGAATCGCACGTACGTTGATCCACATGAAGACAATCCGAAGAACTGACCGTTGTTTTGCTAGAACAACAAGATGGCTTCAAGAATCAAGTTTTTCAAAGAATCTAGCATAGAAAAATATTTCCCTTCAACCAATGAGTGGGGACGTGAGACAGAGAGTGAAAGAGTGGCTAGGGTTTTTTTAATTTAATAACATTATATGGTTTTAATTTTAAGTTGCACTTATATAGTGCAACAATTAAAACCCTATTCCAATAAGGAATTGCCATGGGCTCAAACCCTAATTCACCTTGCAACCAAACATCCTTTAATTGGTATTTTAAATTTTAATTAATTATTATTATAATTAAAAATCAATTAATATGTATATAATAATGTATATTAACAGTTAATTAATAATAATAATCAATTTAATATATGCACACATATATTTAAATATAATCTCACTAATTTTAATTTTAACATTAAAATTAAATACAAGCAACAATCTCAGCAAATTTAATTGCACTATCAAATTACAAACATACCTTTTCGTCCTAAAAGATGAAAATACCCATTTCACAAATTGATTCTTAAATTATCTTCTAAGTGTGTGATTTGTAGGCTCCTTATCATATCGGCAGTGAGTAGTATTGCGATTAACACCAATTAATTGTTTCATTACACACAAACCAAGGTTGGCCCCTAGCAAGGCATGATGGCCACCCGATAGATTCAGGTTCAACGAAATTGCTACCTATCAACGATATGGTTACCGTGCAATCAAATCATTTCATAATACGTTATCACAACGAGGCTGAGGTACATAAATAGTGCCAACCTCAATTATTCTCGATATCTTTGTATTCAGTTATTGGACTAATGACTAGATAAATAAATTGGATTGAGCAACAACTCAATCCCATTGCTGCCATTTACTGAATTGCGCAGTGAGATAACTTCTCTTATACCTAGGAGTGATGAATCCTTTGTCGATCTACCATAGTTTTGGTACACTCCTCAATGCAGCCAATCACTATTGTATTGATAGCTCTAAATAGAACTACGTTAGGCTAGTGTCAAACGACACCAATCAGTGCACAAGGCGCTCTCAAGTCTAAGGACCACATGCTTCACTATTCGTTAGAGGATTTATTCCATAGACACTGTGGTTACCATCCATATGGAATCCTCTAGTGGGTCCGTCCAGTGAACTTGCCTACAGCAAGCACCCATGTGTTGCACCAGGTTGTCGGCAAACAATCTTGACAAGTGAGATCAATCACTATCTTACGACAGGGTCATTCAACACTATGATCGCCTTACCGTATTATCTTTGTTTTTGGTTAGAATAATACTGGGGCTATGGACATTTCTAGAATGGCCACCATATGTGATTATAGGGTTCTTACTATCAAGATTTGAAACACTTGATACCCTTGTCACGGTTTTACCATCCAAAGTACATATACCATTACATATAACTATGATTTTCACAATATATAAGAATATGACTTTTATTGATAAATAAACATTATTACAAAGAGTCCATTTTACAATAATTGATTGGCTTCAAGGCACCTATTCTAACAATCTCCCACTTGCACTATAGCCAATCATTCATGTATTTAATACCTGAATGACCTTAAGTGTTTTTCATACTTCTACTATGATAGAGGCTTCCTCAGTGGATTGGCGAGATTGTCATCAGTATGCACTTTACTAATCTGCACATCTTTCCTCTCAACCATTTCTCTGATGAGATGAAATCGTTTGAGTATGTGTTTGGACTTCTGGTGAGACCGTGGTTCCTTTGCTTGAGCTATTGCTCCATTGTTGTCGCAATAGACATCTATTGGATCAACAATCGTGGAGACCACATCAAGTTCGATGACAAACTTCTTAATCCAGATTGCCTCCTTGGCCGCATCAGATAATGCGATATACTCAACCTCCATTGTAAAGTCCGCTATAATGCTTCACTTGGAGTCTTCCAGCTCATTACACTCCTATTGAGACAAAATACAAACCCGAATTGTGAGCGATACTCATCTTTATTTGTTTGAAAACTAGAATCAATGTATCCTCTTACAGTGAGCTTATCTTCCCCTCCATAAACCAAGAACATATCCGTAGTCCTTTTCAAGTATTAAGGATGTTCTTGACAGCTATCCAATGACGCTCACCTAGATCCGTTTGATATCTACTACAAGTGCTTAATGCACATGAGACATCAATCTGAGTACACAACATGGCATACATGATGGATCCAATTGCTGACGCATATGGGATCCTTTTCATTCTATCTCTCTCATTGTGTGTTTTAGGACACATATCCTTGGAGAGATAGACACCATGTGACATCGGAAGAAATCCTTCCTTGGGTTTTTCCATACTGAATCTTTTTAGTACCTTGTCAATGTATGTACTCTGACTTAGGCCATGCAACCTACGCGATCTATCGTAGTAGATCTTTATTCTGAGGATGTAGGTTGTTTCTCCTAAGTCCTTCATGGAGAAGCACTTGGATAACCAAGTCTTTACCGACTGCAAGTTCGGTTTATCATTCCCGATCAGAAGTATGTCATCAACATAGAGCACCAAGAATACCACTACGCTCTCACTTACCTTTTTGTAAACATAGGGCTCATCTTCGTTCTTGATAAAACTAAATTCTTTTATGGTTTCATCAAAACTAATGTTCCAACTCGTTGAAGCTCGCTTGAGTCCATAAATGGACCTCTGCAACTTTCATACCTTATCAACTTGTCCATCAAGAACGAAACCATCGGGTTGTGTCACATATTCAAGGTTTCCGTTTAGGAAAGCTGTTTTGACATCCACTTGCAAAATTTCATAGTCATGATATGCGACAATTGCAAGCATAATCCAAATGGACTTAATCATGGCAACCAACGAAAAGGTTTCTTCATTGTCAATACCATGAATTTGTTTGAAACCTTTGGCAACCAGTTGTGCCTTATAAGTATGTACCTTGCCATCCATGTCAGTCTTCTTCTTGAAAACCCATTTACACGTTATGGGTTTTACCTTTTCAGGTGGATCCACCAAAGACCATACTTGGTTCTGGTACATGGAGTCTATCTCAGATTTCATGGCTTCAAGCCATTTAATAGAATATAGATCCGGTATAGCATCTTCATAGGTTCCAGGTTCATTGTCTTGGTAGACCAATACGTCACCATGTTGAGTTATGAGAAAACCATATCTCTCGGGCTGATGATGTACTCTCCCAGACCTACATAGCTCCTATGCTACTTAATGTGGTTCACTTTGATCCACAAATTGTGGAGTGACCTCCTCACGATGTTCAACCACTTCTTGTGGCACATCCTCCCATCCTTCGTCTAATGCATTTTGTGGTTCTAAAACTTTATTGAGTTCTACTTTTCTCCCACTAGTACTTCTTAAGAAAAATTCATTTTCTAAGAAGACACCAGTACGAGTGACAAAAATTTTGCACTCTTTTGGATGACAGAAATAGTACTTTTGGTCTACCTAGGATACCTCACAAAAATACATTTGTCAGATTTCCGGCCCAACTTGTTTGAAGTCAATTTCTTGACATAAGCTTCACAATCCCAAATCTTTAGATAAGACAAGTTGGGCTTTTGTCCACTCCATAATTCATATGGAGTCTTATCTACAGACTTTGACGGCACACAATTTAGTATGTGAGTCACAGTCTCTAGGGCATAACCCCAAAATGATGCAGGTAGATCACTAAAACTCATCATGGACCTAACCATGTCAAGTAAGGTCCAATTCCTCCTCTCAGACACTTCATTGTGTTGGGGTGTATACGGAGGGCTGTATACAGAGGGGTGAGTTGTGATGTTATCCCATATTCCTTCTGGTATTCAGAAAACCTTGAACTCAAGTATTCACCTCCTCGATCTGACCGAAAAGTCTTAATACTTTTGTCCAACATATTATGTACTTCATTCTTGAATTTTTTGAATTTATCAAAGGCATCAGATTTATGTCTCATAAGGTAGACATAACCATATCTACTGAAATCATTAATAAATGTGATGAAGTATGAATATCCACCTCTGGCTTTAACTGTTAGTGGACCGCATACATCACTATGGATGATGCCTAACAGTTCAGTAGCCCTTTCACTTTGTCCTGTGAAAATCTACTTGATCATCTTGCCTAAAAGGCATGACTCGCATAACTCAAATGAATGGAAGTCAAAAGGGTCCAAAACTCCATCCTTTTGAAGTTTTGCCAGAGTTATATTTGATTTTGATCGTTATGTATAGATTTCTTAGTTTCAACATTGAGAATATCCTTATTGTTTAAATCAAGAACGTATAATTTGTTATATAACCTTGAATTCCAAATAGAATACCATTCAAACTAAAGGACAACAATCCATTAGAAATCTCAAAATGATATCCTATATTATCCAAAACGGATACTGAAATAATGTTTCTAGAAATCGTAGGTGAAAAATAACAATCTTTGAGTTCTAATATTAAGCCCGTAGGCAAAGATAAACAATGAGCCCCTATAGATAATGCAGCCACATGTGCTCTATTTGCAACTCGTAGGTCCACTTCTCATTTAGCGAGCAATCACTTTGCCTCAGTCCCTGGACATCAGTATGAATTTGAGTACCAGATCCTGTGTCAATGACCTAAGATGTTGAAGGAGAGAAGTTAATCTCAATCATGTACATACCTAAAGTCGAAGCGTTTGACTTCTTCTTGTTCGCGAGGAAAACCTTGTAATGCTTCCTCTAGTTGTTGCCACAATAGAAGCACACTACCTTCCCACCTTTCCCAATACCACCCTCAGACTTGAGAGTATCTTATCCTTTGGGCTTAGGCTTAGGCTTCGGCTTGGGATTGGCCTTGGCCTTTCCCTTACCCTTACCCTTTCCTTTGCTAGCAGCAACTAGTAAAATATGCTTAGACTTTTTCATGTCTTGCTTCGCAGTCTTAAGCATGTTCTGTAATATCCCACTTGAGGTACGTATTTAAGATTTGTCGTATTAGCTAAAAGTTTATTGTTTTAACTTAAATTGAGTTGTATGTTGAGTTGGTTGAATTGTTGCCTTGAAATGGGTTGAGTTTTGGTGAAGTTGAAAATTCAAATTTCGCCGGGGCGAAGAAGAAACTTCGCCGCGGCGAGGAGGAGAAGTGGCATTCGGGTAGGTTCTGCCCAATTTCGCCGAGGCGACAAAAAATTCTTCGCCGCGGCGAAGAGCCTAAAATAAAGATTCTTGAGTTTTCTAGAAAATTCTCCTTTTGGGACACAATGACCATTTTACCCCTAATTAGTAGGAAAAGTGGGGAGTAAAATGAAAGGAATTTTAGTAGAGATTGTGGTTGTATGGGGGTGTAGTTGTAAAGAATCAAAGGATATAGATGGAATTTCCAAGAAAGGACAAGGGCAAAATGGGAAATGAAGCTTTTAATATGAACTAAAAAGAGTAAAGTGTAGAGAAAGCCCTCATTCATCTTCATTCCACCGCCTCTTCCATTGCCCTTATTCTCTCAATTTCTTCACCCAATTTTCCAAGAGTTCTAAGGGTTTTAAGAAGCTTTTTGAGTAGAAATTTCATCTAAAGCTTTCTAAGGTAAGAATTCATGCTTTAGATGTGAGTTTTCTTGTATTTATAGTGAGGTCTTATTGTGTTGTTGCTGCCCTTGTGGTTGTTTTGAGTTGTAGAGAAGAGACAAGCCAACAAAGGGAAGGAAAAGTGCTAAGGAAGCCATCTTTGCACAAGGTAAGTAAATCCAACCAAGTTGAGTTATGACTAAGCTTTGAGTAGAGACTTATTTTAATTATGTATGTACATGATATATCTACTGAAAATTGAGATGAGATGTGTGCTTAGTCTTAGTAGTTGGGATTGATTATATATGAGAAGTGTTGTTGATATGTGTATTGAGAATGGAGTTTGAGATGAAGTTTGAGAGATGTTTTGTAATCCTTTTTGGGAGTGTTTTTCTTGACAGGGATTATGAGTAATTGAGGGAGTTTTTCCCCAATTTGGATGGCTAGAAAAATGAAGTTTAGTAGTAATTTTCGTAGGGTGTTTTTATGCACATGAGATGTTTGAGGAAATGCCTAAGTGAAATCTGCCCTGTCACTGCCGTAACGTTCAGAGTAATTTTTGAGTATCTTACGGTTCGAACTGGGCTGAGACCAAAACAGAGAAGTTGTAGCCCTGTTTCTAAGCTTTGAAACGAGACCAGAACCGTAGTAATCCGAGGTGTATAGCATAAGTTATGGCCGTTTTAGTGTGACCGGTGCAGAATGACGGTTTTGAGGAAATCTTGTAGTTGGCATTTCATTAGTGCATTAGGGAGCATGAGCTAGCTCTACACCTTTGTTTATGCACTTAAGCAGTAAGATATAGCTTGAGATATAGTATAGAATATGAGTATATGCTACTCTCTTAAGAGAAAGAGAATAGAGTAGGTTGTGCGATGGGGAACCCGTGAGTAATGGGTAGAGTATTCCCGCATGTACGCCGCATTGAGAGAGCGGCATGAGTATCAGCTAGAGAAGTGGTGTAGTCCGTGAGAGTGCATGCGGATGAGGGCTATACCCGAGTACCCGAGAGAGAGAGATTATAGACTCACATGGCCAAGGGTTCCGAATCCATGCATAACCGAGTCCGATCGGCTAGAATGAGTAGAGATCACGTAGAGTGGGAGTGAGTCCCGGCCGTGCCCCCGGTGAGATGGGGTCGTGATTTATGAAAGAGTTATGAGAAAAGAGTTTCTAAGAGAAAGAGAAAGAGGAAAAGAAAGACGTACCCAAAGAGTTATTGAACGGGGAGTTGTAAGGAAAGAATTAGAGAAAGAGAGTTACGGGGCTAGTATGAGTAGAGGATTTACTTACTGAGCATTGTTTTAGTGCTCACCCCGTTGTTTTTCCCATGTTTTGCAGGACCTAGGTGAGGACACTGTCGGATGGATGTCGGCGTGCGAGGAGGAGTGGCTACACTGTCCCTGATGTTTTGATAACTTTTGTATATGTTATGCATTTTGTGTAAAAATGTACAAATTTGTAAAGAGTATGTATATATGTTTAATAAAAGAAAAATTTGGGCCCAATTTCCTTATGTTATTTTATATGTATTTCTTTACAAAGTTTTGAGTAGTAGTGGCTATTACATGTTCAGAGGCTTTGACAGGGTTTCACCGTCGTGTTCATATTGAAATTCATTATGAGTGATGAAAAGGAATCAGGTAGTGACTGTAGAATTAAATCCACTTGTAAGTCTGCATCCACACCAAACCCCAAAGTTTTAAGCCTCTCTAGATGCCCAATCATCTTGAATACCTGAGGACCAACTAGGGCTCTCTCAGTGATACGACTCCTAAACAATGAACTCAACACCTTATACCTCTCATGTTGAGCCTTTCCTTCGAAAAGCTCCTTTAGGTGCAGAATTATGGCAACAACATCTATATTCTCATGCTGCTTTTGTAGATCAAGTGTCATCGATGCTAGCATAATGCATTGAACATTATCAGCATCATCAAGGAACTTTTGGTAAGTATCCTTTACTTCCTGAGTGGCATCAGGATCAGGCTCAGCCATATAACGCCTGTCAAGGATATATAATTTCTTTTTGGATTTCAATACAACTCGAAGATTTCGATACCAGTCCGAGAAATTGGATCCATCCAGCCTGTTTTCCTTTTCGATTATCGATCACAGGTTGGTATTGCTCATTTTAGTGAATCTACAAATATAGAAAAGTAAAAGTCATTATCATGTTTATTATTATTTAATAAGGTCGTTTATTAAAAATGCTCCTACTATTTTCCTCAAGCCAATAGCCCTCACTATTAACTCGGGAAAGCCTGTTGGCTTTCCTAGTGGATTGAGATCCCATCTGGCCCATTTCAAACCTTCGCTTTGTCAAACAACAAAAAATGGGTTGATTAGATAAGCCAACAAACTTAATCCACACTAGTTGATAGCTCCCACTACCAACTTTAAATGCGAAGTAAGCCAACAAGCCAATCATACAGTACGATGACTGAAGCCATTGTCCTCAAGTGTAATTCTCAAAATCAGTAGAGTGGACACTAAATGTCACCACGCACACGCAACAAGTGTACTTTTCTACTATGCCTATGACGTGCTTATCAACCTTCGCTTTGGCGAACAGGCAAAACACATCATTTTAAGTCGAACCATCACTATTAAGGAAAACTCCAATGAGCTTTAACCTCTCCCTAGTAGAAGTGTATCCTTCGCTTTGACGAATAAGGTTCCAATGAATAGTGGTTTGATTAAAGTCATGATGATGGAAGGCATTTCAAGTGACTTAATATATTTTATTTAAGGGTTTTTATTTTACGTCTCACTAATTTATTATCTTTGTTAGAATGTCATTGATTTGTATGTTATTAAACATTCAACCTTAGCATGCATTCGAAACAAAAATTAAACGTGCAGGTACATGGCCCACTAAAACCGATTTCCTCTAGCCTAGAGGAATCGGTAGGTCAACCTAGGGTTTAAAAGATAAAACTTGGGTCTTCAAGTTATTCCTCTTCATTGCTTCTTAGTTCTTCATCACGATCATTACAAAAGATTTTATAATAAATAAAAGCCTATTCTAATATTTACATCAATAAAATAGAAACCTCGCGTTACATACGAGGGGAGTGAGATGAGAAGAAGAAATACATGGAGATATGAGAGAGAGAGAAAGAACACACAGGTCCTATTTATTTAAAAAAAATATTACAACCAAGCCCAAAATTAAAAATAAACAATAGCTCTAAGGCTCATGTATCTGGCACCATGCAATTATCAAACGAGAACATTACATACATTCTAAACAATCAATTTTGAATTGGGTGGGTGAAATTATGAAATTACCCTCTTAATTGTGCATAATAGTTATTGGCTTTGAAGGTTCTAACAAACTGCAGTTTGGTCTTTGCGTAAAAAACACAAAATGGTGCAGTAGCTTTCTTGTCGCGGCAAAGAAAATTCTTTGCCGCGGCGAAGTTCAAATAACATATAATCGCTACGGTGAAGTTTTATTTTGCCGCAGCGAGATTTAACTTCCAAAGAACTCTAGAAATTCCAGAATGTTTCTTGCCGCGGCGACATTTTATTTTGCCACAGCGATATTTACTTTTTTGCATCTCACCGCATATCAGTTAATCGAATGCATCAGCACATGACTAGAACATCAACCAACCAAAAAATCATTCATCAACACATTGTTTAATAAATTAATCATTTAAAACATGCAATATATAGAATTTTTCAGAATTTAAAAACATTCAATTCATGCAATAACATGTTATCAAACAAATACACATGTTATCAAACATCAATTAAGCAATATAATCTAATATGTAAGGCTTTGATACCACTATTAGTAATTGATCTCTAGTAGGCAACAAAAAAATTAAAATAAATTGGAAATCAATTATTATTAAGCCAAGATTCGGGTATTGATTAAATTGCTTACATGTTAAAAATAAAAAATCTGTATAAAATAAAATTAATCCATTCAAAGGATCAGGAATCTTACGTACATTTAGAGTCTCCTTCAAGTGTCTCTGATTTTATTTCGATATTGATTCAATATAGAACCGCACGTATGTTGATCCACACGAAGACAATCCGAAGAACCAACCGTTATTTTGCTAGAACAACGGGATGGCTCCAAAATCAAGTTTTTCAAAGAATCAAGAAGAGAAAAATATTTCCCTTCAATCAATGAGTGGGGATGTGAGAGAGAGAGAGAGAGTAAAAGGGTGACTAGTGTTTTTTAATTGAATAATGTTATGTGGTTTTAATTTTAAGTTGTACTTATATAGTGTAACAATTAAAACACTATTCCAATAAGGAATAACCATGGGCTCCAACCCTAATTCACCCTTGCAACCAAACACCCTTTAATTGGTATTTTAAATTTTAATTAATTATTATTATAATTAAAAATCAATCAATAAATATATAATAATATGTATTAACATTTAATTAATAATAATAATCCATTTAATATATACGCACATATATTTAAATACAATCTCACTAATTTTAATTTTAATATTAAAATTAAATATAGGCAACATTCTCAGCTAATTTAATTGCATTGTGAAATTACCAAAATACCCTTTCATCCTAAAAGATGAAAATACCCATTTCACAAATTGATTCTTAAATTATCTTCTAACTGTGTGACCCATAGGCTCCTTATCATATCGGCAATGAGTAGTATCACAATTAACACCAATTGATTGTTTCTTTACACACAGACCAAGATTGGCCCCTAGCGAGGCATCATGGCCACCCGATAGATTTTAATTAAGCGAAATAGCTACCTATCAACGATATAGTTACCGTGCAATCAAATCCTTTCATCGTATGTTATCTCATCGAGGCTAAGGTATAGAAATAGTATCAACCTCAGTTATTCTCGATATCGTTGTATTCAATTACTGGACCAATGACCGGATAAATAAATTGGATTGAGCAACAACTCAATCCCATTGTGGCCACAGATTTAGTGTCATTGCCATTTACTGAATTGTGCAGTGAGATAACTTCTCCTGTACTCGGGAGTGATGAATCCTTCATTGATCCACCATAGTCTTGATACACTCCTCGATACAAGCAATCACTGCCGCACTGATAGCTCTGAATAAAACTATGTTGTCAAGTCTAAGGGTACATGTACCACCATTCGTTAGATGATTTATTCCATAGGCATTGAGGTTACCATCCATATGGAATCCTCTGGTGGGTCTGTCCAATGAACTTGCCTACAATAAGCACCCATGTGTTGTACCAGGTTGTCGGCAAACAACCTTGACAAGTGAGATCAATCACTGTCTTTCGACAAGGTTGTTCAACACTATGATAGCCTTACCATATTATCTGTGTCCTTGGTCAGAATAATACTGGGGCTACAAACATTTCTAGAATGGACACCATATGTGATCATAGGGTTCTCACTATCAAGATTTGAAACACTTGATACCCTCGTCACGGTTCCACCATACTGTTCACAGTTGTAATTTCCTTGAATCTCTATCTGTTAGGTGGCCATGATGCCTTGCTAGAGGACAATCTTGGTCTGTGTATAACTGATGTTAATTGCGACACTACTCACTGCCAATATGATAGGGAACCTACAGGTCACACATTTCGAAGACAGTTTAAGGATGATGACATTTTGGAAGGGTATATTCATCTTTTAGATGAATGGGCATATTGGTAAATTTGCCGTGTAATTAAATTTACTGAGGTTATTGCCTATGTCCAATTTCATTATCAGAATAATTTAGCAAAAATATAAATTTTATTATTAGAGTTACTATTAATATTTAAACTAAATAATGAAATTGGGTTAATATGCAATTCTACCTAAAGTTTGAGTTGATGCTAAACTTGAGGGGTAGAGGGGATATTTGCTTTATTATTTAAATAAAGCAAAATTAGGTTTTCACTAACCAAACTATAAGCTGCCGTCCCACTCCCATTTTGAGAAGAAAAATATTCTTCTTTTTTCTCAATTTTCCCTTCAAAAGTCGACTAAGCCTTGAAGCCGAGAATTGATTCTAGCAAAATTAATTCTTGGTTATTGTTGTACTGTTTTCATGTGGACAACGTGAGTTCGATTCCATTCTTGAATCGGTAGCTAAATCGATTTCAGAGACATTGAAGGAGCCTTCTATTTTCGTAAGTAAATCTGAATCCTTGTATGGATCCCATTTTGAGAAGAAATTTTTTTTTTCTTAATTTTCCCTTCAAAAGTCGACTAAGCCTTGAAGCTGAGAATTGATTCTAACAAAATTAATTCTTGGTTATTGTTGTACTGTTTTCGTGTGGACGATGTGAGTTTGATTCCATTCTTGAATCGGTAGCTAAATTGATTTCAGAGACATTGAAGGAGCCTCCTATGTTCGTAAGTAAATCTGAATCCTTGTATGGATTTTGTGTTGTTTTGATTATATGCATGTAAAACATATATTCATTAGACCTGATCTTGGCAATAATAGTAATCGATGAACAATTTTTTTTTGTTTTTTCATTGCGTTGTATCACCGATTTACTAACAGTGGTATCAAAACGTAGGGTTTTGATAATATATGTTTTAATTAAATTGAATTGATTGATTACCTATATTGATTGCTAGAATTGCATGTTTAGGTTTTTCAATCTATTCAATTGCTTAAATTGATTAATTGATATACTGAATTTGTTGATGAATGTGTATTAGTTCATTTTCGTGTTTTAACGCATGAACAGTTCTGGAATTACGATTTGCACCACGGCATAGATTTGTTCTCCACGATGTCGAGCTTTATAAAGCCTGAAAAAATAGCGTACGCCGCGGTGAAATAAAACTTCGCCACAACGGGATCATGGGGTAAGCGATTGGAACACGCATATAGGCCCCGAAAAAATGAAACTTCACTGCGGCGAGATGACATTGTGCAATTGTGAAATTGTGTGATTTGAACTGCGGCGTAATAAAACTTTGTTGTAGCGTGAAAGTGTAGTAAGATCACGTACTCCGCAATTTGAGCCGTAGCGTAGTAAAACTTCTTCATGGCATGTAGCACGTCAGATCGTAAATTGTGTGGTCTTTGCCGCGGCGTAATAAAACTATGCCACAATGTGAAGGTGTTGTTAGAGCACGAGTTGTTGGATTTGCGCCTCGGCGTAATAAAACTTTGTCATGACGCATATTCATTTCCTTCGCCTTGCCGCGATATAATAAAACTATGTCATGGCATGAATGCTGCTATATGTCTTATTTCATGTTGTTACGTGATGAGACTTAAGTACACCATTTTAAAAGTGCTAGACCAATACATAATTCTGCAAATTCAAGAGGGTAATTTTGTAACTCCACCCACCTAATTCAAAATTGATTGTTTTGAATGTATGCAATAATTCTTGTTTGACAAATTGCATGATGCCCGGTACATGAGCCTTAGACCTATTGTGAGTATTTTAATTTAATTTTGGGTATGTATGGTTGTAAATTATTTTTAAATAGGGCATGTGTGCTCTACCTTTCTCCTCCCTTCTTGATGTACATTCTCTTCTCATTTTATTCCCCTTGAATATAACTCGCGGTTTCTAAATTTATTGATGTAAAATTAGTATAGTTTTAATTTCATTGTAAATTTAGTGTGATGTAATTTGTAATGTACTTGAAGATGGAGCAAGGATGAAGCGATCATACTTGAAGACTCATGATATTATTATAGGATTCCTATGCGACCTACCAATCCCTCTAGGCTCGAGGAAATCAGTTTTAGTTAGGCCATGTATCGACATGTTTCCTTAAATGCTTAGTATGCATGCTAAGGGTGCATGTTTTGACTATAACATGCTGATAAAGATAAAATTAGTGAGACATAAAATAAAAACCCTCAAATAAAGTATATTAAGTCAAACGCATACCTTCCATCACCATGGGTTTAATCAAATCACTGTTCATCGAAACCTTTTTCGCCAAAGCAAAGGGAACACTTATACCAGTGGGAGGTTAAATTTCATTGGAGTTTTCCTTAGTGGTGATGGGTCAACTTAAATTATATGTTTTGCTTGTCCGCCAAAGCGAAGGTTGATAGGCATATCATAGGCAAAGTAGAGAAGTATACTTACTGTATGTACGTGGCGACATGTAGTGTCCACTCTACTAATATCGAGAATCACACTTGAAGACAATGGCTTCAGTCATTGTATTGTGTGATTGGTTTGTTGGCTTACTTTACATTTGAGGTTGGTAGTTAAAGCTATCAAGTGGTGTGAACTGTGTTTGTTGGCCTACCTAATCAACCCATTTTGGCTTGTTCGCCAAAGCAAAGGTTTGAAATGGGCAAGATGGGATCTCAATTCACTAGGAAAGCCAACGGGCTTTCCCAAGTTAATGTTGGAGTAGGTGCCCTAGAGCCAATCAATTATTATGGAATTGACTCTTTGTAATAATGTTCATTAATCAATAAAAGACATTTTATACTATATCACGTAAATCATTATTATTGCAATATGTATTGATATATGTCCTTAGAATGGTAGAACCATGACGAGGGTATCAAGTGTTTCAAATCTTGATATTGAGAACCCTATGAGCACATATGGTGGCCATTCTAGAAACGTCCGTAGCCCCAGTATTATTCTGAAGTAAGGGCACAGATAATACGGTAAGGCTATCATAGTGTTGAACGACCCGGTCGAAAGGCAATGCCTGATCTCACTTGTCAAGGTTGTTTGGTGACAACCTAGTGCAACACATGGGTGCTTGCTATAGGCGATCACACCGCAGCAAGTTCACTGGACTGACCCACCAGAGGATTCCATATGGATGGTAACCCCAGTGTCTATGGAACAAATCATCTAACGAATGGTGGTGCATGTGATTCTTAGACTTGAGATCACCGGAGCACCTTGTGCACCGATTGGTGTAGTTTGACACTAGCCTAACGCAGTTCTTTTCAGAGCTATCAATACGGTGGTGATTGGCTGCATCAAGGAGTGTATCAAGACTACGGTGGATTGACATAGGATTCATCACTCTCGAGTACAGGAGAAAGTTATCTCACGACGCAATTCAGTATATGGCAATGACACTAAAACTGTGGCCACAGTGGGATTGAGTTGTTGCTCTATCCAGTTTATAATACGGGTCATTGGTCCAGAAACTGAATAAATAATATCGAGAGTAACCGAAAGTTGACACTATTTTTTTGCCTTCGTCTTGTCGATATAACGTATGATGAAAGGATCGAATTGCACGGTAATCATATCATTGACAGGTAACTACTTTGCTGAATTTGAATCTATCGAGTGGCCATGATGCCTTGCTAGGGGCCAATCTTGGTTTGTGTATTAGTGAGACGATTAATTGGTGTTAATCGCGATACTATACACTGCTGATATGATGAGGAGCCTATGGGTCACACACATAGAAGATAATTTAAGATCCAAGAAGAAAGAAGGGCGTTTTCATCTTTTAAGGCAAAAGGGTATTTTGGTAATTTCACAGTGCAATTAAATTTGCTGAGGTCGTAGCCTTTATTTAATTTGTTAGAAAAATTAAATGAGTGAAATTACGTTTAAATGTGTGTTCGCACATATTTAAATATGTTGTCATTATTGTTAAATGTTAATATATATTTAAATATGTATTAATTGATTTTGATTGAGATAATGATAGGAAAAAATAAAAATATCAAATTGGGAGTGTTTGGCAACATGGGGCGTTTGGGTTGGAGCTCAAGCTTATTCCATATGGGATTAGGGCAACTTGATTAAATATAAAAGGAAAAGTGTGTGTTAATTGTTTTTAATGAATTGATTTCTCTTTTAAAAAAAAAACACACACAACAGCCCCTTTGATAAACACTCCCACGGCAACAACACCTTTTGGCCCAAAATCAATTCAATTGATTTGCTTTCTTCTTAATCTTGAAGCCAAAAAGGATCTAGCAAATCCCTCTTTGATTCTTTTTGAGATTGTCTTCGTGTGGACTATGCAGGTTCGATCCTACACTTGGATCGGTAGCAAAACATTTGTCGACAAATTTGGAGGAGCCTCTAACGTGCGTTTGTTTTCTTTAAACTCATATTTATTTTTCTGCAGATTTTATTTAATATGAATTTTAAAATTATACCCTTGATCTTGGCTCATGTAAACGATCTCTATATTATATTTGTTTTGTTTCCGCTGCGTATACGGGACCGTTTACTTACAGTTAATAGTAAGGGCTATTGGCTTGAGGAAAATAGTGGGGGCGATTCTTTAATAAAAGTCCTTATTAAATAATAATAATAAACATTATAATAACTTTTACTTATTCTACACTTGTAGATTCATTAAAATGAGCAATATGAACCCATCATCACTGTGACAAATCATCTAACTGGGAAACAATGGAATTGTGAGAATTTTGTTGACTGCTATAGAAGTATAAACAATTTACTTAAGTCAAGTGATAGATTATACACAATTGAGTAGGCTTTGTCACCAGAGCCTGTTGATAGTTCTATCCATCAGACTAGGTATGTATACATGAAGCATAGACATGATGCTAAAGCAGAAACGACAAGATACATTGTACTTGTATCAATGACACCATTACTATGATTTTAGTGCCAAATATGGACTTAGCTTCCATTCTTTATATCTCCTCTAGGCTGTAATTTTGATTTCCTTTGTGTGGGAAACCTCTCCTTACACATGTGCACCCAAACCCAATCTCCAGGTTGGAAGACAACCTTCAAACGCCCCTTATTGGCTTGCTTAGCATATTGCTCATTCTTCCTTTCAATGTTGGCCCAAACTTTGGCTTGTAAATCCTTCACAAAATCTGCCTTTTTCTTACCATCAAGATTAGCATGCTCATTAGGAGGCAAAGGTAAAATATCCATAGGTGTTAAAGGATTAAAGCCATAAACAATTTCAAAAGGAGAAAATGAAGAAGTAGAATGAACAATCCTATTATATGCAAACTCAATATGTGGCAAACATTTCTCCCACTGCCTTAAGTTCTTTTGAATGATAACATGCAACAAAGTAGTGATTGTCATCCGTTTGAGGATGTGCAACAGTAGAGAATAACAGTTTGGTTCCTAATTTATTCCATAAAGCACTCAAAAAATGACTTAGGAACTTAACATCTCTATCACTAACAATTGTCTTAGGCAACCCATGCAAACGAACCACTTCTTTAAAGAACAAATCAATAATATTTGTTGCGTCGTTGGTTTTAGAACATGCAATAAAATGAGCAATTTTACTGAACCTATCAACAACAACAAATATGCTATCCTTGCCACTTTGAGTCCTTGGTAATCCTAAAACAAAATCCATAGATATATCAATCCAAGGTTGATTAGGTATAGGTAAAGGGGTATACAAGACATGCGGTCTAACTTTAGATTTTACTTGCCTACATGTAATGCACTTATCACAAATAGATTGCACATCATGCTTCATATGAGGCCAATAAAAATGCTCCCGTAATATATCTAAAGTCTTTAGAACACCAAAGTGACCCATCAAACCTCCCCTATGATTTCCCTAACAAGCAACTCACGAATAGAACAAATAGGCACACATAATTTATCTTTCTTGAATAGAAATCCTTCATGCCTATAAAAATCACCAAACGCACACTTATCACATGCATTCCATACTTGGCTGAAATCAGAATCATTTTCATTCAAATCCTTAAGCAATTCAAAACCAAGTAATTTAGTTTGCTATGAAGTAAGTAATACGTACCTCTTAGACAATGCATTAGCCACAATGTTTTCCTTCCCATGTTTGTATTTGATTACATAAGGAAACGTTTCTATGAACTCCAACCACTTAGCATGTCTTTTATTAAGCTTACCTTAGGTCTTCAAGAACTTCAAGCTCTCATGATCGGAATGAATGATGAATTCCCTCGACCACAAGTAATGCTGCCATGTTTGAAGAGTTCTCACTAACGCATAAAGCTCTTTGTCGTAAGTAGTATAATTTTTTTTTTTTTTTTTTTTTTTGGGTAAGTAAGCTTTTATAGAAAGGGGAAAGAATGTACAAAAGGCCTAAAAGTCGACCAACCTACCTCTAGACAAGCCCTAGGTTAGGAGACATAAGTAGGATAATTCAACACTACCCCACTTAGCTTTTCACTAAAATAAGCAATTGGTTTGGAATCCTGCATCAGAACAGCCCATATTCCAATCCTAGATGCATCACATTCTATCTTAAAAGCTTTATCAAAGTTAGGCAAACACAACAAAGGTGCATTAGTTAACTTATCTTTCAAAGTTTTGAAAGCCCGGTCATGCACATCATCCCACTTAAAAACAACATTCTTTTTAACAAGTTCATTCAAAGGTGCAGCAATAGAACTAAAATCTTTAACAAAACTTCGATAAAAACTTGCTGAACCATAGAAACTTCTCACCTCATTCGCATTCTTAGGTGTAGGCCAGTCCCTTATTGCCTTTACCTTTTCTTCATTAACACTAATACCCTGCGAACTAACAATAAATCCAAGAAACACAACAGATTCCATGCAAAATGTGCTCTTCTTAAGATTAACGTACAATTGGTGCTCTCTCAACACCCTAAACACAGCATGCAAGTGTTTCACATGTTCATCCAAATTTTTGCTATAAACTAAAATATCATCAAAGTAAACTACCACAAATTTTCCCATGAAAGCATGCAAGACATGGTTCATTAACTTCATGAATGTACTAGGTGCATTAGTTAAGCTGAAAGGCATTACTAACCACTCATACAATCCATATTTAGTTTCAAATGCAGTTTTCCATTCATCTCCCTCTTTCATGTGAATCTTATAATAGCCATTCTTTAAATCAATTTTAGAAAACAATTTAGAGCCATGCAATTCATCAAGCATATCATCTAATCTGGGGATATGATGTCTATACTTTACCGTTATCTTGTTAATAGCCCGACAATCCACACACATGCGCCATGTTCCATCTTTTTTTGGGACTAAGAGGACAGGAACCGAACATGGGTTGAGACTCTCCCTTACAAAACCCTTTTTCAATAGCTCATCCACTTGCCTTTGTATCTCCTTTGTTTCCTCGGGATTAGCTCTATAAGTAGGTCGATTTGGTATGGCGGAACCAGGTATGAAGTCTATTTGATGCTCAATTCCTCTTAAAGGAGGTAATACATGGGAAATCTCCTCAGGAAATAGGTCCTCAAATTCCTGCAATAAAGACACGACAACACTAGGCAAAGATAAGTTAAGGTCGTTAGTAGAAAGATAAACATCCTTGTACATAAGTACAAGTACTTCTTGCCTCGCCATCATTACACTCTTAACCTCACGTTTTTCAGCAACTACACTCATTCTTTTATGTTTCTCTCCTTCTTGCTCACTTTTCTCTCCATTTTTCCTCTCGACCTCACTTGCTCTCTTTCTATTTTCTTCTTGCTCACACTTTTTCTTCTCTCTCATTTTGCACTCTCTTGCTATCCTAATCTGGTCCTCATAAACTTGCAAAGGTTTAAGAGGGGCTAGTACAACTTTTCGATTATTCATTACAAAAGAATAACGATTTTTGTACCCATCATGCGACACCCTCCTATCAAACTGCCATGGTCGGCCAAGTAATATATGACCAGCATACATCAGTGTCACATCACAAAGAACCTCATCCTCATACTTGCCAGTTGAAAAAGGAACCCGAACTTGCTTGTTTACCTTCATTTCTCCACAATCATTCAGCCATTGTAGCTTGTACGGTTTAGGATGCTTCTCTCACTTCAAATTCAACTTTTCTACCAACAAAGTACTAGCAACATTAGTACAAATCCCACTATCAATAATCAACGTACATACCTTATCTTTCACGTGGCATCTTATGTGAAAAATATGCTCACATTGCTCCTCATCTCCTTCATCCTTAGGCTATATACTTAGGGCTCTCCTTGTGACAAGTAAATCACCATGCACAGGTTCTTCCACTTCAACATCAGAACAATCCTCCAATGGTGGCATCTCATCGTCACTTGAACTAGCACTTTCAACTTCTCCATTTGCTCGTACAACCATAACCTTTTTGTTTGGGTATTCGGAAGCAATATGTCCGAATCCTTGGCACCTAAAACACTTAATATCACATGACTTAGTAAGAGTTTTAGTTTCAAGTTTACCTTTAGGAACATCAATCGAATTATGTGACTTTGCTTCTTCTTTTGTTCTAAAGGCAACTTTGTTGTCCTTCCAATTTGATTTCCATGGAGAGCTAAAGGACAAATCGGATCTGAACCTCTTGGACTTGATTTGCTTCTCCACTTTAACGGCTTTGTGTAGTAGCTCCTCCATCTCTACGTAATGTTGCAACTCAACCACATCAGCAATCTCCTTGTTCAATCCGACAATGAATCTAACCATTGTTGCTTCTCTGTCTTCTTCTATGTTTGCTCTAATGATGGTGATTTTCATCTCCTTATAATAATCCTTTACACTCATGGAACCTTGAACCAGCCCTTGCAACTTCCTATACAAATCTCTATAGTAATGGCTCAGTATAAATCTCTTGCACACCACCAATTTCATCTCTTCCCATGACCGAATTGGCCTCTCACCATTCCTGCACCTATTGATCACCAATTGATCCTACTATATACCTGCATAATCTGTAAACTCCACGGCTGCTAGCTTTACTTTCTTCTCCTCGGAGTAATTATGACAATCAAATAAGTGCTCAACCTTTCTTTCCCACTCCAAGTATTTCTTTCCTTGAAAAGTCAGAATTGCCATCTTTATACTGCCTATATTGTTATCTCCTTTGGATTCAACCTTCTTGGCCCGTTTATAACTTGTTTTCTCCGTTTCGGAATCAGCTTCGTCTTCTTCGTCGAACTCATGTCTTCTATGTGATTTAGAAGCGGAAGGGGACTCCAAATCATTCAATCTCGCATTCAACAATTTAAATTGGTCATTAACAGCCTTGATGAAGAATTTCATGTCGACCTCTTGTGGTTCTCCTCCTTCCTTACTCATGGTTTCAACCTGTAAAATTAAATAAAATAAAAGGTGTTGTTCCTCACACACTCCCGCACGTGTTTGCACTCAAATCAGATTGTTATCACTCGTGTTTCACACTATTTTGGCTTTTTCTTGATGATGATCTCGCCTTTTACCACTCAAAGCCAACCCCCTTTATGTTCTTAACAGAATCAAAGAATTCACAAATCTTAAGAAGCAACCGGTTAGATGGTGACAATCACAAAAATCAGAACTTTAAAACTTAGTTGACGCAAATAGTGAACCGAAAAAAAGACCCAAGATGACTCTAATGAACCATGAAAAAATAAGAAAACTCTAAAAGGAAGCAAAAGACATGTGAAAGAAATCACTAGAATTGACACTAATTGATTAAGAAGGCAAAAGACACAAAATAACCTTGTATATAGTTGAAACAATCACTAGAAAAAGAAATAAAGGGAAACTAGAACAAAATAAAAAGGAAACTAGAACATAATAAAGGAAACTAATTCAAAAAAAATAAGAAACTCAAGCAAAAAAACAAGAATTGGAAATTTAATTCAACAAAAATAGGATACTTAGCAAAAAGGAAGGGAATGGGAAATTTAACAACTTGAAATTGCCACTTTGTTGTCCTTTTTTTTTCCTTTTTTTTTTTTTTTTTTTTTTTTTTTTTTTTTTTTTTTTTTTTTGCACAACAAAGATGGATTGAACGCAGAAAAATAAAGCACAAGAAAATTAATTTTTATTTTTTTTTAATCAAGAACGCAAACAAAGAGTGATGGAGATAAATAACCCGTTTCCAGTGACCTGGCTCTGATACCAAATGATGTAGACCCTCTAGGCGAATTACCCTAGGAACCCACGAACTCAATGGAATAGGAACAAGCTAGTTTGCTAGGAATGTGTTGAGGATGATCGAATTAGAACCCTAAGGAAACTAAGTCCTTAAAACCCTAATTTTGGGACGCCACAAAGGTTGATCACTCCCTTTGATAAGTCAAGATTCAAGCATTCATTCAAGAAAACAAGAAGGCAAGCAAATTGCTTTCTGAAAGTAAACTTTAATTGACAATAATATGTCCCCCAAAAATAACATGGCTACCCCTTTTTATAAGTAGCAAACCCTAAAAAAAACCTAGCTAATTGAAAAAAACAGGTTAGGCTTAAGTAAAAGTGAATTGGCCCTAAATAAACCTTAAATAAATAAAAGACCAAAGAATCTAATGATAATTAAAACATAAAGAAAAAAGCCCAAGATTAAAAAATGAAAATTGAGTCATAAATTAATCCTCGCATCCAACTTGATCTTCTAAATCTACCCCTTGCGTAAAAAGATAATAGATCATCCTTGGTGAAGCTTTGAAATCTTTGAATTTAGTCTTAGAGTCTTCTAGTACAACCTCTTTGTATTGCACTTCCGTGATCAAGCCTTGCAAAGCCTCTTTCATCCTCTTTGTCTTTGCCCTAGTCATTGGACTGTCAATTCCTTGCAAAGGATCTTAGGAATAGTTGGGAACATCAACTTGGTCAGCACCTCAATCTCCATTACCTTCCTAGCAAAAAGGAAGAAGAATGCTACTTCTTCGTCAGGTATGTTCATGATTGAGATTAACTTCTCCCCTTCAACATCTTGGGTTATTGATGCAGGATATGGTACTTACATTTGTACTAATGTGCAGGGACTACGACAAAGTAGATTGCTCATCGAGAGAGAGGTGGACCAACTAGTTAGGAATGAAGCACATGATGCTGCATTGGATGCAGGATCTAGTTGTCTGACGTTTCCTACGGGATTGTTATGGAACTAATGGATTATTATGATTTTCCCTCAGTTTCTAGAAATGATGTTTCTGTGCCCACTCTAGACAAATGAGAATGTTGCTTTTATTACTAATGGGTTGTTGTCTTTTAGTATAAATAATATTCTTTATGGAACTATTTCATAATGATTTTGTATGTTTTCAAAATAGACAATACATATATTCTCAAAATAACAACTATGCCAAGTGTGGCAAGTTGAGTTAAACACATTTGAAAGAATGTGGGACAGTATCAAAACTGACCTCTTCGTATATAACCCAGCATAATGGTGTGTTTGAAATGAGGAATAAGACTTTACTTGAAATGGTTAGGTCCATGATGAGTTTTAGTGATTTGCCCACATCATTCTGGTGTTATGCCCTAGAGACTGTGACTCACGTACTTTACTATGTGCCATCAAAGTCTGTAGATGAAACTCTATATAAACTATGGAGTAGGCGAAAGCCCAATTTGTCTTATCTGAAGATTTGGGGTTGAGAAGCTTATGTCAAGAAATTGACTTCGAACAAGCTAGGCCTGTAATCTAATAAATGTATTTTGGTGGGGTATCCTAAGGAGACCAAAGGATACTATTTCTACCATCCAGAAGAGTGCAAAATTTTTGTCACTCGTATTGGTGTCTTCTTAGAGAATTTTTTTTTTTCTAAGAGGTACTAATAGGAGAAAAGTAGAACTTGATGAAGTTCTAGAACCAAAAGATACATTAGATGAAAGATGAGATGATGTGCCACAAGAAGTGGTTAAACATTGTGAGGAGGTTACTCCATAATCTATGGATCAAAGTGAACCACCTTAAGTAGCACAGAAGCTACGTAGGTTTGGAAGAGTACGTCATGAGCCCAAGAGATATGGTTCCTAATCTAGATTTCATTAAATAGCTTGAAGCCATGAAATCTGAGATGGACTCTATGTACCAAGACCAGGTACGGTCTTTGGTGGATCCACCTGAAGGGGTAAAACCCATAATTTAAATGGGTCTTCAAGAAGAAGACTAACATGGATGGCAATGTGCATACCTATAAGGCATGATTGGTTGCCAAAGGTTTCAAACAATTTCATGGTATTGACTCTGAAGAAACCTTTTCATCAGTTGCCATGATTAAGTTTATCCAGATTATGCTTGCGATTGCTGCATATCATGACTATGAGATTTGGTAGATGGATGTCAAAAAAACTTTTTTTTGAAGAGAAACCTTGAAGAGGATGTGTAAATGACACAGCCCGATGGTTTCATTCTTAAAGAACAAGTTGATAAGATGTGCAAGTTGCAGAGGTCCATTTATGGACTCAAACAAGCTTCAAGGAGTTGGAACATTCATTTTGATGAAGTTGTAAAAGACTTCAGTTTCATCAAGAATGAAGATGATCACTATGTTTACAAGAAAGTAAGTAGGAGCATAGTGGAATTCTTGGTGTTGTATGCCGATGACATACTTCTGATCGGGAATGATATACCGAACTTGCAGTTGGTAAAGATTTGGTTATCAAGTGTTTCTCCATGAAGGACTTAGGAGAAACAGCCTACCTCCTTAGAATAAAGATCTATCGTGATAGATCACGTAGGTTGCTTGCCCTAAGTCAGAGTATGTATATATAGAAGGTACTGAAAAGATTTAATATGAAAGAATCTAAGATGAGATTTCTTCCGATGTCACATGGTGTCTATCTCTCTAAAGATATGTGTCCAAAAACATACGATGAGAGAGATAAAATGAAGAGGATCCCATATGTGTTAGCAATTGGATCCATCATGTATTTCATGTTGTGCACTCGCATTGATGTCTCATGTGCATTAAGCACTTGCAGTAGATATCAATCAAATCTAGGTGAGTGTCACTAGAGCTGTCAAGAGCATCCTTAAGTACCTGAAAAGGACTAAGGATATGTTCTTCGTTTATAGAGGGGAGGATGAGCTCACCGTAAGAGGAGACATTGATGCTAGTTTCCAAATAGATAAGGATGACTATCGCTTGCAATCCGGGTTTGTATTTTTGTCTCAACAGAGTTGCAGTGAGCTGGAAGAGCTCGAAGCAAAGTACAATAATAGATTCTATAGTTGATGCTAAGTATATTGCATTATCTAATGCAGTTGATGAGAATGCAAAATGTCATATTTAGCCCCCTTAATGCCTAGTCTTTTATACCTATTTTCTGCCTAAAATGTACTGATTTTTATTCTATTTTGACTTAGGAAGCTAATGGGAGCGTTAATTGCAAAACGGAACTAATTAAGTGAATTCGGACAGTTTTGACATTGTTTCGTATTTTGGGCATAATTCTCTCATCTGAGCTCCGATTGAGATGATTCAAAATTATGTAGAACGCTAAGAAATATATCTACAACTTTTATGTTTTGAGTTTGGAGAGATACTTGCTGAATCAAGGTTCTAATTGGTCTTGAAGTTGACACATCTGCACTGCCAATGTTCTGGAACATTCTGCCTTGTAATGCACGTCCAAGGGGCAGTTTATTATTGGAAGATTTGAAGACATGTGGCACACGAGTTACAGCTGGACACATCACTTTCCTGTTTTTACTTTTAAGATTTTATTGTATTTTCAATTAATTAGAATCAGATTAGGATAATTGATTTTAGGATATTAGAATATTTTAGGAGATTGAGTTGAATTCAAACACTTGAATTAGATTTTTGGAAAGGGAGATCAGATTAGGTTTGGAGGGACCACGCCTCTCTCTTCTCTTCTCTGGAATTTTTCTTTCTTTTTGAGTTTTGGTTGATGGCCATGAGCGGCTAAAAAACTTTTGTAACTTGGTCGTCGGAAACGGAGACCTCGGAATCAACCAACTGTGAGATCTAATCTATGTTATTTTAGTGTTCAATTTTCGTGTTTGAGTATTGAATGTTATTCTGTGCATATTTTCATGATTGATGCATTTAATTACTAGGAGGCCTACTAGTGTATTATTTGTTGAAATCTACCGCTAAGTTTGATATCAAATCCGTAATTGTTTGATCCCTCCAACTTGTGAAGCAATTAGGGTTAGTAATTTGCTGCGTCAGGAATTAATAACCTTATGAAGAACATTCAACTAAATTAAATACAACCGCTTGTGTTTGTGTTGTTTAGCTTCATCGATCTCTCTAATTCTTAAGGCTGCCACTAGATTAAATCTTGAGCGCTTGTCTAGGGTTGTTTAGTGGTAAGATTAATTAAGAGCGCTTGTTTCCTAATTAATTAAAATTAAGGAGAGATAGGAAAATAGTTCCAACGGTGAATATTCAATGTATGAATTGATTATTTTTGCATCAATGATCAGTTGTGAGATTCCGATGGTGGATGTTGACGGAGACCAAGTTTCGTTATATTAATTGATTTCGAATTGAACTGTTTTTGTTTTTTTTTTGGTTTTTGCTAAGAACGTTTTCTGTTTTACACAAAACCCCCCAGCTTTGTTCACATAACATCAAACTCGGCTAGACACTCTTCGTGGGATCGACCCTTGCTTACCCTATTTACAGTTCAGTAGTTAGGTTCGGAAGGTTTTAATTCTGGGTGCCTACGACAGCACGCCAGATTTTGGCGTCGTTGCCGGGGAGTGATTCTAGTTGATTTTTTTTTTTGTTTTTGTGTTTGTTGTGATTTTTATTTTGTTCTTGTTATTTTAGTTTTATTTTCCAGAAAAAAAAATATTTTGGCAGTACTATTCACGGCAGGAATTTTGGTGGAATTAGGAGCGGTGCGAGTACCCGTTTCGAAGAAAACAAAATTCTGCATAGGACTAGTAAATTAAGGATTCACTAGCCCCACCCTCTCGAGGCCAAAAAACGTTGTTTGATAGGGTTTTTGGTTGTTTTTGTGTTTCTGGTCAATTTTTATTTTTTTTATTTTTATTTTTTTTAGTCGGTTTTCATTATTTTTCCTTTTTCTTTTATGGGATTTTTTGTTTTATGACCAGGTCCTCTCATCTTGGTGATTTAACATTCGATCCTGAAATAGAGACCACTTTGCGCAGGTTAAGAAAGGAAGTTCGGAGAGATTTTGAGGAAAGCAATTCTGATTTAGAAGAGGAAGACGTCATGGCTGGAAATCGGACTTTGAAAGAGCTTGCTGCCCCTTATTTGAATCAAGCACCTTTATGCATAACTTTTCCTGTTTTTGATGCTGCTACTACTTTTGAATTGAAATCTGGACTAATACATCTCTTGCCCACTTTTCATGGTCTTGCAGGTGAAGACTCTCACAAGCATCTAAAGAAGCTTCATGTGGTTTGCACGAGTATGAAACCTACGGGGGTGACCGAGGAGCAAATCAAATTAAGAGCCTTCCTGTTTTCTTTGAAGGATGCGGCTAAGGATTGGCTCTATTATCTACCCTCCGGAACTATAACCACATGGAACGAGATGAAGAGATTATTTTTGGAGAAATACTTCCCAGCTTCGAGGGCAGCAAACATTCGGAAAGAAATTTGTGGTATAAGGCAACACAGTTGATGCTAAGTATATTGCATTATCTAATGCAGTCGTGGAGGTGGTTTGGATCAAGAAGTTCATTACGGAACTTGATGAGGTTCCAAGCATTACTGATCCAGTAAAGATCTACTACGACAAGAATAGAGCCATTCCTATGGTTAAGGAACACGGTCTCACCAGTGATCCAAACATATACTTAGTTGATTTAATTTGATCTAAGAAATCAATCAGAGAGGGGATTTGTAGATTTGCAGAATACCTACTAACCCACTGTTGAAGTTTCTGTTATAATAGAAACATAATGGCACTTAGGGTCATTCGATATTAAATACGTGAATAATTGGCTATAGTGCAAGTTGGAGATTATTAGAGTAGGTGCCCTAGAGCTAATCAATTATTGTAATATTGACTCTTGGTAAGAATGTTTATTTATCAGTAAATGTTTATTTATCAGTAAAAGACATATTCCTCTATATCCTGTAAATCATAATTCTATATATTGATATATGTCCTTAGGATGGTAGAACTATGTGAGGGTATCAAGTGTTTCAAATCATTATAGTGAGAACCTTATGATCATATATGGTGGCCATTCTAGAAATGTCCATAGCCCTAGTATTATTCTGACCAAGGACACAGATAATACAGTAAGACTATCATAGTGTTAAACAACCCTGTCGAAAGACAGTGACTGATCTCACTTGTCAAGGTTGTCTGTCGACAGCCTAGTGCAACACATGGGTGCTTGGTGTAGGCAAGTTCACCGGACAGACCCACCAGAGGATTCCATATTGATGGTAACACCATTGTCTATGGAATAAATCTTCTAACGGATGGTGGTGCATGTGATCCTTAGACTTGAGATCACAGGAGCGCCTTGTGCACTAATTGGTATGGTTTGACACTAGCCCACATAGTTTTATTTAGGACTATTAGAACAGTAGTTATTGGCTACATCGAGAAATGTATCAAGACTATGGTAGACAGAAAAAGGATTCATCACTCTCGGGTATGGGAGAAGTTATCTCACTGCGCAATTTAGTAAATGGCAATGACAATAAATCTGTGGCCACGGTGGAATTGAGTTGTTGCTGAATCCAATTTATTATTTTGGTCATTGGTCTAGTGACTGAATACAAAGATATCGAGGACATCTGAGGATGACACTATTTCTTTACCTCAGCCTTGATAAGATAACGTCTGATGAAAGGATTTGATTGCATGGTAACCATGCTTTTCACAGGTTGTAGTTTTGCTGAATCTCTATCTGTTGGGTGGCCATGCTACCTTGCTAGAGGCCAATTTTGGTCTATATGTAGTGAGACGATTAATTGATGTTAATCGTGATACTACTCACTGCCAATATGATATGGTGCCTACGAGTCACACACTTAGAAGACAGTTTAAGGATGATGACATTTTGGAAGGGTATCTTAGTCTTTTAGATGAATAGGCATATTGGTAATTTTGCCGTGTAATTAAATTTACTGAGGTCGTTGCCTATGTCCAATTTCATTACTGGAATCATTTAGCAAAATTATAAATTTAATTATTAGAGTGAATTTTAATATTTATATTAATATTTAAACTAAATAATTAAATTGGGTTAATATGCAATTCTACCTAAAGTTTGGGTTGTTGTTAAACTTGACGGATAGAGAGGATATTTGCTTTATTATTTAAATAAAGCAAAATTAGGTTTTCACTAACCAAAATATAAGTTGCCGTCCCACTCCCCTTTTGGGAAGAAAAAGATTTTTCTTTTCTCTCAATTTTCTTTCAAAAGTTGACTTAGACTTGAAGCCAAGAATTAATTCTAGCAAAATTAATTCTTGGTTATTGTTGTACTATTTTCGTGTGGACGACGTGAGTTCAATTCCATTCTCAAATCGGTAACGAAATCGATTTCAGAGACATCGAAGGAGCCTCCTATGTTCGTAAGTAAATCTGAATCCTTGTATGGATTTTTTGTTGTTTTGATTATAAGCATGTAAAATATATATTCATCAGACCTTGATCTTGGTAATAATAGTAACCGATGAACAATTTTTTTGTTTTTCCATTGCGTTGTATAATCAATTTACTAACAGGTGAAACATCAACAATTGAATTCAACAAATTCTCCTTGGGGATTCAGACATTATCAAACCTGAAAAAATTCCAAAACTTTTGAGTTGCATCTTAACTATAGACAGCATAATTTTTTAAGGTCATTTAAACATAAAGTAGAGCAGTTTAGCTACAAAAGGTCTTATAACTCTTACCAAATTCGACCATTATCAACACCATTCAACCCAATTTTATGACCACAATCAGCTATCCAGATATTAGGACAAATTTCACCATCTGCATCCCTGATCTGGCAAATGAAAGCATGAACCCCTTGATTTTTCCCATTAATTTCAAGCTGCGAAAAGACCACAGTCTATGTTGCATGCTAAACAGGCAAAACAACAAAAACTATGTAAACACAGATGCTGCAAGTACAATTTCTACCCATGGCATGGGAATCAAATTGAACAACGAAAATTGACTACCAAATCTTAAAGAAAGAAAAATTTCTTACATTGGCTACTCCACCAGTCCAATATTTTTGAGCTGACACACAAGGAGTGTTTATAACAAACTCTCTAGTGTTTGAATCATAAGTGGTAATTGTTTCAATTCCTTTAACCTAAAAATAACAAACCCAACACAAAGGTCAAAAATTAAGAACATAGTAAGATTCCACAAATCAATTAACAACCTTGACATACATACATTAGTTCCATGTCCCAACTCCGTCATTGCAAAGCAACCTTTTACCACATAATTCTCAGTGTCTTTTAGCCAATTGTCATGGTGTCACTTCATCCCCAAAAACTTTATGGCCCCACCCCTGCATTCAAAATCCATAATAACTTCAAATCTGAGGGTTTTAATTCCTTTATTAGGTGAATTAAACATAAGTAGAAAGGGTCGTTAAGTTGATTTTAAGAGTTCTTAAAAACATAAACAAATATCAATCAAATTGAACCAAAGTAAAACAACACCAGATTTTTACATGGTTCAGCAAAATGCCTACACCCATGGGACCAAGTCCAGATTGAAGCTAGTCCACTAGGTTTACTTTATAGTTCAATTACAAAGTTAACGATTAAGCCTCAGTTGCAAGAAGACCCCTGTTTTGCAACGCTTCAATCTCTACCCTTTGGTTAAACAATGTACAACCATAGCTAGCTCCAAAAACATCTAACCAACTTATTAGCCTTGAGCTCTTCTCAAGGTACAGTAACGAAGACACACTCCAATTGAAAAAGCTCAACAAGCTTCATACTTCAGAATGTAGAAAGCAAGGACACATTCTAGGTACTTGAATGAAGGTAATTTTAAGTAAAAAATTAGCCAATGCAAGGGACAGGTGGCTAACAATAACTTTATGAATTTCAACTTTATTAAAGTTATATTCCGTTATCTTGATGCCACCTATCAAAGAGAATAAAACTTTCTAGCACATTGAATATCAAATTGACAAGTGTTATGGACCACATAAATATCTCATAAGAGAAGAAGACAGCTCATTGAATTTTAGAAATAAACACGTGTTACCCAATTATATCTGCCAAATGCATTGTGATCACTATGACTCAGAGGTGCTCACTCGATACAGCAGATAAACAACTAGTTAGAAGGTGGTCACTTTAACACAAGGTGGTCACACTGGAAATATAAATAAAGGGTTGTGCTATGACAAAATGAGGTGAACATACCGTGACTTAGAGTTACCAATCTAGATTCATAAGTTAACAAATAACTTACAGTCTCCCCCTTTGTCAAACTTATGAACAATGCACAATCTTTTGAAACATTAACCTATCTCAAAAATCATAAATCATCCAACATGAGACAAAAACAATATCTCATCAAAGGATATAAACATTAAAGTCGAGTGATATGCAAGACATAAAAGGGAAAAAAAAAAAAAATTTACTCCCCTTCAATTAGTAAACTCCTTCTGAGTAACTAAACCAAATCAATATTGAAATGTCAATCAATAAAACACAAATGAGGGTTAGTAAAGATCATAATAAAATTTATTCTCTGCACATGAAGGAACAACATTAGTAATGAAGGAACAACAAGTGGAGCAAAGAGTGGCAAAGTTGAAGGATTAGTGAGAGAAAATGCTCTCTCTTCTCTCTAGGATTAGTGAAACAGCCCACCTTCCATCCTTTTTCCCCTCCACCCACCTATCCTCTCTCCACCTTCATCACCCATCCTCCACCTTTACTAGTAAACACCTCATTCTCATCTAACCACCATCTTTCATCTTTTTCGTTTTTTTTTTTCATTTTTCTTCTGAGTTTTTTTGGTTTGTTTGTTGCTGCTTGAGTGGTGAGAGGTTGTTGCAACTGTTTGGAGTGGGCGTGTTTTGGGGAGGAAAGTTTGGTTGGTTTGGGTGCGATTGTGTGGTGTAGGTTGCTGTTGGGAGTGTTGCTGGCCAGATTTGGGCTTGCTTGGCCTGAGTTTCATCTTACTGAGGTGAAGCATTTTTGTTTTTTTTGGGAGAGTTGGACGTCCTTGCTTGTTGTTATTGTTGGGGTGTTGCTTTGGGGCCGGTTGTGCTTGTCATCGGAGCTTGTAGTTTTGCTGTCGGAGTTTGGTTTTTCTTGTTGGCCGAAGCTTGTAGCTGTGCTACTAGAGTTTGGTTCATCTTGTTGGCTGGAGCATTTCTGGTGTGGCTGGTCCTTGTTTCCTTTTCAAGAATGTGAGTGTGGTTGATTGTTTGAATTCTTTCCCCTTTTATCTTTGGCTAAGATTCTCCTTTTCTCCTATTGGCTTGGTGGATTTTGCTTTATCCATTTCCTTTGGACTGGTTAATAGCAAGTTCCATAAGTGATTTTCTTTCCACCTCACCTCTTCCTATTGGTTATTGTGATTGCCTTTATCCCTTATCTAACAAATCCCCACATCATCCTATCCTTACACTTGTCATGCCACCTCACTGCCTTGTCATCCCTCATCCCCTCACGTGTGCCACGTCACCCTAGGTGCCACGCCACCTGAGGTGCCACGTCATCAGGTGAGAAAAAAAAAAGAATTCAATTTTTTCTGCTACCTCTCCTCCTTGACACCCATGGGGGCTGTTGAATGTGGGAAAAGTTGTGGTTTGAGTGAGCAGTATCCAAACATTGAAGAAAAGAAAATTGAAAGTGTTAGGAATGGTGCTTTGGTGCCTACTAGATTCTTGAAAGGGGCTACCATTTCTAATAGAGAGTTTGTCCAAGTCCGGTTGGTGAAACCTATTAATGGAGGGAATTTCGAATTTGCAGAAGGTGAAATTATTTAGGTTGATAGAGGAGCTGTTTGTGCTGAATCCAAGAGTGCTTTGGAGGGTACCCATGTTTCTTCTAGGGTAGGTGAAAATGGGCAGCACACAATCTGTAATGGTGTGGATAAGGGCTGTGAGGTTGTAAGGCCACCTACTACTATAGAAAAATCAGGCTGGAATGATGCGCCATTAGTTAAAAGTGAGTTCAATTCGATGCTAGGGAGCTGCTCTGATGGAAAGGGGAGATTTTATGAAAATGTGGCAGCAAAGGTTGATGAGATTTCTAAGGATTACCCCCCTCTCCCAAGCAAAGTGGTGGATAGAGTGAATAGAATTGAGAAGCCAAATGGTTGTGGTGATCAAAAACAGGTGAAAAGGGAGGAAAAAGGAGCTTGGACAAGTGTTCTTGTCTCAAAGAGGTATGATATTTCCCTTGAATATGTCAAACCAAATATGAGCAAGGAAGGTGGTAAGTTTAGAATTTCAATCCCTACTGAAATTGCGGCTTTAGGAATAGACAAATGGAGTAATTGTTTAGTTGGGTTTTTCCTTGGGAAGAAATTACCGTTTAACCAAGTAAAGAGCTATGTTGATAGAAATTGGAGTCGTTTTTGAGCTGTGGGGGTCACTTCATATGGGCATGGGGCCTATTTGCTCAAGTTCCCAGATGAGGTTACTAAAATGGATGTGCTAGAGGGTGGTCTATAGTTCATAGGAGGGCAGCCTTTCTTTTTGAAGTTATGGACTCCTAATTTGTCGTTGGGCATGAATGGGATTACTAGGGTACCCACATGGGCGAAATTCTATGGTATCCCTCTTGAGTTATGGACCCCCAAAGGTTTAAGCCATATAGCAAGTGTACTAGGCACCCCTCTTTATATGGACAATATTACCGAGTCGGGCGAAAGACTTGAGTTTGCTAAAGTGTGCATTGAGATGGACTCTTCGGCCGAGTTTGAGGAGGAATTTGAGCTAGAGATGCCGAGTGGTGAGATTGCATTAGTTAAGGTGGAGTATGCATGGAAGCCATTTACTTGTGCTTGGTGCAAAACGTTTAGGCATGTCCAAAGAAACTGTCATTGGGCTCCTAAGGAAACCGAACCGTTGTTACCAAAAAAGCTGACTTCTCCTCATGTGCAAGAATGGAGACAAGTTACTAGCAAGAAGAATATAAGTGTCCCTCGAGAAGTAAGTCAGCAAAGGGTACAGGGAAAATAGGAAGGTGAGGCCCCTAAACCTTGTGAGAGTGTGAACCAATTTGTGGTGCTATCCGAAGAGGGTGAGGAAAAGAGAGATGTTATCGATGGGGAGGAGAGGAAGAGCGGGAATGGTATTGAGGAAGGGCTGGAAAGCGAAATAAAGTTGGGTAGTGCAGTTTTGGGGGAGGAAGCTGCGATGCCAATGAGGATAGAGAGGAGAGAACTCCAACTACCAATGTTGTCTTCCTGAATACATTTGAGGACAGTGACATGGGAACTAGCTCTCCAATTTATCAACCGTTTGGGAACCTCGTACGCGTGGATGAAAACGAAGGATAAGAGAAGGAAAAGGGAAGTCTTTCTAAGAGTAAAAGGAGGAAACTTGCAAAGAAGACGAGAATTCCGCCGAAGCTACCTCATAGCCATGGTTAAAGTTGCTGCGTGGAATTTTAGGGGACTTAATTCCCCCATTAAACAAAAAGAGGTAAGGAATCTTATTAGTAGCAATAATTTAAGTTTATGTGCTGTTTTGGAGACTAGAGTTAGGGAGAATAATATGGATGTTGTTAGGAAAATGGTGTTCCGCAATTGGGCAATGGTTGAGAACTATTGTTTTTGTGAAAGGGGGAGAATTTGGGTGGGTTGGGATGGAGATATTTTGCATGTGCAGGTTATCCAAACTTTGGCTCAAGCAATTCTTTGTAAGGTTAGAATTTTGAAAGATAATTCCATGCTCTTTTGTTCTATTGTCTATGGGATGAATAGTGTAGGGGAAAGGAAGGAGCTATGGAAGGAGCTTATCCACCATGCCAATGTTAGCCACCGTGAGCCATGGGTTATTATGGGCGACTTTAATGCGGTTAGATTTGCGGGGGAAAAGAAGGGAGGTTCTAATAAATGGAATTCGCAATGTGAAGAGTTTAATGACATGTGTAAGGAAGCTGATATTGATGATCTTAATTCCATTGGGTCATTCTTCACTTGGAATAACAGAGGAGAGCTCAATAGGAGGATTTGGTGCAAACTTGAATGGGTGATGTGTAATGAGCATTGGAGCAGCAGGTTTCCCAACTCTTTTGCATCCTTCCTTACTCCGGGCATATCAGACCATTGTCCAATGGTGGTTGATAGTGGGCTGAACTTTCAAGGTAAGAAATCCCCTTTCAAGTTTTTCAACTTTTGGGCACAGCATGAGGATTTTTACCTATGGCGGAGAGAGTATGGAGTGTGGAGGTGGAGGGTAACCCTGTGTACAGGCTAGTCTCTAAGCTAAAAGCATTGAAGGTTGAGCTGAAGAGACTAAATAGAAAGGAGTTCTGGAACATTTCGGAAAGAGTGAAATTTGCAAGAGATGATCTAGCCCATGTCCAAGAAAGGCTTGTTGTTGATCCGGTTGATGGTGCTCTTTTCCAAGAGGAGAAAGTTAAGGTGGAAAAGATGGTCAAGCTTTCAAAAGCCGAAGAATCATTAGCCAAGCAAAAGTCTAGGGTTAAATGGTTACGGGAAGGGGATGCTAACACTTCTTACTTCTTTAAATCGATTGCTGGATAGAGGAATAGAAATAAGATGTGTCCTTGGAAATTGGGGAAGACTTGGTTACAAGTGATCAAGATAGAATCAAAGAGGAGTTTGTGTCTTTCTACTCAAATCTTTTCGAAGAAAAGTGTGCGGGTATTTCCTATGACGGCATGGAGGAACTTATCACCCCTGTTATTTTGGAGGAGGAGGCCAACTCCATGATTTGTAAGGTTTCCAAAGAAGAGATTCAAGAGACCATGTTTGGAATGAGTAAAGACAAAGCACCGGGGCCAGATGGTTGTGGAGCTTTTTTCTTTAAAAAAGCTTGGGATATTGTAGGTCATGATTTAAAGCAATCCAAAATTTCTTCAAGTCTAGGAAGATGCTTAGAGAGGTGAATTGTGCCATTATTGCGTTAGTCCCAAAGAATGAAAACCTCTCATCTTGTAGTGAGTTTCGGCCGATCTCATGTTGTAACACCATCTACAAATGCATCTCCAAGATTATGGCCAATAGAGTTAAAAGAGTTTTGTTGCAGTTTTGCAACAAAGCCCAAGGTTCCTGCCTTCGTTGGGGGGGGGGGGGGGGGGGGGGGGGGGGGGGGGGGGGGGAGGAAAATCATGGATAATATCCTTTTGAGCCAAGAACTTCTCCACCACTATGACAGGAAGTCGGCCAAAGGGGCTAGATGTGTAATGAAGGTAGACCTTACGAAAGTTTATGATTCTGTAAAATGGGATTTCGTTATTAAAGCTCTAGAGCTCCTCGGGTTTCCTTTTAAGTTTATTGGGTGGGTAGAGGAGTGCATCAAAACTCCTAAATACTCTATAGCCGTTAACGGGGAATTAACCGGATTCTTTAGCAGTTTTAGAGGGCCTAGGCAGGGAGACCCTCTCTCTCCCTATCTCTTTGTGATTGCCATGGAGGTGCTATCAAGACTTCTAAATAGAGCAATGGAGGAACCTTCTTTTAAGCACCATTGGAGGTGCAAAGAGTTAAACCTAACCCATCTTTGTTTTGCAACGGAGGAACCTTCTTTTAAGCACTCCCTTTGATAAGTGGAGATTCAAGCATTCATTCAAGAAAACAAGAAGGCAAGCAAATTGCTCTCTGAAAGTAAACTTTAATTGATAATAATATGTCCCCCAAAAATAACACGGCTGCCCTTTTTCATAAGCAGCAAACCCTAAAAGAAAGCCCTAGCTAATTGAAAAAAACGGGTTGGGCTTAAGTAAAAGCGAATTGGGCCTAAATAAGCCTTAAATAAATAAAAGACCAAAGAATCTAATGATAATTAAAACATAAAGAAAAAAGCCCAAGATTAAAAAACGAAAATTGAGTCATAAATTAATCCTAGCATCCAACTTTATCTTCCGAATCTACCCCTTGCGTAAAAAGATAATAGATCATCCTTGGTGAAGCTTTGAAATCTCTGAATTTAGTCTTAGAGTCTTCTAGTACAGCCTCTTGGTATTGCACTTCCGTGATCAAGCCTTGCAAAGCCTCTTTCATATCCTCTTTGTCTTTGCCCTAGTTATTGGACCGCCAATTCCTTACAAAGGATCTTGGGAATATTAGGGAACATCAACTTGGTCAGCACCTCGATCTCCATTATTCCCTTCCTCTTCGAAAGGATTCGTCCTCGAATCACCTACATCAAACAAAGATAAATCAGCAACATTAAAAGTTGCACTAACATTACCATAGTCGCTAGGCAAATCTAGCTTGTAGGCATTATCATTGATTCGCTCCAAGACTTGAAAAGGTCCATCTCCTCTAGGCTGCAATTTTGATTTCCTTTGTGTGGGAAACCTCTCCTTACGCATGTATGCCCCAAACCCAATCTCAGGTTGGAAGAAAACCTTCAAACGCCCCTTATTGGCTTACTTAGTGATGAGAATGCAAAATGTCTTATTTGCCCCCCTTAATGTCTAGTCTTTTATACTTATTTGCTGCCTAAATGTACTCATTATTATTCTATTTTGATTTAGGATGCAAATGGAGGCGTTAATTGCAAAACGGAACTAATTAAGTGAATTCAGACAGTTTCAACATTGTTTCATAATCTAGGCATAACTCTCTCGTCCGAGCTCTGATTGAGATGATTGAAAACGTTTCGGAATGCTAAGAAAGATATTTACAACTTTCATGTTTTGAGTTTGGAGAGATACTTGATGCATCAAGGTTGTAATCGAGCTTGAATTTGACGCACCTGCACTGCCGACGTTCTGGAACATTCTGCCTCGTCATGTAATTCAAATAGGCAGATTATTACAAGAATTTTTGAAGACCTATTGCACGCAAATTACAGCTGGAAAACACCACTTTCCTATTTTATTTTGGGACTTCATTATTTTATTTCCAATTAATTAGATTAGGATAAATGTTACTTTAGGATATTATAATATTTTGAGGAGATTGAGTAGAATTAGAATTAGAATTTAGATATTTTTTAAGGAGATCAGATTAGGTTTGGGGGGACACACGCCTCTCTCTTGTCTTCTCTGTAATTTTTCCTTTGGAATTTTCGTGATGGCCATGAGAGGCTAATTTTTATAACTTGGTCGAAGGAAACGGAGTCCTCAGAATCAATAACTATGAGATCTAATCTGTTTTATTTCAGTGTTCAATTTTATGCTTTGAGTATTGTATGTTCCTTTATGCTTAGTTTCATGATTGTTTCATTTAATTGCTAGGTGGCCGACTAGGTTATTATTTATTACAATCTACTGCTAAGTTAGACATCAAATCCGTAATTGTTTGATCCCTCTAACTTGTGAAGCAATTAGGGTTATTAATTTGCTGCGTCAGGAATTAGTAATCTTAAAAGGAACACTCGACTAAATTAAATACAACCGCTTGAGTTTGTGTTCTTTAGCTTCATCGATCTCTCTAATTCTTAAGGTTGCCATTAGATTAAATCTTTAGTGCTTCTCTAGGGCTGTTTAATGGTAAGATTAATTAAGATCGCTTGTTTCCTAATTAATTACAATTTAGGAGAGATAGGAAAATAGTTCCAACGGTGAATATTCAAAGTAAGAATTGATTTACTTTTGCATCAATGATCAGTTGTAAGATTTCGATGGTGGATGTTGACGGAGACCAAGTTTCGTTATATTAATTGATTTCGAATTGAATTGTTTTTGTTTTTTGTTTTTGGCTAAGATTGTTTTCTGTTTTACTCAAAAAAGCCCCAGCCTTATTCACATCATCAAAAATTCGGCTAGACACTCTTCGTAGGATCGACCCTTGCTTACCCTATTTACAGTTCAGTAGTTAGGTTAGGAAGGTTTTTAATCTTGGTTGCCTACGACAACACACCACTTAGCATATTGCTCGTTCTTCCTTTCAATGTTGGCCCGAAGTTTGGCATGTAAATCCTTCACAAAATATACCTTTTTCTTACCATCAAGATTAGCATGCTCATTAGGAGGCAAAGGTAAAATATCCATAGGTGTTAAAGGATTAAAGCCATGAACAATTTCAAAATGAGAAAATGAAGAAGTAGAATGAACGGTCCTATTATATGCAAACTCAATATGTGGCAAACATTTTGATGTAGACACTCTAGGCGAATTACCCTAGGAACCCACGAACTCAATCGAATAGGAATAAGTTAGTTTGCTAGGAACGTGTTGAGGATGATCGAATTAGAATCTTAAGGAAACCAAGTCCTTAAAACCCTAATTTTGAGATGCCACAAAGGTTGATCACTCCCTTTGATAAGTGGAGATTCAAGCTTTCATTCAAGAAAACAAGAAGGCAAGCAAATTGCTTTCTGAAAGTAAACTTCAATTGACAATAATATGTCCCCCAAAACTAACACGGCTGCCCTTTTTTATAAGCAGCAAACCCTAAAAAAAAGCCCTGGCTAATTGAAAAAAACAGGTTGGGCTTAAGTAAAAGCGAATTGGGCCTAAATAAGCCTTAAGTAAATAAAAGACCAAAGAATCTAATGATAATTAAAACAAAGAAAAAAGCCCAAGATTAAAAAACGAAAATTGAGTTATAAATTAATCCTCGCATCCAACTTGATCTTTCAAATCTACCCCTTGCGTAAAAAGATAATAGATCATCCTTGGTGAAGCTTTTAAATCTTTGAATTTCGTCTTAGAGTCTTCTAGTACAGCCTCTTTGTATTGCACTTCCGTGATCAAGCCTTGCAAAGCCTCTTTCATCCTCTTTGTCTTTGCCCTAGTCATTGGACCACCAATTCCTTGCAAAGGATCTTGGGAATATTTGGGAACATCAACTTGGTCTGCACCTCAATCTCCATAATTCCCTTCCTCTTTGAAAGGATTCGTCCTCCTCGAATCACCTACATCAAACAAAGATAAATCAGCAACATTAAAAGTTGCACTAACATTACCGTAGTCGCTAGGCAAATCTAGCTTGTAGGCAGGATCATTGATCCGCTCGAAGACTTGAAAAGGTCCATCCCTCTAGGCTGCAATTTTGATTTCCTTTGTGTGGGAAACCTCTCCTTACATATTGTGCCCCAAACCCAATCTCAGGTTGGAAGAAAACCTTCAAACGCCCCTTATTGGCTTGCTTAGTGATGAGAATGCAAAATGTCTTATTTGCCCCCCTTAATGCTAGTCTTTTATACTTATTTGCTGCCTAAATGTATGCATTATTATTCTATTTTGATTTAGGATGCAAATGGAGGCGTTATTGCAAAACTGAACAATTAAGTGATTCAAATAGTTTCGACATTGTTTCGTAATCTGGGCATAACTCTCTCGTCCGAGCTCTGATTGAGATGATTGAAATCGTTTCGAACGCTAAGAAAGATATCTACAACTTCCATGTTTTGAGTTTAGAGAGATACTCGCTGAATCAAGGTTGTAATCGAGCTTGAATTTGACGCACCTGCTTGCCGACGTTCTGGAACATTCCACCTTGTCATGCAATTCAAATAGGCAGATTATTACAAGAAGTTTGAAGACCTATTGCACGCAAATTACAGCTGGAAAACACCACTTTCCTATTTTATTTTAGGACTTCATTATTTTATTTCCATTAATTAGATTAGGATAAATGTTACTTTAGGATATTAGAATATTTTGAGGAGATTGAGTAGAATTAGAATTAGAATTTAGATATTTTTTAAGGAGTCATATTAGGTTTGGGGGACACACGCCTCTCTCTTGTCTTCTCTGTAACTTTTTCCTTTGGAATTTTCGTGATGGCCATGAGAGGCTAATTTTTATAATTGGTCGAAGAAACGGGTCCTCAGAATCAATAACTATGAATCTAATCTGTTTTATTTCAGTGTTCAATTTTATGCTTTGATATTGTATGTTCCTTATGCTTATTTTCATGATTGTTTCATTTAATTGCTAGGTGGCCGACTAGGTTATTATTTTACAATCTACTCTGCTGCTAAGTTAGACATCAAATCCGTAATTGTTTGATCCCTCTAACTTGTGAAGCAATTAGGGTTATTAATTTGCTGGTCAGGAATTTAATCTTAAAAGGAACACTCGACTAAATTAAATACAACCGCTTGAGTTTGTGTTCTTTAGCTTCATCGATCTCTCTAATTCTTAAGGTTGCCATTAGATTAAATCTTTAGTGCTCTCTAGGGCTGTTTAATGGTAAGATTAATTAAGATCGCTTGTTTCCTAATTAATTACAATTAAGGAGAGATAGGAAATAGTTCCAACGGTGAATATTCAAAGTAAGGATTGATTTACTTTTGCATCATGATCAGTTGTAAGATTCCGTGGTGGATGTTGACAGAGACCATTTTTGTTATATTAATTGATTTCGAATTGAATTGTTTTTGTTTTTTGTTTTTGGCTAGATGTTTTTGTTTTTGCTAGATGTTTTTTGTTTTGCTAAGATTGTTTTGTTTTACTCAAAACCCCAGCCTTATTCACATCATCGAAAATTCGCTAGACACTCTTCGTGGGATCGACCTTGCTTACCCTATTTACAATTCAGTAGTTAGGTTGGAAGGTTTTTAATCTTGGTTGCCTACGACAACACACCAGATTTTGGCCCCGTTGGCGGGGATGATTCTAGTTGATTTTTTGTTTTTGTGTTTTTGTGATTTTTTATTGCGTTTTTGTGATTTTTTTTATTTTCAAAAAAAAAAAAAAAAAAAAACCGTGAATGTAGTACTTTTCCGGATGAACAGTGTACTTTGATAAGGAAATTTTGGTTGAGTTAGGAGTGCTGCAGTATCCATTTCGAAGAAAACGAAATTTTGAGCTACACAAAAAGATTCTAGCCCCCCCTCTTGAGGCCAAATTCGATTGTTTTGATAGGGTTTTTGGCGTTTTTGTGCTTCTGGTCATATAAAAAAAAATTCATTATTTTTTTTTTTTTAGTTTTCTGGTTGGTTTTCATTATTTGTCATTTATTCCTTTTATAAATTCTGTTGTTTATGACCAGGTCCTCTCATCTTGGTGATTTACATTCGACATAGAAATTGAGAGCATTTTGCGCAGGTTAAGGAAGGAAGCTCAGACAGATTCTGAGGAAAGCAATTTTGATTTAGAAGAGGAGCGTCATGGCTGGAAATCGGACTTTGAAAGAGCTTGCTGCCCCTGATTGAATCAAGCACCTTTATGCATAACGTTTCTGTTTTAGATGTTGCCACTACTTTTGAATTAAAATCTAGACTAATACATCTCTTGCCCACTTTTCATGGTCTTGCAGGTGAAGATCCTCACAAGCATCTAAAGGAGCTTCATGTGGTTTGCACGAGTATGAAACCTACGGGGGTGACCGAGGAGCAAATTAAATTAAGCTTTCTCGTTTTCTTTGAAGGATTCGGCTAAGGATTGGCTTTATTATCTACCCTTCGGAACTATAACCCATGGAACGAGATGAAGAGATTATTTCTGGAGAAATATTTCCTAGCTTCAAGGGCAGCCAATGTCCAGAAAGAAATTTGCGGTGTAAGGCAGCATAACGGAGAGTCCCTACATGAATACTGGGAACGCTTTAGAAATTGTGTGCAAGCTGCCTCCATCATCAGATTGTGAGCAACTCTTACCCGTATTTCTATGAGGGCCTTACATACACTGTAGGAGCATGATTGATGATGCAAGTGGAGAAGCTTTTGGGATAGACTCCTGAGGCCGTGAAAACTTGATTGCAAATATGGCGGCCAATTCTCAACAGTTTGGAAGTAGGCTTGACCTTCCATCTAGGCGTGATATGAGGTAAATATGTCTTCCCTAGAACAACAAATTGAGTCTAACTCTCTTGTTCGTCAAATGGCTGTAGGTAACATGCAAACAGTGAAGGCTTGTGGAATTTGTTCGGTAGTAGGGCATCCAACTGTATTGTGCCCAACTCTTCAGAGGAGCCCTTGAGCAAATGATGCAGCATATGGTTTTCCTGGACAACCGCAAAGGAAGTATGATCCTTATTCGAGCACATATAACCCTAGAGGAGGGATCACCCCATTCTTGGCTATGGGAATCCACAAGCGAACAGCATCACCCTCAAAACCTGTAATGCCCCACTTGAGGTATGAGTTCAATTGTGTTGTATTGCTTAAATGTTTATTGATTGTTTCTCATTTGAGCTTGCATGTTGTTATTTTCCATTGTTGGCCCTTAGTTGGATTGATGAGTTGATTGGTTAAGTGTTTGCCTTGATTTTGGTGAGACTTGGTGAATTTTGTGAAATTCGTCTTCGCCGCGGCGACGTTGTTTAGAGTTGTGAGTCGTTTCTGTAAGTTTTCGCCGGGCGACAGGAAGTTCTTCCGCCCGGCGATGGGTCAGTTGAAAAATTTAATAAGTTCTAGAGAATTCTCCTTTGGGGCACAATGACCATTCTACCCCTAATTAGTAGGAAAAGTGGGAGTGAAATCAAGGAAATGCATAAATAGTTTTAAATGAGGGTGCATTTGCAAAAAGAAGAAGGGCAAAGGTGAATTCCTAAGAAGAGTAAGGGTAATTGGGAAAGAAGGTGTAAAATATGAGTAAATAGGTTAAGTCTTAGAAACCCCTTTCATTCTTCTTCTTCCACCGCCATACTCATTCACCATTTTCTCTCTACTTCCATCTAATCCTTCAAGGATTTTAAAGGGCTTTGAGTAGTTTTGGGTAGAGAGGTGATTTAAGGCATCCTAAGTAAGAACCTTTATTCTAGATGTGAAATTTAGCTATAAAGGTGTTAAGGTCTTATTGTGTTTTGTTTACAAGTGTAGAGAAAAGGCATCTACCAAAAGAAAGAGAAGTGCTAGTGGATCACACACATCACAAGGTAGTAAATCCAACTCAAGCTAAAGTTTAAGAATCTAAATCCTTGAGTAGAGATTTCTTTATGGATGTATAAATGATGCTTGTTGAGAAATGGAGTAGAGATATATCTTTGTTTGTTAGAAATAAGTTGAGATGAGTATTTATGTTGGGTGTTGGATATGCTCTCTTTATGTGAAGTGTTAATATGTGATGAGTTGAGATGAATTTGGGGGAGATTGAGTATAATTTGGAAGTGTTCTTCTATGATAGGAGTTATGTCCATAGAAAGGGAATTTCTTCCCATTTTGAATGGTTACAAAGAGAAAGAGAATTGTAGTTAGAGAAGAGTTTTTGTATGCACATGAGTTGTTTGAGGAAATGCCTAAAGAAGTATCAGAATGAGTTATGAACCTTAATTCTTGCAACATTGCATATTGGCATTTCCTAAGTGCTAATGAGTATAAATCACCATAGCATTAATTGTGCATTAAGAAGTAGCTTGAGAATAAGTAGAGAATTTCTACACTATGAGTATAGCTGATAAAAGAGTAGAGACCTTTGTGCTTAAATTACTCTTAAGAAGAGAATAGAGTAGGTTGTATATGGGGAACCCATGAGATGATGTAAGTCCAAGAGTGGGTGCTTTGTGATCCCCATCCTCTGGTCAGATGAGGTGGACCGTCACGAAGAGTGGAACATGAGTTCCAGCCGTGCATCCAGTAAGAAGGGACGTGACATTCGAAGATAGAGAGAAAGAATGTACACTCACATGGCCAAAGGTTCCGAATCCATGCATAACCGAATTCGATCAGTACAGAATAAGTAAAAGTCACGTAGAGCGGGAGAGTTCCCGTCGTGCCTCCGGTAAGATGAGGCTGTGACATTCCCATGAGTAGAATGGGAAAACAGAGAAATAGAAAAGACAAAAAGAGAAAATGAGTAGAGTCACGGTTGAGTCCCCCAACCGTGCCTCCGGTAAGATACCGTGAACACACCAGAGAGTATATAGAAAATAGTATGAACAGAAATAGAAAGAGAACAGAATGAGAAGAGAATAGCGTAAGGAAAGAATTAAGAGAAAGAGTTACGGGATAGACGAGTAGAGGATTACTTACTGAGCATTATTTTGCTCACCCTATTGTTTTACTATGTTTTTGCAGGTTCTAGATGAGGATGTAGTTGGATTGATGTCGGCGGGCCAGGCGAAGTAGTTACACTGTCCACCACACTTTGTGAACTTTTGTAAAGGATACTGACTTTGTAAAAGATATGTATAAATAAAAGAAAATTTGGGCCTAACTATTTTTATTAGTACTCGTATTTCATTATACGTATTTTTTGAGTATAATAGTATCAAACAGTTATTACATTTTTGGTATCAAGCAGAGATTTTGGGATTTGACATTGTACTCTTCTCATCGCTACGATGTCTGATAGCCGACTGTGTGAGTTAATTCTTTCCTTACTGTGAGTGTTCTCAAATTGATCAAATGTGGTGTTTTGTAGATGGGCATAGAACCCGAATCGTGGTAAAGGTGTGATGAATGAGGGAAACCTTCTAACCCCCAGAATCAATGCCTCCTCCCTTGGTGAAGCTAGAATTCGGGAATTGTATAACAAGTTATGGCAGAAAGCCAGGGAGAGTTCAGATCCCCATGTAGGTACCACCGACTACTAATTTGGAAGAGAACAACCAGTACCTCCCCCAGTTGTAACAACTACTGTAAACTAATATAATGCATGCATAATAACAATAGAAAATTGCCTAAAAACTTCTTTTCATTAAGTCATATGTCTTTTATACACAAGAACGCCATTTCAAAAGTGCCGTTAAAGACAAAACAGGGACACGTGTAGCTATGCTCCTCGCTTACCGACGCCCCCTGACTGCATCATTACCTAGATCCTGCATCCACAAAGGAAAATAACGGGGTGAGCACAAAATAATGCTCAGTAAGTAAAACCCTCTATCTATCTATCCCCGTATGTATTCTCTTAATTCTTTCCTCACACTTTCTGTTGTTTCCTACTAAACGTCATGGCCTCATCTTACCGGAGGTACGGTCGGATGGCGTTCACACAGCACCATCTCACTCTTCATGACTATCGGGTGAATTCACATAGCACCAACCCGTTCTTAGTGACTATCGAGTGGGGATCACGAAGCACCTACCCGTTTTCGTAACTTCGGTGAGACCACATAGCACCTACCCGTTCCTCATTACTTTCGGGTAACGATCACCAAGCATTAACCCTTCCTAATCACTGTCGGTGATGATCACAAAGCCACCCCCTTCTAATAAATGTCGGGTGATGATCACAAAGCATCCACCCTTTTCTCATAACTAACCAGGTGATGATCACAAACATCCACCCGTTTCTACTAACTATCGGTGATGATCACAAGCATCAACCCATTTCTAATGGCTATTCGGGTGGGATCACAAAGCATCAACCCGATTCTCATAACTTTCGGGGATGATCACAAAGCATCCACCCTTTTCTAATCCTCTTCTCATTACTCTATTCTAGCACTTCTCTTCTCTCTACCCTTAAGTAGTTGCTCCAGAAAGTTCTCTACTCATATAGAGCAAGTGCATACACAAAGTTTCCTACTCTTTCTTAGGTCACTTCTCAATGCACAAATAATGCATATGGATGTTCATCTCCATAATCACTTATGAAATGCCAACATGCAATGTTGCAAGAATTAAGGTTCACTACTCATACTCAAACCTCTATTAGGCATTTCATCAAACAACTCAAGTGCATCATAAAACTCTACTATAACAATAATTCTAAATCTTTCTCTAACCATCCAAAATGGGGAGAAACCCCCTCACATAGCCACAATTCCTGCCAAAGAAAGACACTTCCAAAAAGGATTTCTCAATATCCTTTAATTCAATCTCAAACTACCTTTCCAACCCACATGCCACTTCTTATATTTGCAATGTATAAACAACCACAAAGCACTAGAAATCTCTATTTAAGCCTCAATAACATGGCATATAACATGTACATAACATACATACATAAGTGCTATCTAAACCCTAATCAAGAAAATTCCCAAATCTCAATTTGGGTTAGGGTTTACTTACCTTGTTATGGAGAGACTTCACTAACTCTTCCTTTCACTTGGTTTGCTTGACTTTTTCTCTACTCTTAAATAAAAGAACAAAAACCCTCAATACTCAAATATATACAAAAACTCACAAGACTTCACAACCAAGGCAAGAATACTTACCTTAGGATGCCTTAGGTTGATTTTCTACCCCAAATCACTCCAAGAGCCCTTTAAAACTCCTTGATCAAAAGAAAGAGAAATTGAGAGGAAGCAAGAGAGAAGAGTGGCGTTGGAGAAGAAGAATGAAGGGTTTGCAATGTCTTAATTCCTTTGATTCATTACAAACACACTCCCATATCAACATATTCTCCATGAAAATTCCTTACATTTTACTCCCCACTTTTCCTGCTAATTAGGGGTAGAATGGTGAAATTGCCCTTAGAGGAGAAAATATTTAAAACTTAACAAACATTTTGGTCGGCCTGTCGCCGCGGCGAGGAAACTTCTGTTGCCGCGGCGAAACTGTCCAGTAGCTTCCCCGTGGCTTCAACACCTCTTCGCCGCGGCGAAGATTCTTCTTCGCCCCGGCGAAGCTTGGAACATTGAACTTCTTCTATTTTCAACCAATTTCAGGGCAAGTCTTCAACATACACTCAATCAAAGGTCAACCAAACAATAATAACAAGAAACCAACTCAAATAAGAGCAAAAGAAGAAACAATAACTACGTACCTCAAGTGGGGCGTTACACCAGTATAGAATAAAGTTGAACCAATTTATGGTCTTCTCAGTCAACATCAACCCTCAGAGTTTAAGGGTACTACAGATCCAGTAATAGCAGAAGAATGGTTTAGGTCCGTAGAGCGTACAACAGGTTTATTCCCCATGACGGACCGGGAGAAGATCCGGTATGCGAGTTTCTTATTTCGGGGTGATGCCCGAATTTGGTGGGAATTAATAGAAGATACTCATGATGTTACAGTAATGACCTGGGAAGAATTCAGGCGAGAGTTTGAGGCCAAGTATAGAACAGAGGACCGAGTTCATGAGAAGGTCCAAGAGTTTATTGGTTTGCAGCCGGGATCCAGTACAGTTAAAGAGTATTTAGTGAGATTCAATGCCCTTGCCAGATTTGCACCACGAATTGTTAGTACTCTGGTCTTGAGGAGAGATAAATTTGTTCATGGGTTGAAACCGAAGATAGCCCGGGGCATAATGGCTGGTGTCGATCCCCCGCAAACCTATATTGAGGCCTTGAGACGAGCAATGAGGGCGGAGATATTTGAGAACAAGATCACCCTCGTAAGTCCCTCCATAGAAGGATCGAGTGAACCACCTTCAGCCTCGCAGAGAGAAAAAGTTGAGGGTGGAAAGAGCAAAGAAATGAAGAGTAATAAAAAGAAGTTTTAGCTTAGACAGAATATAAGGGATTGGAGGAGTAAACAACCTCGGACAGAAGGGTTTCCCACTTGTCTTAAAGGTGGGAGGAACCATTCAGGAGAGTGTTTGAGAGACTAGAACGTGTGTTTTCGGTGCCGACAGCCAGGGCACTTGAGGAGGGATTGTAAAGCTCCTCTCCCATCAATAGTTTAGAGTTCTAGAGGTACTAGTGCCAGAGTGTTTACAGTGGCACAAGGTGAAGCAATGGCTAGTCCATCAGTTGTAACTGGTCAGTTATTATTCCATGCTATTCCTTTATATGCTTTAATTGATCTGGAGCCACTCATTCTTTTATATCTTATGGGATGATAGAGAGGTTAGGTTTGAAACATACTAGAGTGAACCAACCTATTAAGATAGAGTTACCCAATGGGGTTAGTGTTGTGACCCATGAGATGTTATCAGGAGAGTTAGTAGTGATCCATGGACGAGAATTAGTAGTGGATCTAATAGTGTTTGATATGCCCTACTTTGATGTCATATTGGGCATGAANCAAAAAGGATTTCTCAATATCCTTTAATTCAATCTCAAACTACCTTTCCAACCCACATGCCACTTCTTATATTTGCAATGTATAAACAACCACAAAGCACTAGAAATCTCTATTTAGGCCTCAATAACATGGCATATAACATGTATATAACATACATACATAAGTGCTATCAAAACCCTAATCAAGAAAATTCCCAAATCTCAATTTGGGTTAGGGTTTACTTACCTTGTTATGGAGAGACTTCACTAACTCTTTATTTCACTTGGTTTGCTTGACTTTTTCTCTACTCTTAAATAAAAGAACAAAAACCCTCAATACTCAAATATATACAAAAACTCAGAAGACTTCACAACCAAGGCAAGAATCCTTACCTTAGGATGGCTTAGGTTGATTTTCTACCCCAAATCACTCGAAAAGCCCTTTAAAACTCCTTGATCAAAAGAAAGAGAAATTGAGAGGAAGCAAGAGAGGAAAGTGGCATTGGAGAAGAAGAATGAAGGGTTTGCAATGTCTTAATTCCTTTGATTCATTACAAACACACCCCCATATCAACATATTCTCCATGAAAATTCCTTACATTTTACTCCCCACTTTTCCTGCTAATTAGGGGTAGAATGGTCAAATTGCCCTTAGGGGAGAAAATATCTAAAACTTAACAAACATTTTGGTCGGCCTGTCGCCGCGGCGAGGAAACTTCTGTCGTCGCGGCGAAACTGTCCAGTAGCTTTCCCGTGGCTTCAACACCTCTTCGCCGCGGCGAAGATTCTTCTTCGCCCTGGCGAAGCTTGGAACATTGAACTTCTTCTATTTTCAACCAATTTCAGGGCAAGTCTTCAACATACACTCAATCAAAGGTCAACCAAACAATAATACCAAGAAACCAACTCAAATAAGAGCAAAAGAAGAAACAATAACTACGTACCTCAAGTGGGGCGTTACACCAGTACAGAATAGAGTTGAACCAATTTATGGTCTTCTCAGTCAACATCAACCCTCAGAGTTTAAGGGTACTACAGACCCAATAATAGCAGAAGAATGGTTTAGGTCTGTAGAGCGTACAACAGGTTTATTCCCCATGATGGACCGGGAGAAGATCCGGTATGTGAGTTTCTTATTTCGGGGTGATGCCCGAATTTGGTGGGAATTAATAGAAGATACTCATGATGTTACAGTAATGACCTGGGAAGAATTCAGGCGAGAGCTTGAGGCCAGGTATAGAACAGAGGACCGAGTTCATGAGAAGGTCCAAGAGTTTATTGGTTTGCAGCTGGGATCCAGTACAGTTAAAGAGTATTTAGTGAGATTCAATGCCCTTGCCAGATTTGCACCACGAATTGTTAGTACTTTGGTCTTAAGGAGAGATAAATTTGTTCATGGGTTGAAACCGAATTGGCATGACCAGTGTAAAGAAAGGATGATGTGGGGATTTGTAAGATAAGGGAAAAAGGCAATCACAATAACCAATAGAAAGAGGTGAGGTGGAAAGGAAAATCACTTATGGAACTTGCTATTAACCAGTCCAAAGGAAATGGATAAAGCAAATCCACCAAGCCAATAGGAGAAAAGGAGAATCTTAGCCAATAGGGGAAAGAATTCAAACCAACAACCACACTCACATTCTTGAAAAGGAAACCAAGACCAGCCACACCAGAGAAGCTCCAGCCAACAAGATGAACCAAACTCCGGCAGCACAGCTACAAGCTCCGGCCAACAAGAAAAATGAAACTCCGGTAGCAGAATTACAATCTCCGATGACAACACAACCAGCCCCAAAGAACCACCCTAGCAACAACAACAAGCATGGACGTCCAACTCTCCCAAACAAAACCACAAAGCTTCAGCTCAGTAGGATGAAACTCAGGCCAAGCAAGCCCAACTCCGGCCAACAACACTCCCAACACCACAAAATCGCACCCAAACCGACCAGACTTTCTCCACTCCAAAAAACACCCACTCCAAACAACAACCTCTCCCCACTCAAACAGCAACTAAATTGACCAGAAAAGCTCAGAAGAAAAACGAAAAAAAAAAAACAAAAAAGATGGAAGATGGCTGGTTAGATGAGAAGGAGGTGTTTACTGGTAAAGGTGGAGGATGGGTGATGAAGGTGGACTGAGGAGTGGTGGGTGGGGTGGAAAAAGGATGGAAGGTGGGCTGTTTCACTAATTCTAGAGAGAAGAGATAGCATTTTCTCTCACTAACCTTACTTTCTTTAAACATCCAAAAGCAGATTTAGTGCTTTGATCCATCTAAACGCAAGGTAAAAAGGTTGGGATGAAGAGTTTGTTGCTCAAAAGCAGATTTAGAGCAACAAACTCTTCATCCCAACCTTTTTACCTTGCGTTTAGATGGATCAAAGCACTAATGGGGATAGGTAAAAGATAATGCACTTTGGTTCATACAAAGACCATCATGCAATCAATTCAGTCTCTAGGGTTCGCATTCACTAAATCAAGGTATTACCGTAAGACGTTCGGGATTAACCTAATATTTTTAACACAAAACTAACTAGGGCGTATAGTCTAGCCTATGAGTTAAAAACCCATTAAACATAGGAATACTTGAAATCAAGAACAAAGGCGCATCTATTTGACATAGAGTTGGATTCAATGTATTTTTAAAGACACAAGTGTTTTTACCCTAAAGTCTTCACTTTAATGACTCGAGACTCATCATCCCCCACTAAGGCAAAAAACACAATAACCATAACCAAATAAAATGCTCAACCTTATTTATGGTTGTGAACAACTTTCAGGCTTATATAAAGAACTATGTCTCCACTATATAACCACCTCATATAAGTAGTTCATTACATTAATCTGAGTCCAAGAGCCTTAGACATTGTGTTGATTTAGTTATCGAGTAATTTGATACATTGTATGGTTTATCATGAATAAGATTCTTTTATCCATTATTCAAATGTTTATCATCAAAAAACAACTAGCATCTAAGGCATATGCCTAACCAATATATGTTGTTTGCAATTAATTAAAATGGAAAATTTTCAAACTTGACTAGTCTCTTCATCATATTTGTTTAATAAAATATTATATTTACAACCTAACCTCACAAATTTTCTTTTACAATCCCAACATGGCAGTTCGCAATTTTCAACTCATCTCTCTATGAGTTCGGTCACCCAATTGCAAACTGACAGGTCAGAATTGTGAAAGCAAATTTTATAGATTGTTGTGAGCCAATCTTTGTTGTTGTTTAAAATCCACTTAAGTTTAAGGTAGAAAACACTATATTATAAATGCTTTAATTTTTTTATATTTGCAATGAAAGAAAAATAATTTATGAGAACAATTTCGACAAGATAAATATAGTAAATTTTTTTATAATAATAAAGAAAAGAATTTCAGTGAAAGGGTCGCCACTCCCTTTACAATAACTTTGACTCTCTTTCTTTTTTCTTTTTCTTTTATATTTAAAAAAAAAAAAAAAAATAACAAGGGCTATCAGACTTATTCTTAATATATGAATTTTCCTTAATCTAACACAACCATTACTTTTATGCTAGCACAAGTACGATTACAAAGTCTAACTCTTTTTTAGTTTTAAAATCACAAGTAATTTCTTAACGCCCTCCTAATTTTAATTTTCAATCAATTCTTAACTTCTTGATTTGTTTTCAAATCTTTTGAAACTCAAACTTAAAATATAGAGTTGGTTTGTGCAAAATGCACCTCTCTGGCGGTAGATAACATTTCATTATCTATGTTTCCTGAGTATTTTGTTTCAATTTGTTGAAAATTCTTTTTTTTTTTTTGGATGGTGCATTCATCATTAGATTCAACTTGAAGTCATGATGATTTTGAAAGGATCGATAGCCTAATCAAGAAAGAGGTGAATTGGGTGTTTAAAACTAATTCTAAATTTTACAGATTGAGTAGGTGTCGCGCTGTTATGGATTGCATCTATCATTTTCATTTTTAACCATTGAAAAAGGTGCAAAATCCTTCGCTTATGAACAGAAATAAAACTCAAATAAAAAGAATAGTAATAGTTGCAACACAGTTATTCTTGCTCTTCTTTCTCACCCCATTTCGTTCAAATTAAGATTTTATTACAAAATTTCAAATGGGAATCAATCGGTAACATATTTGAGATAAGTTCTTTAAGACAAATAAAATAAGTGGTAATTTGAAAGGGTTTTATAGTTGCGTAAATTGTTCAGTCTTCATGTGTTTTGATGTGTCAAAATAGATTGATTGAAAACCAACATAAATGCAAATGCATGACTAATTCATAACCCAAATGAAAATTAAAAGAATGATTGAAACACTTTTAATTTGTATATATCCAGTTTAGGATTGACAAAGTTCATCTTAAACGATTGAAATATGCTATATATATAAGGTTCTAAAAAAATAGGCATTATGCCAAAAATTAGTTGAAGCAACTCTTCAGATCTGGTTAAACGTATAGAGGATCGGTTAGTTGTGTAGACATGGCAACTAGTCGCTACAGCTCACAACGGTCATCCAATTTATCGGATATGCTATTTGGTTGATCTTGTGGGTTATCCATCAATCAAATAATAGAGCAACACATAGGTTGCTTTTTACTCTATTCCGCCAGTAATCCAGATACACATCTGTTTGACAAGATGTGCTAAAGTGAAATTTTTAAACCTTTGGGATTAAATGAAATGTTAGAAAAAACTTTAAAAGCACTTTTAACCCTGTTTCAAGAATAATGTTTTATGCACAATATAAACCCATAATCAACTTTGACGAGTTTTCAAGATTGAAGGATTCAATGCTATCTCATTAGTTAACTATAAGTTTTCAACATCCGTCATGGTCTTTGGGTACAAAGTCCACTCTCATATGAGACTTTTCGACCTATGAAGAAAGAAAGATACAGGTTTTCCCACCTACGAACGAGGCTATGACTCCAGTCTTTCCACTTCGTCCTATAGACTCAATGGTACTGGACTGCGGGTTCCGACACTGGTAGGCTCGCGCATTGAAGGAAAGGGATAGCCAGATTGGATTCGGTGAGTTTGATATAGCAGAGAAACGGTTTAGAAAATATAAAGTTTAGGCACACAAATATAAACCCAAAATAACTTGATGAGCTTTCATGAGAAAATATTCAATTCAAAACTAAGACTCGTGCTTTACCCAAAAAAAAAAAAAAAAGACCTACAAGGAAATTATACCTAGACTAAACTTCTTGAAATGCTGAATGTTCTAACCTAATCTTGTCCTTTCTCTCCATTGATAAGCTTTTGCGTTGCTTTGGGAAACTTCACTGTTCTTACAACACTTGAACACTAGTCATCATGCTTTGGATAAATTAGTTTGTTATCATCAAAATAAGAGCATGATGACTTGTTGAATCACCATATTTACTCAAATCTTATTTTTTTTTTTTCTTAAAAAATTTGTATGAAAGGCGGATATACTCTAATTTAGGAGATCTTAATATTTCCCATTAATTTTATTATCTTTCAATCATAATTTTGCATCTGGTATTATCAAAATAGACTTATTGATACTTTAATGGGAAAGTTTCCGTAACCCTCACGCATTTCAGGTAATTGTATGAAGCATCCACTAGTTTTGTAAATAGGATCTGATAGAATTTGAGGTGGGCTTGACTCCTCATCCAATAAGGTCTTATTAAATAGGGATTACTCCTTTTATAAACCGTAGGCTTGAGCTGCCTAGTCGGTGTGGGCCTCCAACACTTCCCCTCAAGGTCAAGCCCATATGTTGGGTCATACCTATTATTAGAGGTGTTGTCAGCTTTAACTCCTCACTCGCTGGTCAAGCACTCAGCTCAACTGAACCTGAGCTCTGATACTATGATAGAATTTGAGGTGGACCTAACTTCTCACCCAATAAGGCCTTGTTGAATGGAGGATTACCCCCTCTTATAACCCAATAGGCTTGAGCGTGCCTAGTCGGTCTGTAACGCCAACACTTCCCTCACAGTCAAGCTCATATGTTGGGTCATGCATGTTGATAGAGGTAGTTGTTGGCTCAACTCCTCACCTGCTGGTCAAGCACCTAGCTCAACTAAATTAACCCTCGTTTCATTAAAATTTTATTTAAAACTAACTGGAATCACAAAAATTTGTTATTATCATTTTATTTGGACCAAGGAGGTCGTATTTGGCCTTACTGGCTTTGTGAGCCATATCTCATGATACGAAATTAAGTTTTCAATTCCTATTTCATCTCATTTCATTCATACACACAACAATCTAACATCAAAACACACAAAATTCAACCAACTCAACACTAATTCGGCCAAGACAATCAAGCACTCTCATCTCTTTTAACACCTTAAATCATCAATTCTAGAATGCTAAGAATCCCAAATCACCAATCAAGACACTTCAAAAATTGAAGCAAAGATTTCACACTCATAAAGCAAAACTGAGAATGGGAAAATGGGAACCAAAATGAAAATAACTTAATAGGATAAATGGCCAAGGGACATTCAAACTTTAAGGAGACTCCACCAGCTTGAATTTATCCACCACCAAGCTTAGCCGAAACTTGGATAAAGGGAATACAAGAAGATTCAACTTCCATTGAAATACCATTCATCTATTCATTAACTCTAACCTTTCAAAAATGGGAGAGTTGCCTTTATATAGGCATACAAATAAAGGGAATGCCTTTACAAATATTGCAAATATTACACATAATTTAAGGGCTTAATTCCCCACACAAATTCAAAATATAAGGTCATACCTATTAATGCAATAGTACAACCACTCCCTTAATTTTATGATCTATGTCTCTATCAACTAATTCTTAGCTAACCTTCATCTACTTGAATCAAATAACATCTCATAAAGAACAACAACAATTCACGCCAAAGCAAAGGAATGAGAACAGTGAGATAAAATGCTCTCTCTTCTCTCTAGGATTAGTGAAACAGCCCACCTTCCATCCTTTTCCCCTCCCCCCACCTCTCCTCTCTCCACCTTCATCACCCATCCCCACCTTTACCAGTAAACACTCCTTCTTATCTACCACCATCCTCCATCTTTTTCGTCTTTTTTTTTTTCGTTTTTCTTCTAGGTTTTTCTGGTTGTTTTGTTGTTGCTTGAGTGGTGAGAGGTGTTGCAACGTCTGGAGTGGGTGTGTTTTGGGAGGAAAGTCTAGTTGGTTTGGGTGCGATTGTGTGGTGTAGGTTGGTGTTAGGAGTGTGTTGGCCGGAGTTGGGCTTGCTTGGCCTGAGTTTCATCCTGCCGAGCTGAAGACTTTTAGTTCTGTTTGGGAGACTGGACGTCCTTGCTGTTGTTGTGTAACGCCCCGCTTGAGGTACGTTGTTATTGTTTCCTCTTTCGCCCTTAACGAGTTGGTTGTTGTTATATTGTTGTTTGAGTGTTATTTGATTGTTGCCCTGAATCTTGGTTGAAATAGAAGAATTTGAGTGTACCAGGCTTCGCCGGGGCGAGAAGAATCTTCGCCGCGCGAAGATGGGTTGAACCAAGGGTGAAACTCTCTGGACAGTTTCGCCGCGGCGACAAATGTTTCTTCGCCGCGGCGACAGGCCAATAAAATGTTGGTTGAGTTTTAGACATTTTCTTCCCTAAGGACAATTTGACCTTTCTACCCCTTTTTAGCAGGAAAAGTGGGGGAGTTAATTGTAAGGATTTTCATGGAGAATGTGTGACATGGGGGTGAGTTTGTAAGAACCAAAGGTATAGATGGAATTCCCAAAGAAGAGTAAGGGCAATATGGGAATGCTTTGTTATACATTTCATTAAAAGGGATTAGAATTAACAAAACCCCTCATTTCTTCTCCTCAAACGCAGCACTCCATTCTTCTTCCTCTCAACTTCTCTTCTCTCTTGATCAAGGTTTTCCAAGGGATTTTGAGTGATTGGGGGTATAAAAAGCAACCTAAGGCTTTCTAAGGTAAGAATCTCTACTTAATTGTGTGTTTGGGAGTTTTAACCCATATTGAAATTTGAGGGTTTTCATTCTTTGGTTAAGAGTAGAGAAATAGTCAAGAAACCAAGTGGAAAGAGGATTTGGTGAAGTCTCTCCATAGCAAGTAAGTAAAACCCAACCCAAGTTGAGATTTATGAAATTTCTTGATTAGGTTTTGATAGATTTGATGTATGTATGTGATATACATGTAATAGGCATGTATGAAGGATTAAATAGAAACTTCTATGCTTTGTGAATGTTATTACTTTGCAAATATGAAAATGGGTTGTTGTTTGGCATAGTTGAGATGGATTTGAAGGGGTGTTATGGAACCCTTTTGGAAGTGTTTTTTGACAGGTTATTATGACTTGTGAAGGGGTTTTTCCCATTTGGATGGTTAGGAGAAGTTTTAGATTCATGGCTATGATAGAGTTTTATGGTGCACATGAGTTGTTTGATGAAATGTCTAATAGAGAATTGAGTGTGAGTATGAACCTTAATTCTTGCAACTTTGCATGTTGGCATTTCACAAGTGCATTAGTAGAGATGAACTCCATGTGCATTGTATATGCATTGAAGAGTGACCTAAGGAAGAGTAGGAAACTTTGTGTTTAGAAATACCCTATGGTAGAGAGCTTAGTGGGTAAAATTACTCTAAGGTAGAGACATGAAAAATGCAACATAGAATGAGTTAGAAGAGTAGTATAGTTGGGATGATGCTTGTGATCATCACCCGACCTTATGGGAATCGGATTGATGCTTTGTGAACATCATCCGAATAGCCTTAGAGATGGTTGATGCTTTGTGATTGTCACCCATGAGTATAGAAATGGGTAGATGCTTTGTGACCACTACCCGATTAGTTAAGAGATATGTAGGTTGATGCTTTGTGATCATCCAATGGCTAGTAGAAGCGGGTTGATCTTTGTGATCATCACCGATAGTGACTAGAGACGGGTAAATGCTTGGTGATCGTTACCCAAATTCATGGGAACGGGTAGGTGCTAGGTGATCTCCACCCGATAGTTAGGAGGAACCGAGTTGGTGCTTTTGATCCTCACTCGGTAGTCACTAAGAACGGTTGTACTGTGTAATTCCACCCGATAGCCATAGATGAGATGGTGCTGTGTGAACGCCATTCGGCCGTACCTCCGTAAGATGAGGCCATGATGTTATAAACAAAAAATAGAAACAGACATAAAACAAAAAAATGAAACAGAATTGACAAGGAAAGAATTAAGAGTCACACACGGGGACAGACAGTTAGAGAGTTTTACTTACTGAGCATTATTTGTGCTCACCCCGTTATTTTCCTTTGTGGATGCAGGTTCTAGGTGTTGATGCGGTTGGAGGGGCGTCGGCGCGCGAAGAGGAATAGCTACACTGTTCCCCTATTTTGTCTTTTGAAATGCACTTTTGTAAACAGTAACTTTTGTGTATAAAAGACATGTGAATTGTAATGAAAAGAAACTTTTTGGGCCAAATTTTCCATTGTTAATTGCATGCATTGTACTAGTTTTCAGTAGGTGTTACATGTTGTTGCTAGGGTGTTGCTTTGGGGCTAGTTGTGCTTGTCACCGGAGCTTGTTTTTGTGCTGCCAGAGTTTGGTTCATCTTATTGGCTGGAGCTTTTCCGGTGTGGCTGCTCCTTGTTTCCTTTTCAAGAATGTGAGTGTGGTTGTTTGTTTGAATTCTTTCCCCTTTTATCTTTGGCTAAGATTCTCCTTTTCTCCTATTGGCTTGGTGGATTTTGCTTTATCCATTTCCTTTGGACTGGTTAATAGCAAGTTCCATAAGTGATTTTCTTTCCACCTCATCTCTTCCTATTGGTTATTGTGATTGCCTTTATCCCTTATCTAACAAATCCCCACATCATCCTATCCTTACACTTGTCATGCCACCTCACTGCCTTGTCATCCCTCATCCCCTTACGTGTGCCACGCCACCCGTGGTGCCACGTCATCAGGTGAAAGAAAAAAAATTCAATTTTTTCTGCTACCTCTGCTCCTTGCCACCCATGGGGGCTGTTGAATGTGGGAAAAGTTGTGTTTTGAGTGAGCAGTATCCAAACATTGAAGAAAAGAAAATTGAAAGTGCTAAGAATGGTGCTTTGGTGCCTACTAGAGTCTGGAAAGGGGCCACCATTTCTAATAGAGAGTTTGTCCAAGTCCGGTTGGTGAAACCTATTAATGGAGGGAATTCCGAATTTCAAGAAGGTGAAATTTTTTGGGTGGATAGAAGAGTTGTTTGTGCTGAATCCAAGAGTGTTTTGGAGGGTACCCGTGTTTCTTCTAGGGTAGGCGAAAATGGGAAGCACACAATCTGCCATGGTGTGGATAAGGGCCGTGAGGTTGTAAGGCCACCTATTGCTATAGAAAAATCAGGTCAGAATGATGTGCCATTAGCTGAAAGTGAGTTCAAACCGAAGCTAAGGAGCTGCTCTGATGGAAAGGGGAGATTTTCTGAAAATGTGGTAGCGAAGGTTGATGAGATTTCTAAGGATTACCCCCCTCTCCCAAGCAAAGTGGTGGATGGAGTGAATAGAATTGAGAAGCCAAATGGTTGTGGTGATCAAAAACAAGTGAAAGGGGAGGAAAAAGGAGCTTGGACAAGTGTTCTTGTCTCAAAGAGGTCTGATATTTCCCTTGAATATGTCAAACCAAATATGAGCAAGGAAGGTGGTAAGTTTAGAATTTCAATCCCTACTGAAATTGTGGCTTTAGGAATAGACAAATGGAGTAATTGCCTAGTCGGGTTTTTCCTCGGGAGGAAATTGCCGTTTTACCAAGTAAAGAGCTAGGTTAATAGAAATTGGAGTCGTTTTGGAGTTGTGGGGGTCACTTCATATGGGCATGGGGGCTATTTGCTCAAGCTCCTAGATGAGGTTACTAAAATGGATGTGCTAGACGGTGGTCCATGGTTCATAGGAGGACAACCTTTCTTTTTGAAGTTATGGACTCCTAATTTGTCATTAAGCATGAATGGGATTACTAGGGTACCCATATGGGCGAAATTCTATGGTATTCCTCTTGAGTTATGGACCCCCAAGGGTTTAAGCCATATAGCAAGTGTAATAGGCACCCCTCTTTATATGGACAATATTACCGAGTCGGGCGAAAGGCTTGAGTTTGCTAAAGTGTGCATTGAGATGGATTCTTCGGCCGAGTTTAAGGAGAAATTTGAGTTAGAGATGCCGAGTGGTGAGATTGCAATAGTTAAGGTGGAGTATGCATGGAAGCCATTTACCTGTGCTTGGTGCAAAACATTTGGGCATGTCCAAAGAAACTGTCATTGGGCTCCTAAGGAAACAGAACCCTTGTTACCTAAAAAGCCGACTTCTCCTCATGTGCAAGAACGGAGACAAGTTGCTAGCAAGAAGAATATAAGTGTCCCTCGAGAAGTAAGTCAGCAAAGGGTAGAGGGAAAAAAGGAAGGTGAGGCCCCTAAACCTTGTGAGAGTGTGAACCAATTTGTGGTGCTATCCGAAGAGTGTGAGGAAAAGAGAGATGTTGCCAATGGGGAGGAGAGGAAGAGCGGGAATGGCATTGAGGAAGGGCTGGAAAGTGAAACAAAGTTGGGTAGAGTGGTTTTGGGGGAGGAAGCTGCAAATGCCAATGAGGATAGAGAGGAGAGAACTCCAACTACCAATGTTGTTTTCTTGAATACATTTGGGGACAATGACGTGGGAACTAGCTCTCCAATTTATCAACCGTTTGGGAACCTGGTACACGTGGATGAAAAGGAAAGTTGGAGAAGGAAAAGGGAAGTCTTTCTAAGAGTAAAAGGAAGAAACTTGCGAAGTAGGCGAGAACTCCACCGAAGCAACCTCATAGCCATGGTTAAAGTTGTCGCGTGGAATGTTAGGGGGCTTAATTCCCCCATTAAACAAAAAGAGTTAAGAAATCTTATTAGTAGCAATAATTTAAATAGAAAGGAGTTCTGGAACATTTCGGAAAGAGTGAAATTTGTAAGAGATGATCTAGCCCATGTCTAAGAAAGGCTTGTTGTGGATCCGGTTGATGGTGCTCTTTTGCAAGAGGAGAAACTTAAGGTGGAAAAGATGGTCAAGCTTTCAAAAGCCGAAGAATCATTAGCCAAGCAAAAGTCTAGGGTTAAATGGTTACGGGAAGGGGATGCTAACACTTCTTACTTCTTTAAATCGATTGCTGGATGGAGGAATAGAAAGAAGATTGTGTCCTTGGAAATTGGGGAAGACTCGGTTACAAGTGATCAAGATAGAATCAAAGAGGAGTTTGTGTCTTTCTACTCAAATCTTTTCGAAGACAAGTGTGCGGGTGTTTCCTATGAGGGCCTGGAGGAACTTATCACCCCTGTTATTTTGGAGGAAGAGGCCAACTCCATGATTTGTGAGCTTTCCAAAGAAGAGATTCAAGAGACCATGTTTGGAATGAGTAAAGACAAAGCACCGGGGCCAGATGGTTACGAAGTTTTTTTCTTTAAAAAAGCTTGGGATATTGTAGGTCATGATGTTGTTAAAGCAATCCAAAATTTCTTCCAGTTTGGGAAGATGCTTAGAGAGGTGAATTGTGCCATTATTGCGTTAGTCCCAAAGAAGTGAAAACCCCTCATCTTGTAGTGAGTTTCGGCCGATCTCATGTTGTAACACCATCTACAAATGTATCTCCAAGATAATGGCCAACAGAGTTAAAAGAGTTTTGCCGCAGTTCGTCAACAAAGGTGCCTTCATGGGGGGGAGGAAAATTGTGGATAATATCCTTTTGAGCCAAGAACTTCTCCACCACTATGACAGGAAGTCGACAAAAGGGGCTAGGTGTGCAATGAAGGTAGACCTTATGAAAGCTTATGATTTTGTAAGATGGGATTTTGTTATTAAAGCTCTAGAGCTTCTCGGGTTTCCTTTTAAGTTTATTGGGTGGGTAGAAGAGTGCATCAAAACTGCTAAATACTCGGTAGCCGTTAATGGGGAATTAACCGGATTCTTTAGCAGTTCTAGAGGGCTTAGGCAGGGAGACCCTATCTCTCCCTATCTCTTTGTGGTTGCCATGGAGGTGCTATCAAGAGTTCTAAATAGAGCAACGGAGGAGCCTTCTTTTAAGTGCCATTGGAGGTGCAAAGAGTTAAACCTAACCCATCTTTGTTTTGCAGATGATTTAATGATCTTTTGCCATGCGGATGAAAACTCTCTTGGCATTGTCAGGAAAGCATTGGATCGTTTCACTTTTTGGGCGAGGTTAGAAGCAAACCCCTCAAAAAGCAACATTTTCTTCTCCGGGGTGGGTGAGGTGAGCAAGCAAGCTCTTTTGCCGATCATTGGGTATCACGAAGGAAAACTTCCAATGAAGTATTTGGGTGTCCCTCTCATTACCAAAAAGTTTTCCCTTGCTGATTACAAACCTTTGGTGGACAAAATCTTGGCTCGCATTAAATCTTGGCGAAGCAAATTCCTCTCCTATGCTGGTCGGGAAACTCTCATTAAAGCCATTCTTTTTAGCATTCAAGTTTATTGGTCATCTATTTTCGTGCTCCCTTCAAAGATCCTAAATGAAATTGATGCTAAGTTAAGGGCTTTCCTATGGTCTGGGAGTGACATGAAAACCTCAAAGGCCAAAGTTACATGGGAAGAGGTTTGTATCCCGTTTGAAGAAGGCGAGTTAGGGATTGTGAGAGCTACGGATTGGAATAAGGCAGCCAAGATGAGACATGTTTGGAATCTTAATCAGGTACGTAGTGGCTTTGGATGGGCTGAGTGGATCAAAGCAACCTACTTGGCAAGGAAGAGCTTTTGGGAGATTCCTATACCTTCGCATGCTTCTTGGACTTGGAAGAGCATTTTGAAGCTTAGAATGGAAGCTAGAGAGCAGATCAAAGTCATCATCGGAAATGGTCAAGCAACTTATGTTTGGCATGATAATTGGCACCCAAGAGACCCTCTCAAGGATAGATATGGCAGCTGCATTGTGTATGATTCGGGACTACATCATCTTGCTAAGGTGTGTGAGATTTTGGATGGGACAAGGTGGAGATGGCCAACGGCTAATTCTTGGGCTTTGATGGACATGAAGGATTCTATCAACTTTGATCCAAAGGACGGCGAGGATGTGGTTGTTTGGAAGCCTAATACATCCGATAAGTTCTCTATTAAATTGGCTTGAGAGGTTACTCGTGTGCACCAACACCAAGTGGAGTGGCATCACCTTGTATGGTTCCCAAAAGCTATTCCACGACACTCCATGATCACGTGGATGGCTTGTAAGGATTGGCTTCAGACCAGGGACAAACTAATGAGGTATGGAATAGCTTCTAGCAATGCGTGCTGTTTTTGTAATCATGGGCAAGAAACGATCGATCATCTCTTTTTTGCTTGTCCTTTCACCCAAAGGATTGGAACCCAATCCTTGAGCTCTCTTCTCTTGGGTATGTCACCCGACCTTTGAACGTTTATGTTGAGCACATAGCTAGTAGGTGGAGGAAGAAAAAGCTAAAGTACTCTTTAGGGAAGCTAAGTTTGGGAGCAACCGTTTACTCTATTTGGAGAGAGAGGAATAGCCAGATTTTTGGTGGGGAAAGCAAGGATGCACATACTCTCTACAACTCTATCAAGAATGTGGTGAGGGAGAGGGCTATGGACCTTAGTAAGATCATTAAGAATACCTACAATAGAAGACTTGCCGAGAAATGGGGTCTCCCCATGTCTATTTTTAAAACATCCCATGAGAGGTAATTATATGGTTTGTATTTATGTGATGGGTTTTTTGTCGTGTAAGGGGATTTGGTTATGACATCCCGACGGGTGATTGTACAAGAAGAGGCTACTTTGACAATTGGAAGACTTGGGGTGTTGATCTATTGCTTTGTCTTTGTGTCATTAACGGGCCTTACCTTGTTAATTTTTATTTTTATGGAATTCTTCTTTATAATGCTTACGCATATGGGTTTTGTGCTCTGATACTTTTGAACCTAACCCAAGGCATGTCCTGTGGTAGGTGGGATTCATTGTATTCTTTAATCTCTGCTTGGTTCCATTCCTTTGACAAGCGGAATGGGAAAAATAGAAGATTAGGGGTAGACTTAGATAGTATCATTCATTTGCTCCTAACCCAGGGCTTGTCCTGAGGTAGGTTGGCCGACTTTTAGGCCTTTTGTACATTCTTTCCCCTTTTTATAAAAGCTTACTTACCCAAAAAAAATAAAAATAAATAACATCTCATCATTGGGCTTGGGCCAAATAAACCTCTTTACACTGTGCCCACAGTTTGAGGCAATAAAAGGCCTTGAGAAATGTCTTGGATCTTTAGCACTCCATGGACAAGCTTGTGGACTTCCTTAAGTGATTGGGCCGATTAGTGCACACCTTGCAAAGCTTGGACTTCTTGATTCTTCAATAAAAACTCTTGCACAACCAAAGTCCCATTTGGGCCTAGAAGCTCATCATCTCACCTCTTAGTGCCAGAAAGGCCACATCGAGCCTTGGCAGTGCTGTGAGGTTAGACAGTGGCTTCTATTGGCGCTACTTATAAGACTTTAAGTGTTTCCTAACAACCACAAGGCCTCAAAAGGCTTCCACGGGGGCTTCAAGGCTTCTAATGTCTGCCTTAAGGTGATGAGAGCCAGCAATGGTGGCATCAACAATGTGTCCTGGGTGTTTGGGTTGAACAAGTGCCAAAGTATCAATTTTCTAAGTAATGGTTTAGGGTTAGGGTTGAAAAAGGACAAAATGGTCATTTTGCTAATTAATGGATATACACTAATGGACTTGGACTAAATGGGGTTTGGGTCCTACTTTTTAAACCAATGGTTGATCACTACAAATAGGTGAAACGTGTGGGGTGAAAGAAAATTTCCCATAATTTAATCCTTAGTTAAGATTTTGAGTCAAATTAGAAGATATTTAAAACATTACTGTTAAGTTTTTTGTAACCTCATTTAAGTTTTTTGTAACCTCATTTAAGGGATTGTACTTGTACATCTTCCTTTAACAATTTGAAGCTTTTCATCACCAAGTTATACTTTGAAAGAAAAGTTATTGAGTTTTATAAACATATGTCAATTTCCAATTTATGGTTAAAATCATGTACATGTAAAGATCATAACCATTTATGGACATGACCCGCCTTGACCCTCCCTATCCCATAAGCTCAGGGCGCACCTATGAGACTCAGACGGCCGAGACGTGCCGTGTGGGAATCTAAAAACCTGTATTTTGAATACGTTTTTCATTAAAGAAAAAAAAAAAAAAAAACATTCGCTTGGATTCGTTTTGAAAGCATAAACACATAAGATATATGTATACATACATTTGAAAATCTAAAAGCTAACTCGTACGTTCATAAAATACAAAAACGGATGGTATCAAATCTTCATATCTTTTATAATCAACACAGGAGATAAACATAGGGATAAAACATAATTCTGTAGCAGGAACAAGCATGACATTTTTACACACATGATGAGTCGGTGACGTATGGGCCCAACCTCGAGAGGAATCACTCCTCAGCACAACTCTTCCTGTGAACCTAGGGAAAAGGGTCTAAAAAAAGGTGAGCTGAAATACTCAATGAGTGGGGGATTGTGGAGAGTTTGCAAAACATTCTTCAAACAATAGTCATGGCATGCAATAGTTCTTATGAAATCCTGAAAACAACATGATTCTATGAACGTGTTATGGAAGTAATTAAATCATTCCTGTATGCATGTATAACTCACTTCTAATGTTGTTCTAAGTACTGTAATCTCATCATTTAAGCTGAAAACAAATCCTGAATTATAGCTCATTATTGAATGCTTAAAATTCTTTTTCTGGAAACTTAAAACATAACTGTAAGTGCTTATGCTTCTGGGAACAATGTTTCCTATAAGTCATGCTACAACCATCTATGTCATCACTCAAGAATGCATATGATTCTGAAAATAATAACTCTACTAGTCATGTTGCGGACATCCAAACCATCATTCAATGAACACTCATGGTCACAAAACAAAATTTGGTAACTAAATTTATAACTATTGTGGTGATATAAAATTGAAAGCTGATTTTTCTGAAACTATGCATTGATAAATTATTTTGGAATACTGTAAACTTTATGCTAATAACTGAACTTTAAACTGAATACTATAGCTTTTACTGATGCTGAAAATTATAAGTTGATATCTTATTCTGAAACTGTGGCTAATACTGAAAGCTCTCTTAATTATTCTAAAAACTCATATTGAGACTATCGCTCATAGCAGATACTAAAAACTGTGTGATTTTGAACATTCTAAAACTGATTCTGATATTAATAACAGAAAACTCTCACCACAACTAGTACCCTCGGAGAAATCTGTCTTACCTGGTGGGCGTCCCGCATGCAAGCAGAGCAAGGGATGTACCTGTCATACTCGACAAAGTCTATCATCACGTGGGCAGAGCCATTGAAACTATCATACCTGGCAGACCACTCAACGCCCAGGCAAAGCCAATAAAATCTGTCATACGCATGTGCAGAGCCAAAATCTGAAACTGTCATACCTAGCGAGATCCTGCATCTCTCGGCGCAAAGCCAAAAATCTGTATCTTTGGGGAACGGGTACTTTGCAGGGTGGTTTGTAAGCCATTACTATACTTATTCTTAACCCAATACATTATATTTCTTCAAAACATAGGCCTTTATAAAATTATTAAAACATTATGAAATAATTTATGGTAGTGTATTTTGGGCTAAAATGTAAGTAAAGACAAGTAATGAAGTAAACATGAGGGAGTCGAAAGAAACTTTACACAATTATTAAATAAATCTACAATTCACGTGACGAGCACTTCCACAAAACTCGATGCATCATAGTTTCAAATACACCCTCAATACTCTTAAGCTTAACACTTAAACCCTGACAAAATTGTAACATGTAATTATTAATTAAGTTTTGCACTCCATGTGAGTCTCATACCTAGTTAGTAAATACGGGTACGGCAAAAAAACGGTACGAGAATTATACGAGTATAATACGGTAAACGGTGAAAAATACGTTTATAAAAATTCGGCCATAAAATTCAGATATGGGAAAAATACGGTACAGGTATATACGGGTTTAATACGGTGCATTGTCAATAATACGTTTTGAAAAATACGGCAATATCAATCTTAGTTTTAACACTTTTATGGACTACCTGGTTAAAATCAACATAACATTTCAAATGTAAAGTATTTAATTAACCAATAACACAAATACACAATATATAAACACATATAAAATTGGCATCAACACTTAACATTACATAGATTATATAAAAATATAATATACATATGAACTTAACAAGGTACTGAAATTTTCCACAGGCAAGCTACCAAAGCACACCAAGTTCAGTGTCAATACATCATGGATATTCAATTATGCAGTCATCAAAACAAATGACTTCTAAACGTATAAATTATCAGAAAATGCGATCACGATCTCAATCACGCTTAAAACCTTTACGAAACTCAATTTCACAACTGTGAATTGCTTGTAACTCATGGTTGATCTCATTCAGCTTCCGCAAATCTCTGGCTAAGTCCTTTCCACAAAAAACTGTAAGCCTCTCCAAAACGTTTGAATTCTTAAGCAAATGTTTTAAGAAAAGAACTTCTCTATACCAGCCTTCAAAATGTGCGATGCTAACAGTCTTGATGCAAGACTTTAAACATTGAGGGAAAATGTTTTTTCTAGAGAATTCGACGGGAACAATAAATCCAAATAAAGTTCATTCCCTTCCCAACTAAGATCCGGCAAAAGCCAAAAAAGCAAATAGACCAAATCACTCCAGCAACCCATTTAGCTACATCTTCACGCCCTCTAAAGAAGCCACTATCCATCACAATCCCCTCAAGCCATTCGTGCAACCAGACAACCAATCAAACCTAGAGTCCTCACGACCAACCACAGTAACAAATACAAATATAAGGAAGAAGAAGCCTGGAAGAAGAGAACAAGAGATGAAGAAAGCTAAAAACGTGAAGAACTAAGGAAGAAAAGCTGAAGAAGAACTGAGGAAGAAGAAGAACCGAACTGAGGAAGAAGAACTGCTGCTGACTACCGAAGAATTGAAGAAGAACGACTGAACCAGATCTGTTTTAATTTTTTGTATAAACCCACCAAAACGACGTCGTTTTGGGGGTGTGAGATTTTGTTTTTTTTTTTTCAAAAATTCGCGAATAATTCGCAAATTATACGCGAATTATACGGAAACCCTTATTATACGCGAATTATACGACAGATTTTACAAAATATATATACGCACGTTTTATACTCGAATTATACGACTATCCGTACAATTCGTATAGAATACGCATTTTTACTAACTAGGGTCTCATAGACATGAAAAGCACTGGCTTGCATTTAATGCTTCAGACTCAATGCAACACACCAAAAAGAATATCAATTTTCTATAGCCGTAATATTTGACTACTTGAACTTGTAGAAAATTATCAAATTATTCAGTTTTCTATTGAACCCCATATGTTCTCAAACTTTCAAAGCATCCCAACTTTACAAATATTTTCAGATCATGACTCCCAGTCCACTCTCACACGTTCATCCTGCTAAGTAATTATTGTAAGACAATTTCTTTAAAGCAAAAGAAATTTAGAACTTTGTCTCATATGAAAAAAAAAATCTAATGAAAACATCATCTCACTATTTTATATTAACATTCAAACAATTTTTAGAAAAGGGAATAATATGTTAATGGAAATATTCAATGCAATCTTTTTCAACTATTTGACTGAATATCAAACAAAGCAATTAATAAATTATTTATAACCTTTTTATCATTAACACCCAATTTAATTAAATCCAAAACCCAAGTCCTATATCCATCAATTAACACTACATATAACATGTCAAACTCTAATTTGATCACATATGCAGATAATATAATCAAAGTATATATATCGAGGAGTAATGAATTACATTATGCATGCGAAAATGTGCATCTCATGGAAATAAAAAAGGGCCACCGAATATTTAAAATGCAGTACTCAAGAACTTAATACAATTTCCACTCAAATTGCCTTAAATTAGAGAATTTGAAAACACAAAACAACATATTTACTCAACAACATATTTACTCAACAACATTCCAGCCACAATCACATGCATAAATTGACCAAAAAATGCAGCCATAAACACATATGAATCTAGCCACCATTACATGAATAAATTGGCAAAAAATGCAGTCCACAAAACCCATTTAATCCCAGCCTCCATTTGCTTTAATCGGCCAAAAATGCAGCCAACAAACATCACAATTGAAAACCCAAATAAATCATGAATAGAAGCCACATGCAGCAAAAGAAACCACCTCCATTTCATGTTCACTTTGCCTACTTCTTTTTATGCATTCGGTCATAGTAAAGCAACCCCATAACCATACATTTTCACAAATATACCCAGCCAAACACCATATAGCAAATTTTAAACTCAAATTCAACATGCAGTAGCATAAACTAGCAAAATTTCATGCTTACAAAAAGATCCCAACAACCAAACACAACCAACACCTCTTACAAGCATTTTCACCATCATTTAATTCCATGTGAACAGTATATAAACATACATGTAGCATGCAGCATGTAATCACATACTTTAGAACCAAATCTAGTGCAAAATCATCCAACAATTAATTCAGCTGAAACATGCAAAGTGGGATTTAGCAAATATCACCATTAACTAACAATTTTTGCCCCAAACATTTTAATAGAAATTCATCACTTGACATGCAAATGAAATTGAGTTTTTAAAACAAGTATTTGGAAATCCACTCACCGTTCACCTCAACCAAACTTCCAGCAAGCTTCAAACATTTTTTTCTCCTCCGATCCCGAGCCTAGATCTGGGTAAATCTTGCTCGGTTTTTGCTTTCCTCCACCGATTCCAGATCACTCTCACTCCTCTCGGTTGAACCTCACACTCTCTTCTCTTTTTTTTTTCTTTTGTCTCTTCTTCCTCTCCGTGTTTCTTCTCTTCTCCTTTTTTCTTTTCTTCTTTTTCCTCTCACAGTCTCCTTCTTCCTTCATCCGAGCGAAAATCAGCCTCCCCTTTTTTTTATTTTTTTAATCTTCCTAGAATTATGCTTCTGCCCCTAGATTACAGATAATCCCGCTAAACCCCTGCCACATCAGCTTTTCCTTCAAAAAACCTCCAGATTTTGCCCCTTGTTGCATGCAAACCTAGCAGCTTCCTTTTCTTGCAATTTTATTCCCAATAAAACTTTTAAAAACTAACAAAAATCCCCTTCAATAAAAATAAAATCACAAAGAATATATAATATATATTAGGATTAAAAAAACGGGGTTTCACATATATAGTCTTACAATAGTTTACTAAACAGTTATTGCAAAACTAGGCTTAAGCATCATTTAATCAAGTGGGAATTATTAGTATATAATTAAATATGCATGAGTTCATGCAAGAAACAAAGTGTTAAAAGGTTTATAACAAATAAGATAAATCTTATACACTTTGGCCTAAGAGATATGTCTCATGTAAGAGACATTACTCTTAGGGTGCGTTTGGTTCAAGGAATATTGTATTACAGGAGAATGTTGTATTACTGGAAAGATAGATTACTAAGGAATCTTTAGAGAAATGTATTTGGTTGGTTGGAATAAATTGGTGGGTATGTTATAATAATATGTTTGGTTGAGAGAATAAATGAGTGGGTATATTATGTAGATTACTACATTGCCCTCCTTGTTAAATAATAATATAATATTATTATTTTATTCTATTTTTTTAACCCCCTATATTTAAAATTCTGCGAAAACACCCCGGCCATATAAATCTTTAATTTGTAGCAAAATCACCCCCATCCACCACAAGCCACTGCCGATAGCCAACCACCATCGCCGGCAACCGCCGTAATGGCACATGATCGACCGGATCTGGCTGGTCGTGCACTAGTAAGGCCTAATCCAAAAAATGGCTAGATCTGGTCGTAAATATGGCCGTTTCACAGCCAAAGATGTGGCCGTGAAACAACGGCCATTTCATAGTCAAGATTTGTCCTTTTCACAACCAGATCTATGGCGTCTCATGGCCACATCTTTGGCCATGAAACGGCCAGATCTTCATGGCCATGGATCATAAATCCATGGTCGGAAACGCCCTTACCGACACACGAATGGCAAGATCTCGCCGATCTTGCCTCGATATGACGACTTTCGCTGGCAACCAGCGGTGGTGGCTAGAGGCCAACGGTGGTCTTGGGTAACTGGGGATATTTTGTTAACTTTTAAACTTTTTTATAGCTGAGGTGTTTTAGCTATATTTCAAATGTAGGGGATATGGGCTAATTGTTATTTGGTAGACATATGAGGGCAAATGTGTCCTAAATAATAAAAGATTAAGGGCAAAATATGGTCAAAATTAAGATTACCTCGGTAATCTTATATTAACACCTATTGGGAATGTAATATGATTACCTCCAATATTACCAACAATAAACACTATTTACAATAAAAGATTACATAATATTTTATTACTTGACAACCAAACGAGGGAATCTTGAAAATTAAACAAAGATTACAGGATTAATCTTATATCACCCCGAACCAAATGCAACTTTAGGACAAGATAATTTAACTATTAAATAACTTCTAGACAATTATTAGAAGTTATATAATAGTTATTTATCTTGAGAAAACACACAATTTTTATTCATGGTCTATAAATAAGACCCTAAATAAACTCTAGAGATTCACTTTGTTATTCACATATAGAAAATCGTTACTAAGTATTGTATAAGTATTTGAGTAATTTGAGTGTTTCTAGGATCGTTTTATAGTTTTTCTTCAAAATAATTATAGAAAATAAATCCAATCTAATGTTTCATTAATGAAGATGGTTAATCCAAGAAAACTTTTTTTTTTCCTAAATGAGGGTTTATTTTTATATTGATATTTTAAACTATCTACGGTGGTTTTACATGTCATACATTTAGCTTATTTGAATGAGCTATAAAGCTATTCTAGACCTTCCACATTAGAAATTTCTATAAAGCATAATTCGATACTTCACATTAGAAATTTCTAATAATAATAAATGTAAATGAATTTATTAATTTATTTGAGAAGAAATAGTATAATTTTATAATAAACTGTTTAGTAGGAATGCTATCTAATTGATTAAACTATAATGTTTTCAACATCTTTAGGGGCGTTTGGATCATATAAGTTTTTATTATAGGGGTATATTAATTAACGGAAAAAAGATGATCTTGAAGATTACTGAGATTGTTTAGAAAATATGTTTGGTTAGTTCGTAAATTGGTAAATAATATGTTTGGTTGGAAGGATAAATGAGTGGATATGTTATATAAATTCTAAATTGTGCTCCTTTTTAATATTAATATAATAGTGTTTTTTTTAATTAATTTTGAATCATTTCTTTTAACCCCCTACATTTGAAATTTTACTAAAACACCCAACCATATAAAACTTTAATTACAACAAAATCACTTCCACCCCGCCACTACCGCAGCACCACCATTGTCGACAGCGGGCAAAGCCAAAAATGGCCATGGATCACAAATCCATGGCTGAAAAATAGCTAGATCTATGGCCATTTTATGGCCAAAGATGTGGCCGTGAAACGACCACAGATCTAGCCATGCCATTTCATAACCAAAGATCTAGCCTTTTTACGGACAGATTTGTGGCCGTTCATGACCACATCTTTGGCCATGAAACGACCATAGAAACCCCAGATATGTGTTGAAAAAGCCTTACCAACACACAACCGGCCAGATCCCACTAGTCCGGTACCATTACGTGACTAACCTGGTGCCAGTGTGTGAGTCATGACCGGCGGTGGTCTTAGGTGGTTGGGGGTATTTGTTAACTTTTAAAATTTTTTGTGACTGATGTATTTTAGCTAATTTCTGAAATGGGGGCGTTGGAAAATTGTTATTTGGTAGACTTGAGGGCAATTGTGTCCAAATGGTTTTTTTATAAGGGCAAAATGGGTAGAAAAAATCATATTACCTCAGTAATATTTTAATAACACCCCCTAGAAAGGCATAAAAATTACCTCCTATATACCAACAATAACACTTTTCGAAATAAAGTTATCGTAATATTTATTACTTGCACCAAATATAGGAATCTTGCAAAATAAACGAAGATACCCCTGTTATCTTATTTACCCCCAATCCAATGGCCCTTTGGGTTAAACATAAATGTCCATAAACTTTATAAAAAGACCGTGTCAACCTTGGTTTAGTAAATAAAAAGTTTGGCACACAAATATAATTTATAAATTTATGTAACCGTCATGTAAGTTAATTTCCTTGCCTAACATAGAAACCATGGCCACCAAAGTCTTCCTTAAAGTCATTTCTTGGAGTAACTTGCATAATCTTTTCCGTTGACATGTGAATTGGAGCTTTGATATTTTATTTCCTTACACAGGAAGATTACACACATTATTTTTAGATATTCCTTTCCTTAAAGTGGTGGTATTGTGTTTCTTATCTAGGAGATTACAAATATTATGGCAATATTATGTTAGTTCCTTACATAGTTACTGTCTTTTTGTATAAATAGGCTATGTATTCAAATAACATCACAACAATCAATACAAACAATTCAATTCAATTGATAAAATTCTTCTTTCTCAAAGATATCTCTTGGGCATACTCGGACTCTCTCAATTGTCTCTCTTGCTCTCTCAAGAGATCTCCCGGGCATACTCCAACTCTCTTCAATTGCCTTTCTTGCCCTCCAATTTGACATGGTATCAAAATCTAGGTTTGGATAGTGAGTAGCTATTATATAGTTATATATATGTCTAGAAAATTCTGTCAACAAGACTAAATATCTAAGGAGGCTGGGTTTTAAGTGTGTATGTTTGTGACTCCTTAGTGTTTCTTGGGAATTTTCTCTTGGTCATATTGAATCATTTTCGTACTTACTACATCCTAGGTTATTGAGTTTTAACAAGTGGTTTCAAAGCTCTCATCATCTTATCAGCTTCCGCTAATCAACCCACTTTAGCCTTAGTTCTACTTGGCTTACAAGACACATAGACACTCGGGTTAAATAACCAAACAAGGTCAAACACAATTGCAAAATCCTTTGGTTTACCCAAGTATAAGCGATAGAGTGTTTTTGCTATTTGGGATTTTCCTCTAAGTTGTGACGGTTTGTCTTGCACCTCCAATAGAGATACTAATGTTGTATAGTTTGTCCTGAGGCGATAATCTTGCGCACTCATCTCTAATCATTTAGAGAGCCTTGATTGGTAGGTGCTGGTCCTAAAAGAGCTTTGTTTCCAGAATCTAAAATTAAAACTGTTAGAATACAAAATCTAGTAGGTCAGCATTTGAATGGGGCAGATATTGATGTGTTGTGCCGATAACATAGTCCACCACCAAATCATCCTAGTTAACTCACATCAAAATCCTCTTGTTAACTCTCCTTCTGGCGACACTTCACAAAACATCTTCCCTATACTCATGTTGTTCCTTCCTTGGAGATAATCCCTCAGTGACAGTCCTCTCTCTCACTCGACCTCCCATTTGGATATGTGACTACGTCTATCCCATTTTGGCTCCTCATTGGGTACAACTTATCCCCCATCTAATGGCAGGTACATCGCATCTACTAGGTAACTTGGAGTTTAGACTTATACAAACCATAAGCTTGAGAGGTAGTGTTGACATGCAAATATAAATGTTGATATTCTATTTCTTTACCCATGAAGATTACAACATTAAAAAATTCCATTCCTTATCTAGAGTAGTGATATTTGTTTCCTTACCTAGAGAGATGACATATATTATGACAATATTATGTTTCCTTACATAGTTATTGTACTTTTGTATAAATAGGATTAGGGGTGAGCACGGTAGGGTAGAACGAACCGGGGTAAGAACCGGAACCGAAACCGGAACCTACCCAGAACCTACACTTTGCGGGTAGGTTCCGGTTCCATTTTTTGGAAACGTTACTGTGCGGTTCCGGTTCCGGTTCTTGCATGTGAAAACCGGAACCAACTGGAACCTGTAAAAAGGGTACCCTGTTTGGAACCTGTAGGGGTACCCGTTTGGAACCTGTTTTGGAACCTGTTTGGAACCTGTTTTAGAACCTGTTTGGAACCTGTTTTGGAACCTATTTGGAACCTGTTTTGGAACCTGTTTTGGAACCTGTTTGAACCTGTTTTGGAACCTGTTTTTGGAACCTGTTTAGAACCTATTTTGGAACCTGGACTATAATGAAATATTTGTAAAATGTAAATAATGGGGGAGTTTCTATTATTTTACATATAAAAAATTTAAAATAGAAAAAGTTAAATTTTTAGAATAACTAATTAAATAAATATATGAATACAATTATACTTATTACATATAAATTACACCATATTAAAACTTTAATATATTATAATACATTAATATAAAGTTTTGATCAATTAAGTGAATAATTGGAATTTGATCCAATTAAAAGTGTTTTACATTTTTATGTTATTAAAAGAATTATTTTGAATAAAATAGTATTTTGATTGAGTAATAATATATTTAGTTTTTACTTCAATTATCAATTAGTTTAAATTATCTATATAATTAGTAATTAATAATTATATTAAAATTGATAAACTTAATAAATTTAATTACTAGTTATATCATACTTAATCATTATAACATACATTATATTTAAATGATTATTAATATTATAATTTTATAGCATTACTTAATTATGATTTAGTATAATTAATTATAGCATTACATTAATTAATTACTACTTAATTAATTGACTTTAAGTATAACATAATTAATAGTTAATTAATTGACTTATAATTATTATAGCATTACGTTATAGATTTATATGTATATACTTATATCAATTATAACATTTTTATTATAAACATTAATACAAACTTAATTAAATGATTAAAAATTTAATTAATTATAATATTACATTAAAATTTATATAGTATATATTTAATATTATTCACTATACAATTACATTAAAGTATGATTATATATTATTATACATTACATAACATTAAATAATTAATAATACTAATTGATAGTCTTATATTATAAAATATTAGTAATTACTAATTTACTACATAAACATTAGCATAATACTAATTAAAGAAAGAAAATTTAATTAATTATAACATTACCTTATAAACATTCATTATAAACATAATTAAGCTTACATTATAGTTAAATAATTACTCAATTAAATTATAATATTATAATATACATTATATATTATATCACTACTAATTATAGCATATATAGTTAAATGATTACTAATACATAATTAGTTATGAATTTAACATTACATTAAAACATTAGTAATTTAGTAATTTATATATTATTACATTACTTAATTAAATTAACGTTAAAAATTTAATTAATTATAACATTACTTATATTTTTAATATATTACTTAATCAATTATAACATTTCATTATAAACATTAGTATATTAATCAAATGATTTGAAATTTAATTATTATAATATATTACAGATCTATAGTAGATTACTTAATTCATTATAGCATTACTTATACTATTATAGTATATGACATATAATTAATATAACATTACATAATTAAATGATTACTTAATTGATTATGAGTTATGATATATGTTTTAAACATTAGTAATTACTAATTTACTACATAAACATTACACATACTTAATTAAATGATAAGATTTAATTAATTATAACATTAATTATAAACCATTTCATTATAAACATTAATTAAACATTACATTATAGTTAAATAATTACTCAATTAAATTATAATATTATTATATTACATTATATATTATGATCACTTACTTAATTATAGCATTACATGGTTAAATGATTACATAATTACTTAATGTTTATGAATTTAAACATTACATTATAAACATTAGTACATTATACTATATTATTATATTACTTAATTAAACGATTAAAAATTAATTAATTATAACATTACCTTATATATTTATAATATGATTACTTAATCATTATAACATTCCATTTAAACATTAGTATTTAACAATGATTGAAACTTAATTAATTAAATATTAAATTATAGATTTTATAGATCATTACTTAATTCATTATAACATTACATTATACTATTAAGTATGATCATATAATTAACATAACATTACATAATTAAATGTTACTTATTGATTATAAGTTATGATATTTATATTACACTTAGTAATTACTAATTTTACATAAAACTTTAGCCACTATTTTAATTAATTAAGAAATTTAATTATTATACATACCTTATACCTTTCATTATACACATTAATTAGCTTAAATTATAGTTAAATAATAACTCAAATAATTATAATTATTATTATGTTACATTATATATTATGATCACATCTAATTATACATTACATATTAAATGATTCATAATACATAATTAGTTATGAATTTATAACATTACTTATAAATTTAGTAATTTACTATTTACTATATTATTACATTACTTAATTAAACGATTAAAAATTTAATTAATTAATACATTACTTATATATTTATAATATGATTACTAATCAATTATAACATTCCATTATAAACATTAGTAATTAATCAAATGATTTAAAATTTAATTATATAATATTAAATTATAGATTTATGTATGATACTTAATTCATTATAACATTACATTACTATTATAGTATGATCAATAATTATATAACATACTAATTAAATAATTACTTAATGATTATGAGTTATGATATTAGTTTTAAACATTAGTAATTACTAATTTACTACATACATTAGCAATATACTTTAAATGATAGAAATTGTAATTATTAACAACATTACTTAAAACATTTCATTAAACATTAATTAAGCATTATATTAGTAGTTAATAATTACTCAATTAATATAATATTATTTATTACATTATTTATGATCACTTATTAATTATAGCATTATATAGTTAAATGATCACTAATTACTCAATTATTTATGAATTTATAACTTACATTATATTAGTAATTTACTATATATTACATATCTATTACTTACTTAAACGATTAAAATTTAATTAATTTAACATTACCTTATATATTTATAATAGGATTACTTAATCAATTATAACATTCCATTATAAACATTAGTATATAATTAATGATTTGACTTTAATTAATTATAATATTAAATTATAGATTTATAGTATGATTACTTAATTCATTATACATTACATTATACTTTATAGTATGATCATATAATAATATAACATTATATAATTAAATGATTACTTAATTGATTATGACATTGTATTATAAACATTAGTAATTTACTAATTTACACAATACTTAATCAAATTATTATAATTTTAATTATAACATTATATTATAAATTTATGATATGATTATTTAATTAATTATAACATTTTATTATAAACAATATTACATACTAATTAAATGATTAACAATTAATTAATATAATGTTCTTATATTAATAGTATATTACTTAATTAATTATACTTACAATTTACATTGTAGTATGATCACTTAACTAATTAACATTACAATTTACATTGTAGTATGATCATTTATTTAATTATACATTACTAGTTTCTAATATTAAATTTACTAATTGTATTTGATATATTATAAATACCAAATTGACCATTATAACATTAAATTAATAAATTAATAATATTATAATTTATTTTATGTGAATTGTGATGAATAATTGTTTGTGTTTGGATTTGATTGACGAATTTTATGTGAATTGTATGAATTGATTGAATTCAATGTTGCTTAGAGATTACAGGTTATAAGTTTCATGGGACACAAATGAATGAATATGAAAATTTGTTAGGGTTTATTTGAAACTTATAGGTGTTTTTGTTTTTTTATTTTATAACTAATAGGGGGTAATCTATTTTTTACAGGGTCCCTGGAAAGGAACCGGAACCTGCATTTTAGGTTCCGGTTCCTTGAATGAAGAACCTGCACTATGCTGTTCCGGTTCTGTTCCTTTTTTTGGGAACCTGTACTGTGCGGTTCCGGTTCCCCGAAAATGCCAGTTATACCCGGAACCGCTCACCCCTAAATAGGATGTTTATTCACATAACAATTCACAAGAACTCAATATAAACAATTCAATTCAATTAAATAAAATTCTTCTCTCCCAAATATATTTCTCGGGCATACTCCGACTCTCTTCAATTTTCTCTCTTGTCCTCTCAAAGATATCTCTCAGGCATCCTCCAGCTCTCTTCAATTGTCTTTCTTGCCTTCTCAATTCTAACATTTTCCTTGGAACCATTTAAAACTTTTATCTCATCTTAATCTACTTCAACTTTGAACAAAAGTGTCCTATATGTGTTCTTAGGACATCCATTCCAAGAATCATGATCTTTTTCTTCACAAACTCCAACTTCTCAATGAGATATGAATTATTCAATTTGTGGTGTCGAACCTTAAGTTGAGTTCACTCATCTTCAAAGGATCTAATGTAGGGATGGGCGTTTGCCCTGGCCCCGCGGGGATCCGACCCAACCCGACCCGAATGGGGCAGGGAATCCTCGAAAATATCAGGGATAGGGCTGAGGACGGTCCTTAAAAAAATCCCCACCCTTGGGGATGGGTCGGGGGAGGGGATTGTGCAATCCCTGCCCCGGCCCGTCAACCCCACCCTTGTGGAGTCCCACCTTCTTTTATTGAGAATTTTTTTTCTTTGCGAGATTTTATATAAAGTTAGAGTTTAAATTATAGTTTTAAATAATGAATTTAAATTTATGATATTTACTTTTATAATACTTTATAATATTTTGTATTAAATTTATAGAAAAAATAATTTAAACAAGGGAGTCTAATAATTAAATATATGTATTATAATTTAAACAAGAGAGTCTAATAATTAAATATATGTATTATTACTTTGTGCATTTCACAAAATAATAATACATGGCCCAAAAATAAATTTGATTAGATTATTAAAATTTACCAAACCAACATAAGAATATACACAATTGCTTAACGATTTACAAATTACACAAATTCAATTATCTTTGTAATTAATTAATGGATCAATCAAATATAATGTTAAACTTAATCAATGTTGGGAACTTGGGATAACGGGATTTGTCCCTTTCACAAATGGACTAATTTTATTAGTTGTAGATAATGTTTTATTAATTAACTCATCAATTTACCTAGTAAATAATGTTAAGGTTGAATTTAGTTATATTAATTTTATGAAAAATTAATTAATTAACGGGGCTAACTAAGCCTAAGCCTTTATACAATTGAAGAATTAATCAATTTACTTAATAAATTATGTTAAGATTAGATAAAGATACATTCATTTTATGAAAAAATAATTAATTAACTGGGTTGATTAAGCCTAATCGGCTAAGCCTTCGTACAATTAAATAATAATCAACTTATTGAATTTAGTTATATTAATTTTATGAAAAATCAATTAATTAACAGGGCTAACTAAGTCTAAGTCTCTATACAATTGAATAATTAATTAATTTATCTAATAAATTATGTTAAGATTAGATATAGATAAATTTAATTATGTTCGAGAAAAAATTCCCCTGAGGTGAATTTCCCCGCAAAGCCTTGTTCATCGGGCCNATTATATTAACAGGAAAAAAGATGATCTTGAAGATTACTGAGATTGTTTAGAAAATATGTTTGGTTAGTTCGAATAAATTGGTAAATAATATGTTTGGTTGGAAGGATAAATGAGTGGATATGTTATATAAATTACTAAATTGTGCTCCTTTTTAAATATTAATATAATAGTGTTTTTTTTAATTATATTTTGAATCATTTCTTTTAACCCCCTACATTTGAAATTTTACTAAAACACCCAACCATATAAAACTTTAATTTACAACAAAATCACTTCCACCCGCCACTACCAGCAGCCAACCACCATTGTCGACAGCGGGCAAAGCCAAAAATGGCCATGGATCACAAATCCATGGCTGGAAAATAGCTAGATCTATGGCCATTTTATGGCCAAAGATGTGGCCGTGAAACGACCACAGATCTAGCCATGCCATTTCATAACCAAAGATCTAGCCTTTTTACGGACAGATTTGTGGCCGTTTCATGACCACATCTTTGGCCATGAAACGACCATAGAAACACCAGATATGGTTGAAAAAGGCCTTACCAACACACAACCGGCCAGATCCCACTAGTCCTGTACCATTACAGTGACTAACGCTGGTGGCCAGTGGTGGTGAGTCATGACCGGCGGTGGTCTTAGGTGGTTGGGGGTATTTTGTTAACTTTTAAAATTTTTTGTGACTGATGTATTTTAGCTAATTTCTGAAATGTAGGGGCGTTGGAAAATTGTTATTTGGTAGACATTTGAGGGCAATTGTGTCCGAAATGGTTTTTATTAAGGGCAAAATGGGTAGAAAAATCATATTACCTCAGTAATATTTTAATAACACCCCCTAGAAAGGCAATAAAATTACCTCCTATATTACCAACAATAAACACTATTTGCAATAAAAGATTATCGTAATATTTTATTACTTGCAAACCAAATATAGGAATCTTGCAAAATAAACGAAGATTACCCCTGTTATCTTATTTACCCCCAATCCAAATGGCCCCTTTGGGTTAAACATAAATGTCCATAAACTTTATAAAAAGACCGTGTCAACCTTGGTTTAGTAAATATAAAGTTTAGGCACACAAATATAATTTAATAAATTTATATGTAACCGTCCATGTATAGTTAATTTCCTTGCCTAACATAGAAACCATGGCCACCAAAGTCTTCCTTAAAGTCATTTCTTGGAGTAACTTGCATAATCTTTTCCGTTGACATGCGAATATGGAGTGTTGATATTTTATTTCCTTACACAGGAAGATTACACACATTATTATTTAGATATTCCATTTCCTTAAAGTGGTGGTATTGTGTTTCTTATCTAGAGAGATTACAAATATTATGGCAATATTATGTTTCCTTACATAGTTACTGTCTTTTTGTATAAATAGGCTATGTATTCACATAACAATTCACAACAAGTCAATACAAACAATTCAATTCAATTGAATAAAATTCTTCTTTCTCAAAGATATCTCTTGGGCATACTCGGACTCTCTTCAATTGTCTCTCTTGCTCTCTCAAAGAGATCTCCCGGGCATACTCCAACTCTCTTCAATTGCCTTTCTTGCCCTCTCAATTTTGACATGGTATCAAAATCTAGGTTTAGGATAGTGAGTAGCTATTTATATAGTTATATATATGTCTAGGAAAATTCTGTCAACAAGACGATAAATATCTAAGGAGGCTGGGTTTTAAGTGTGATTGTTTGTGACTCCTTAGTGTTTCTTGGGAATTTTCTTGGTCATATTGAATCATTTTCTGTACTTACTACTATCCTAGGTTATTGAGTTTTAACAAGTGGTTTCAAAGCTCTCATCATCTTAATCAAGCTTCCGCTAATCAACCCACTTTAGCCTTAAGTTCTACTTTTGCTTACAAGACACATAGATACTTGGGTTAAATAACCAAACAAGGTCAAACACAATTGCAAAATCCTTTGGTTTACCCAAGTATAAGCGATAGAGTGTTTTTGCTATTTGGGATTTTCCTCTAAGTTGTGGACGGTTTGTCTTGCAGACTTCCAATAGAGATACTAATGTTGGTATAGTTTGTCCTGAGGCAGATAATCTTGCGCACTCATCTAAGCATTTAGAGAGCCTTGAATTGGTAGGTGCTGGTCCTAAAAGAGCTTTGTTTCTAGAATCTAAAAATTTAAAACTGTTAGAATACAAAATCTCTAGTAGGTCAAAGCATTTGAATGGGGCAGATATTGATGTTGTTGTGCCAGATAACATAGTCCAACCACCAAATCATCCTGAGTTAACTCACAATCAAAATCCTCTTGTTAACTCTCCTTCTGGCGACACTTCACAAACATCTTCCCCTATGACTCATGTTGTTCCTTCCTTGGAGATAATCCCTCAGTGACAATCCTCTCGTCTCACTCGACCTCCCATTTGGATAGCTGACTACGTCTATCCAACCATTTTGGCTCCTCATTGGGTACAACTTATCCCACATCTAATGACAGGCAACATTCGCATCTACTATGTAAACTTGGAGTTTATGACTTATACAAACCATAAGCTTGAGGGGTAGTGTTGACATGCAAATATGAAATGTTGATATTCTATTTCTTTACCCATGAAGATTACAAACATTATTAAGAAATATTCCCTTTTCTTACTAGAGTAGTGATATTGTGTTTCCTACCTAGAGAGATGACATATATTATGACAATATTATGTTTCCTTACATAGTTATTGTACTTTTGTATAATAGGATTAGGGTGAGCAGGTAGCGGGTAGACCGGAACCGGGGGTAAGAACCGGAACCGAACCGGAACCTACCCAACCTACACTGTGCGGGTAGGTTCCGGTTCCAATTTTTTGGAAACGTTTGTGCGGTTCCGGTTCCGGTTCTTGCATGTGAAGAACCGGACCGGAACTGGAACCTGTAAAAAGGGTACCCGTTTGGAACCTGTAGGGTACCCGGTTTGAAACTGTTTTGGAACCTGTTTGGAACCTGTTTAGAACCTTTTGGAACCTGTTTTGGAACCTATTTGGAACCTTTTTTGGAACCTGTTTTGGACCGTTTGGAACCTGTTTTGGAACCTGTTTTTGGAACCTTTTAGAACCTATTTTGGAACCTGGACTATAATGAAATATTTGTAAATGTAAATAATGGGGGAGTTCTATTATTTTACATATAAAAAAATTTAAAATAGAAAAAGTTAAATTTTTAGAATACCTAATAAATAATATTGAATACAATTATACTTTTACATATAAATTACACCATATTAAAGCTTTAATATATTATAATACATTAATATTAAAGTTTTGATCAATTAAGTGAATAATTGAATTATATCCAATTAAAAGTGTTTTACATTTTTAATGTTATTAAAGAATTATTTTTGAATAAAATAGTATATTTGATTGAGTAATAATATATTTGTTATTTACTTCAATTATCAAGTTTTAAATATACTATAAAAATTAGTATATTAATTAATATATTATAAATTGATAAACATTAATAAATTTAATTACTAGTTAAATATCATACTTATCAATTATAACATTACATATAGTAATGATTACTTTAATATAATTTAAGCATACTTATTGATTTATAGTATAATTAATTATAGCATTACATTAATTAATTACTTAATTAATTGACTTATAAGTTATAACATAATTAAATGTTAATTAATTGACTTATAATTATTATAGCATTACGTTATAGTTTATAGTATAATTACTTAATCAATTATAACATTTTATTATACATTAATACAAACTTAATTAAATGATTAAAAATTTAATTAATTATAATTATACATTAAAATTTATAGTATGATTACTTAATAGTTATTCACTAACATTACTTAAGTATGATTATAATTAATTATAACATTACATAATTAAATAATTACTTAATTGATTATGTCATATATTATAAATATTAGTAATTCTAATTTACTACAATAACATTAGCATAATACTAATTAAATGATAAGAAATTTAATTATTATAACATACCTTATAAACATTTCATATAAACATTAATAAGCATTACATTATAGTTAATAATTACTCAATTAAATTATAAATTTAATATTCATTATATATATGATCACTACTTATTATAGCATTATATAGTTAAATGATTACATAATTACATAATAGTTATGAATTTTAACATTAATTATAAACATTGTAATTTGTAATTTACTATATTTTACATTACTTAATTAAACGATTAAAAATTTAATAATTATCATTATCTTATATATTTATAATATGATTACTTAATCATTATAACATTTCATTATAAACATTAGTATATAATCAATGATTTGAAATTTAATTAATTATAATATTAATACAGATCTATAGATGATTACTTAATTCATTATAGCATTACTTATACTATTATAGTATGATCATATAATTATATAACATTACATATTAAATGATTACTTATTGATTATGAGTTAGATATTAGTTTTAAACATTAGTAATTACTAATTTACTACATAAACATTAGCCAATACTAATTAAATGAAAGAATTTAATTAATATAACATTAATTATAAAATTATTATAAACATTAATTAAACATTACATTATAGTTAAATAATTACTCTTAAATATAATATTATATATTACATATATATTATGATCACTTACTTAATTATAGCATTACATGGTTAAATGATTACATAATTACTTAATTAGTTATGAATTTATAACATTACATTATAAACATTAGTAATTTACTATTTATTATATACTTAATTAAACGATTAAAAATTTAATTAATTATAACATTACCTTATATATTTTAATTGATTACTTATCTTATAACATTCCATTATAAACATTAGTATATTAATCAAATGATTTGAAACTTAATTAATTATAATATTAAATTATAGATTTATAGTATCATTACTTAATTCATTATAACATTACATTAACTATTATGTATGATCAATAATTAACATAACATTACATAATTAAATATTACTTAATTGATTATAAGTATGTATTATATTTTAAACATTAGTATTACTAATTTACTACATAACTTTAGCACACATATTTAATTAAATGATAAGAAATTTAATTAATTTAACATTACCTTAAACCTTCATTATAAACATTAATTAAGCATTAAATTATAGTTAAATAATTACTCAAATAAATTATAATATTATTATGTTACATTATATATTATGATCACTTACTTATTAAGCATTACAAGTTAAATGATTACATAATTACATAATTAGTTATGAATTATAACATTACATTATAAATATTAGTAATTTACTAATTTTATATTATTACATCTTAATTAAACGATTAAAAATTTAATTAATTATAACATTACTTATTATAAATAGATTACTTAATCAATTATAACATCCATTATAAACATTAGTATATAATCAAATGATTTTAAATTTAATTAATTATAATATAAATTATAGATTTATAGTATGTTACTTAATTCATTATACATTACATTATACTATTTAGTATGATCATATAATTAATATACATTACTAATTAAATAATTACTTAATTGATTATGATTATGAATTTTTTAAACATTAGTAATTACTAATTTACTACATAAACATTAGCACAATACTTAATTAAATGATAAGAAATTTAATTAATTATAACATTACTTATAAACATTTCATATAACATTAATTAAGCATTATATATAGTTAAATAATTACTCAATTAAATTATAATATTATATTTACATTATATTATGATCACTTACTTAATTATAGCATTATATAGTTAATGATCACATAATTACTCAATTAGTTATGAATTTATAACATTACATTATAACATTAGTAATTTACTATACTATTCATTACTTAATTAAACGATTAAAATTTAATTAATTATAACATTACCTTATATATTTATAATATTATTCTTATCAATTATAACATTCCATTATAAACATTAGTATATTATTAATGATTTGAAATTTAATTAATTATAATATTAAATTATAGATTATAGTATGATACTTAATTCTTATAACATTACATTTACTTTATGTATGATCATATAATTAAATAACATTATAAATTAAATGATTACTTAATTGATTAGACATGTATTATAAACATTAGTAATTTACTAATTTCCACAATACTTAATCAAATTATTATAATTTTATATTATAACATTATATTATAAATTTATGATATGATTATTTAATTATTATACATTTTTTATAACAATATTACAATACTTAATTAAATGATTAACAATTTAATTAATTATAATGTTACATTATAATTAAATAGTATATTACTTAATTAATTATAACATTACAATTTACATTGTAGTATGATCACTTAACTAATTATAACATTACAATTTACATTGTATATGATCATTTATTTAATTATAACATTACTAGTTTCTAATATAAATTTACTAAATTGTATTTGATTATTATAATACCAAATTGACCAATTTAACATTAAATTAATAAATTAATAATATTAATATTTATTTTATGTGAATTGATGATAATTGTTTGTGTTTGGATTTTGATTGACGAATTTTATTAATTGTGATGAATTGATTAATTCAAGTGTTGTTAGAATTACAGGTTATAAGTTTCATTGGACACAAATGAATGAATAATGAAATTTGTTAGGGGTGTATTTGTAACTTATAAGGTGTTTTTGTTATTTTTTAAACTAATAGGGGGTAATTAATTTTTTACAGGGTACCCTGGAAAGGAACCGGAACCTGCATTTTAGGTTCCGGTTCCTTGAATTGAAGAACCTGCACTATGCGGTTCCGGTCTGGTTCCTTTTTTTGGGAACCTGTACTGTGCGGTTCCGTTCCCCCGAAAAATGCAGATACCCGAACCGCTCACCCCTAAATAGATGTTTATTCACATAACAATTCACAAGAACTCAATATAAACAATTCAATCAATTAAATAAAATTCTCTCTCCAAATATATTTCTCCATACTCCGACTCTCTTCAATTATCTCCCTTGTCCTCTCAAAGATATCTCTCAGGCATCCTCCAGCTCTCTTCAATTGTCTTTCTTGCCTTCTCAATTCTAACATTTTCCTTGGAACCATTTAAAACTTTTATCTCATCTTAACCTACTTCAACTTTGAACAAAAGTGCCTATATGTTTCTTAGGACATCCTTCCAAGAATCATGATCTTTTCTTCACAAACTCCAACTTCTCAATGAGATATGAATTTTCAATTTGTGGTGTCGAACCTTAAGTTGAGTCACTCATCTTCAAAGGATCTAATGTAGGATGGGCGTTTGCCCTGGCCCCGCGGGATCCGACCCAACCCGACCCGAATGGGGCGGGAATCCTCGAAAATATCAGGGATAGGGCGAGGACGGTCCTTAAAAAAATCCCCACCCTTGGGGATGGGTCGGGGGAGGGATTGTGCAATCCTTGCCCCGGCCCATCACCCCGCCCCTGTGGAGTCCCCCTTCTTTATTGAGAATTTTTTTTCTTTGCGAATTTTATATAAGTTAGAGTTTAAATTATAGTTTTAATAATGAATTAAATTTATGATATTTACTTTTATAATACTTTATATTTTTTGTATTAAATTTATAGAAAATAATTTAAACAAGGGATCTAATAATTAAATATGTTTATAATTAACAGAGAGTCTAAAATTAATATATGTATTATTACTTTGTGCATTTCACAAATAATAATACATGGCCCAAAAATAAATTTGATTAGATTATTAAATTCCAAACCAACATAAGAATATACACAATTGCTTAACGATTTACAAATTACACAAATTCAATTATCTTTGTAATTAATTAATGGTCAATCAAATATATGTTAAACTTAATCAATGTTGGGAACTTGGGATAACGGGATTTGTCCCTTTCACAAATGGACTAATTTTATTAGTTGTAGATTGTTTTATTAATTAATCATCATTTACCTAGTAAATAAGTTAAGGTTGAATTTAGTTATTTAATTTTATAAAAAATTAATTAATTAACGGCTAACTAAGCCTACCCTTTATACAATTGAAGAATTAATCAATTTACTTAATAAATTATGTTAAGATTAGATAAAGATACATTCATTTTTAGAAAAATATAATTAACTGGGTTGATTAAGCCTAATCGGCTAGCCTTCGTACATTAAATAATAATCACTTAATTGAATTTAGTTATATTAATTTTATGAAAAATCAATTATTAACAGGGCTAACTAAGTCTAAGTCTCTAACAATTGAATAATTAATTAATTTATCTAATAAATTATGTAAGATTGATATAGATAAATTTAATTTGTTCGGAAAAAATTCCCTAGGTGAATTTCCCCGCAAGCCTTGTTCATCGGGCCAAGTCGGGGACGTTCATGAGAGTGTGTCCTCGGACAGCGGACGGCCGTCATGGGAGTGATATCGGGGACAGGACGGAGAATAGGATCCCTAGCCCTGACTTGGCCCGCGCCATCCCTAATCTAATGATTTTTCTTCTTCAATGAAACATCTTTTATTCGATTTGTTAGATCTTTACAGAACTTTGATCTCCTATAACTTCTAGGATTTTAGTTTCAGTTGATATTTTGACATCCCCTTAATAGGTTTCCATCAAAAAGTCTCTTACATTTTTTTTTTTTTTCGATGTTTTTGTGCAAGCAACCTTTCAAAAATGGGTAAATCTGCTGGGGGAGAAGTTCGGGTTCATGTCGGTTTGATGCAAATTGATTAGACCTGACAAAAATTGATTCCAAATGGACCAAATTATTGGGCCCCCATTTGGACACGATAGCCTTATACCCGATCTCAACCTAACATGTTTGGTTGAGTTGGGTCGTTCAGGTGCTATAATTTAGGCTGTTTTTTGGGCATAAATGTTTACTTTTAAAAGAAAAAGCCTAGACCAAGGTTAAGGCCAAATTTAATTTTAAAATACTAAGGACTGAAGAAGTTGAATACCCAAAAATTCACTTAAATGTTAAGGTTTTGATATAATTTATTACAAAAGAAAGTGTTTTTAAAAACAAGTAGATATCCTTCTTTCTATTGTAGAGCAGAAAAAAAAAAAAAAAAAAGGAAAAAACCACACAACACACACAAAATAAATTATATAAAACTAGAAATTGCCTAAAACAATTACTTTTCTAATATGTCAAATTTCCTATTCATTATATTTTTTGATCTGCTTCCATAAACACTCTAAAAACAAATCAAAAGTAAAAACGCAAAATTAGGAAAAAACATCTGTCTGATTTATAGGAGTGAGCATCTAAGTGTTCCATTGAATATGTGAACCTATGGATTTTTGAATCTTGGATGAGTTGACTTTGCAAGTGGAGTCAAAGGTAAAGGAAGAACAGAAGGAGATGGCACAAATGATAGTTTAAACCTCAAAGTTTTGATTGATTGGATCAATGGCGAAAGTGAAGAATGAAATTGGATCTAAGACGTTGAGAGGAAGAGAAGGTTGGTTTTAATTCTTAGTTGTCTTATATATATATATATATTTTGTTAAATGGCTATGGATCGGGTCAGGTTGTTCGAGTTTCCCATTCAACCCGACACACGACCCGATAGGATCATGTTGGCACCTAGACAAGATAATGCCAACCTGATGACTATGAAGACCCGACTCAACGCAACAGCCAACAGATTTGAGTAGGTCGGGTCGGGTTACCAGGTTAGTTGACCCGATGCTCACCCGTCGTCTACCACTTCTTTAGCACATCGATAACGTTTTCTGCATGGAAAGAAACCTTTAAATATTTTTTATGGCATCTGTCAAACATTCTTTTTACTGCTCTTGTGTTAATTCTAATTGATCAATTGGTAGAGATAGAAAGGCCTATGCATCAGTGTTTAGTCAAACTAGGGAGGTAAATTCCAGAATCAACGGTAAAGAAACAGTTGACAAAGCGTTAATTTAACCATTGACTAAAGTTAATAGCCTAATAGGAATAATAGCTGTGCTAAAACAGTAAAATAACAGTAAAGGGCAAAAGCGTCACGAAAAGGTCTATATAATCTTAGCATCCTTTTACTTGCTCCTTTACATACAGCTGCCTCAACTTTTCACTGTTCACTTCTCTCTTTGTTTCTTCGAATCTGATCTCATTCTCTTCACTCCTCTTCCTTACTGTAAGTTTATCTTTATTCTCTCTGTTTTTGATCTTATTATTTCTTGCGTTTCTTTTCTTCGTTTTGTTTTATGTGAAAATTTGGAGAAAATAGAAGAGAGAAACGGTAGTTGTTGCGATCTTTTGGTTTATGTTAATTTCTCTTTCGTTTGCTGAGATTGTTTTGGCCTTATTTTTTAAGTTTATGATATTTCTTTTTGTGTTTTATGCTGATTTTGAATTAGTGGATTTATGTTATATTCTTTTAAATTGTTGATCAGTTTTATGAATTGAGGAAACTAGAACATATATCACGATATGCTTTATAGTTTTCATTTTCTTTGTTTTATTTTTTCTTCTTATTTTTCTTGTTGACTAACTTTTATTCATACATCATTATTTTTTATTTTTTGTTTCAACGTATCTGAAAATAATAATCTTGAGATTGGAACTGAAATATAGCATAAAATCAAGGTTACTATCGTTTGGTTTTCTCTATCTTGTTTTTGTATTTTCTTTTGTCGCGGCATGTTATATTGATTTTTTGGAAAGATAAATGTGTCAAGAACATTTTATTTGTAGATTCTGCTTTAGTTCAGCAGAGGATAATTAACAAATTGCTGAGTAGGAATTTTACCTAATGGATTGTTAGTTAGTGAAGAAGATTTGTCTGGTTGAGGAGATTTTGCCTTCGATTAATATATGCCTATTTTTTTTCCTTCTTCTTGCAGGAAATTGGGATATATACATCACCTTAGAGCAAGCTGTAACCGTGGATAAATTAATAGTCCAGAAAAATAAAGCAATATGCCTTGGTTGAGTCTTTCAGTTGATGTTTACCGCAGAGTTGTGCACTTGAATTTATATTGCAGGGTTATTCTGTAAATTTTTTACCCTTTTGTTTGAACCTTAATTCTTAAATCTAGTTTTTGTTGGTTCTTTTTTTAACAATTCATGGGACTCAATCAGTTTTTTGTCCTTTATTGTGATAATTATAGGGTTAGTTAAATCAAGACTGAATCAGATCTATTTTCAAATTTAAACTTCCTTTGTTAGTTTCTGTTCTATCTAATATAGCCTTACGCCTCATAAGTTTAGTTGGGTCTGTTATCAATCTTGCTCGGTTCCATACTTTTACATTGTAGGATATTGGTTTAGTGTCTTTTCCTTTATTCAGAAAAATTGAGTTGATTGTTCAAGGGTGTAAAGAAGTTATGGTGTGCCAAGCAGCCAGTCAGACAAGATTTCGAGCGTTAAAATATGAGAATGGATTTGCTGGAAAACCAACAATTATAGTTAGAGTGATAGCATGCTTTAAACCTATGGAGGATTGCCAGGTTAGTACTTGATATCTTTCCAAAGTTATTGTTTCATTTGATACTTTCTATTTTTAGTAGATTGTTTGCATACAAGCTTTGATAATTAATTTATATTTGTTCCTCTTGTTAATCAAGACACTATTAGTAACACCAATTTTTGTTTCTGTTTTCCAGGCTCAGTATTTTCGTCATTTGCTTAAACCTGTCACGTAGATTAGTCCTACTTCCGTGTTAATACTTTCAAGCTGGAATTCTTAGTTTCATCCTTTTTGTCCTTTGTTCCTGAAATACTATACAAGTAATTGACCATTGCAGATATCAGCACCAGCCATCTTGAGGTAAGTTTACAATATTTTGACAGTTTATCATAGCAAATATGTATCTTTATTCATTCTTCCAGAATTTGTTTTTGAGAAATCATACCTTTTTCTTTTATTATTGACAGGTTATAGTTTTGGTTGGATGGTTAAGGCCCACGAATCTTGGCTTTATTCTCAGCATTCTACTTGGCAATTGCCTGATTTGAATTGCATGAGTGCATCACTAGATCCTGGGCAACCAGAGTGTTTGCCACCATGTATAAATCCTGGTACTTACATGTTTTCTTCTGGAAATACAGCATTGCGAGAATTTGCAGTTCCTGGACTATCAAAATCGAAGACAGAGCAAACATATGGAGCTCATAGGTTGCTTCAAGTTTTGCCCCCTCGGTTCCAGGCTGTGGTTCCTGAGACGTACCCAAATCTCAGTGAAAGGAAATCTGCTTTTGCTTTTGGGCTCAGTGGGGAGGCCAGACCTAATGATATGTTTGGGTCTTCACAGAAGGGATTCTTAGTTTTTGATCAGTCAGGGAATCAAACACGGTTAATTTATAGTTCTGTCTGCCCTTCTGTCTTGAATCCACCTGCTTCTGTGAGAAAACTAAGTTCCTTTTGTGGTTTACATGAGGACCAGGCAATTAAAACGGACCAGTTTACTCCACTGAAGACTGTTTTACATGAAGAATCTGATGACAATAACATTAGTGGTGAAGAGAGTGAGATGCATGAAGACACTGAAGAAATTAATGCCCTACTTCATTCAGATGAAGATAGTGACTGTAGTGAGGATGATGAAGTAAAGAGCACCGATCACTCTCCACTCGCAATTGAAGTAAACAACAAGAAGCGTGGACATATAGTGGAAATTTCAGAAGAAGTTGCTAGCTCTGACAGCCCAAACAAAAGGCAGAAATTGTTCAATGGGGTGTACCGAAAAGCATCACAAACTGACACTGCTTGCTCAGTAAAATTGAAAGGAACCCATGAATATGACAATGACGTAGAATCAAGCTGCGCCAATGACCAGACTCAAAGAGAGGAAGTGGGTTCCATTTTGAGTAACAAACAGTGTAACAAGGATAAGATCTGCAAGACTTTAAGAATTCTGCAGAGTATAATTCCCGGTGTGAAGGGAAAGGATCCATTGTTGGTCCTTGATGAAGCTATAGATTATCTGCAGTCTTTAAAGCTTAAAGCCAATGCTTTAGGGGTGTAACTATCGGTAAGTTGTGCTCTTGTTCTCGTTGAATCCATAATAGTATGTTGTTTAGAAGGTGTAGAGAAGGGTGGAAAGGTATTAACCCAACCATTCTTGGCTTGAATGATTGATGAATTTGAAACCACTACAATAACTTTGGCTTTGTGGGTACTTTTTATCATCTATTTTTACTTTCTTTGTGAAGAGCTGTATGTAATGGGGTAATAAAAGAAAAAGGAAAGAAGAAATGGGATGAAATTACTCTTTCGGGGAAGAAAAAATAGGGTTTTGTTTGTTGACCAGGAATGATTATATTTATAAAGCTTTTTGGTGAGACTTATTAAAGAAAGTCACAAAGATTTGAAGGCATGGGAAGATTGATAGTGGTGGTGGTGGTATGTGTTGTAAAATGAGGAAGCTTTATTAGTAGGTGCATTGAGAACCTCCATGGATTTAGTGCATGCGCGTTAGGTAAACTTGGGACCCGCCTTCCACCTTCTCTTTCCTTATTGATGTTATGCTTTTGTCTTTCCCTTTACCCTAAATCACATCATGTTGGTATTAATCTCTGTAAAGTAAGCAGGAAAAAGGTCTACTGTATGGCCAAAGTGCAGAAGACTTGCGTTTCCATGCTGAATTGTTGGGTCCGGATGATCGAGTAAAAGTTTGTGGGTTTGCTTAACATGTGAAAGCTATGTTACTTGTCGATTATCACCATACTTGTTTATTGTTAATTTATGTGGGTTTTCAATAATTTGAGTGAAGTGTTTTTGCTTTGGCTATTGCCTGTTGTTGTCCTATCCTTTCTATGTTTTGTATGTTTGTATTTGTTCTCAACCAATGTAATGGTGATTCCCTTTATGGGAGAATTGTTGAGTTGGGAATAATGTGTTATTTCTATGAGTTATAGTTGTGATCAAGTTATCTATACATCATAATATGAGTATTAGATTCTGACATATATATTAGTTGTTTTACTGTTGGTAAAAAACTTTTTCTTTAATAAATCGTTTGGTTGTGTTACTTTTCAAGTGTTTTCTTATAGGAAATTATCAGAAAAAGGTTTTATTGTAAAGAAATTAAATGATTTTCTTTATTGGTATAAGATGATTTTTTAACTCAGTAATTTATATTTTTTTTTTTCCTTGAATTGTAATTGAATAATATATATATATATATATTTATTATATTATCATTGGGGTGTTCAGGTCAGTTTGCGTGTTTTTCAACTAATCCTCTAGAGCCTTAGAATTGTCGGTTGGATAAGTGCGTTAATGGTCACCCTTATTAGTGTTTGGGGTTCTATCATCAGGTCATCTAATTGTGGTTTAATTGAATAATATAGAAAATCAAATAAGAGTTTTCAACATAAAATAGCTATTTAAGGCAATATATAATATAAGATTTACACACGACCAATCAATCTAGGAATCTACACAACTTAAGTAGGCCATTTTAACTAAGAGGAAACATAATTATTCCTCTGCAGATTCAGCATCTCTTTTAACAATTCTTTTGATAATATATCATAATACATCAAATATATTTATAATCTCATAGCATCACACTCATGCTATTAAATACATAAAAAAAAAAAAAAAACTTATGATACGTTAAGAATTGCATAACCACATTCTAAAATAATAACATGCTGTATTATTTTACATATTAATCCAATGATTTGCATCATCCACAAGCCAAAGTCAAATACGTAAGATTCTATTTTTTTTTTAAATAATTGAAGTCTAATATTTTAATAATGAAATTAGAAGACAGGAAAATAATACATTACATTGTTTTGGGCTATTCTACCATGCACTAAAAAAAGCAGAATACTTGCTTTTTTAAGCCTTATATAGGCTTTATGTTTTTGGCTGTTTCTTAACTGTTTGTATTTGATTGGTAGAAAGTGGAGAAAAAATTATGTAAGATAAAGTCTCAATTGCAACGGAAGCTTACTTTTAAAAGTGATGTACGTGTTATTTACTGTTCTTCATCTAAATAATACAGTCCCCATTATTCCTTTAATCTTTGCCTAATTAGATGATTACTCATAATTAACATAATAAACTAATTAGAATCATGTTTTCGAATATATATATATTACTTAATCATATGAGCTAATTAAAGAAGAAGGTTTAAAAAGAAATTTGCAATCAGAGGATATTGTGAAGATATGAATATTGATTAATTAGGAAAACTAATATTTGCCATTATGACAAATATTATGTTGCTTAATTATTGCTTTATTCAAGCCTAATTATGTGACATTACAACTTTAAGGCATGATATATGTTTGCCTTTTATAGATACTTATACTTGTATAAATTGACACTTTGTACAAGAACATTAATATACAAATATACAGAATTGTTATTCTGTTTCTCTCTTCTTTCTCTAAGGCACTCTCTGGCAGATTATACTGCTTCTTGGCCTCCTTTTTCTTCTTCTACCACTTTACTACTTCTTCTTCTTTAGCCTCTGACAGATATTAACTTTAATTCTTTCTGTCTCTTGATATCCATGGCATCAAATTCTTTTTGTTGTTTGCTTTGAAAGCATTTAATTTCATTATGTACCATATTATCATACTAGTGTGACAATCGAAAATTGTAGTTATTTATCTATTTTTACACATACATTAAATTATGATTATGTTTTACGAAAATTTTTTTTTTTGGTAAGAAACAAGGCCTAATAAAATTTGTTTACTGTAACAGCTTTAGCACACAACTCACAAGATAATATGAATAAAATGGCAACAAAAAGAAGAAGTTGGAAGGAAATTAGAATACAAAGCAGAGGAATATTAATAAAGTTAACTACCTTCAAGTAATTGAGTGGTTTGATATAGACTTTTGAGTGTATTACTCAAGAAGTCTTGAGTTCAAGTCCCTTATTGATTGCTAATAGAGGTATCAACTAGAACTCTTATCTGGTAAGTAGTTTTAGGGTTTGAAGGAATTAGTTGAGGTATACATAAGCTAGTCTGGATACCTTCGGTCATAAAAACAAAAGAGTAATACTAGACTGACAAACCCTTCTCGCCAGGGGCGGATCTAGCCCTCAATTTTATTTTAAAAAATACTAATATATATAATTTATGGATTTTGGCCCATTCTAACAAAAATATTAATGGATAAAAATATTAATGTGTAATTAGTTTTTATTTTGGCCCACCCTAACAAAAATTTTTGGATCCGCTACTGCTTCTCGCAAACTTTTTGTTACAAACGTAACGTGTTAGCTCACAATTGGTTAGTTTTCAATGAGTCTTGCCTAACCAATTATGAGCTAACCAATTGCAAATTGACACGTCGCGTTTGTGAGAGAAAGTCAGTGAAAATGGTTTGTCAGCCTATATATATATATATAAATATAAAGTTGCCTTACTTTTCTTAGTGTTTTGTTTGCAAGTGGTATCCTTTTTCTGTTTATTTATTTATTTAAACAAAGCAAGAGATAATAAATTTTTATACTTGTTCTAGAAAATAGTGGCAACCGGCCTACAATTATGTCAATACAAATCACACAACTTCACATTAGTTAGACTAACAACTCAAAGTTATAAACATCAACAAGCTTTGTATACGTTAAAGTTGCATAAAAACATTGAACTAAATCAATTAGTTATTTATCTTCAAATTTGTCAAACAATTTGTTATGCCTTCTTACTATTAGAATTAAGAGTCATAAAGGTAAGAAATTTGTATAATGGGGAATGGCGCATTTGACAGGTGGCTGGGAATTGAAGTTAACTGCAAGAGATGCTTCAATGGATCCGGTGAACGAATCAGCTCAGAGGAAGAGGAAGAGGAAGAGATCGCATGTAGCTTGCTTGGAAGGGTAAAATGAGATTAGACATACAAAAATTCATTCACGTGTTTTTATATGTTAGTACTTAGTAGGGATGTAAAAACTCTGGACTGGGCCTAGTTTTTTTTTTTATTAAACCCAGTCCCGGGCGAGGCTTCCAGCTTGGGTTTGTTTGATGTGATTAGTTTTTTTTTTTTTTTTTAATTATTATTGTTATAGAGCCAGGTAGGTACCAACAATTAGGAGATCTTCACGTGTTAGGTTTATCGATTACCTTGGCTTGGGTCATATGACGGATTTCATTGCAGCATATGATGATCTTTTTGAATGAAATAGAGACAATAATAGGAACAAAATATAATAGTAAAACAAATCAAACAGTAAACAAAGAAAATAACACGCGCGATTTACCCTGGTTCACCTAATATGGGCTACGTCCAGCTGAGTCAATATTATTGCAATATGCCTCACCTCTCTCGTTTACAATGAATGAATTGCCCTATGATTTGCTATCACACCCATAACAAGAGAAAAGTATGTTTATATACTAGGTTGAAGAGACTAAACCTAGTTTTACAAGGATTCATATTCCTAAGCCCAATCAAATAAGGAATTAGTAACTTAAAAGAAATCCTACAGCGGTTATACATGGAAAAGCCCAAAACTGCCTACGGGCTCAGGACCCCTGAGTGCTTCTCTGTTACCCATTAATGCTGAAGTAGTCAACAACTCCAACACTTTTTAGACTTCAAAAAACAATAAAGTTGTATTTAGGAGAGTTACTACAGCATGTTTATTGGTTATTGATATCCAATTCAAGTTTATTGTCTACACCGTTTTGCATTTTGTCACTCTGAGATTAAATTTTCATCAATATTTAAAAATGTCCCAGACATATCACTTTTAGAATTTTATAAGCAACATTTAAAGAAATAAAACGAGCACACAACTTTTTACATACTAAAATGTCCCAAACATACTACTTTTACAAAATTTAAAGCAGTAGAACTCTAACAAATCTTATTGATACATACTTGAATGTCTCAAACATACCACTTTTACAATATTAAGACAACAATCATTACAATCACTAAATAGAGGTTGAAGTAGAGGCACGATTACGACAACTTGATCATGATCCGCTTAAGACACGTGAACTAGAAGAATTAGGTATTGACATCAGACTCCTATAGTTTAAACTACTATGTCCCACAACATGATATCGATTGCAAAACCTTTGTTGAACCTCTTCACCTCTAGAGGTGATCTTGACATTTTCCAAAGGATGTCTTACTCGTCGCTTTATGATGATTTGTGGTAACACAATTCTTACATATTTAGGACAAATCCAATTAGTTTGATATCTAAGTGGAAATATTGATTCATTGTTTACGGTACGGAGTGTTTCTATTATGTTATACGGATGAACCCATTGGTGGTAACTGGAAAGTCAAAGGAGCCTCGCAACTGCGACAATATGAGCACATGATAGTTGTAATAGTTGAAATTTTTTGCATGTACATTTCCACTACTGTAGGTCAACATGAGCACCCGATAGCTTGTTGAGTCCTAATGTGTTTTGATGTGCCAAAACTGCTCAAAAGATTGTTTAAAGAACCAACAAATGTGCAAAGGTATAACATAAGTTATAACCAAAATGAAAATGCAGCTTTTCTAGGTGGAACGACGGTTCACGTAGATGGAGCGACCGTTCCAATAAGTCATTCTTGGAAAATAACTCCCAGTCAAGCCGTTCCAAGTTGGAATGACACAGTTCTATGATGCCGTTCATAATTCTGTCCAAAATGAAGCAAGCATCCCGTCAACCTAAAACTCATGTCTAAAAAGAATAACCAAACCGAACGACTGTTCCGTCAAGTCGTTCCAAACATCTGAAGACTTATTTGAAAAGTTTGACACACATTCACAAGTTCGACATTCTTTGTGATCTAAAGAAGGAATGACCAAGTAGAATGATCGTTCTTCTAGCCCGTTCCACATGAATGATGTTGTTTCATCACATCGTTCATGGTTTTGGAATCTTGAAACTCTTTGTGACCTGGAGAGGAACGTCCACTCCATGAGAGGAATGCCTGTTCCAAGTTTAAGTCAAGATTTTGGACTTATAAGATTTGAGCTCAAGTCAAGGTTGTAGAAACTTCAAGTCAAGCAAGAACGACCTTGACGAATGCATGTTCCAAGAGTTCTTCAAGATGTTCCAAGAAGGAACGACACCATTCTAGGAAGTCGTTCAAAGTTCTGGAATTTCTGGACCTTAAGAGACCCAAGATGGAACACCCGTTCGCAATAGGGGAATGCTCATTCATAATAAGGGAATGACCATTCCATGTAAGGGAACGATGATTCCAAACACTAAAATTCGAAGAAAAGTGACTGTTGGTTTTAGGAATGCCTGTTCCTGATGTTGGAATGCCCATTCCTCTAGGTTCTGCACTTTTACTGAAGGCTGCAGAGTGCATTAAATGAAGCAACAACTCTAATTTATTTCAAGGGTTGGTGAAGACTTAAGTAGGGCGATTTATTGCAAGAGAAGTAGATTGAAGAGAAGAGAGATAATAGTGCAACAACAAACAATCGATCATGCAAAGCCTAGAGCTAAAATCATTCTCTCATTTGTATTCAAAATCATATCCTTAGAGAGAAACTTAGAACCTATTGTGTATTAGCCTAGCTTAGAGGCAATCATTCACAAAAAAGTTTTATCTGGTCTTTGTGGGTGAAATCCTGTAAAACTAGAGTTGAAATCTTGTCAAACAATTGTAGAGGCAAAATCCCGTGAAAACTATTATATGGTGAAGTCTGATTCTAGTGAAACTTCAAGGAGGTTGCCTTGAAGAACTGGATGTAGGAGATTCGTGATCAAAGCTCCAAACCATTATAAATCCTTGAGCATTTCTCTTCTCTTAACTCATTTATTACTCTTGCATATTTATTGCTTATAATTATTGTCATTTATTGTTCATAGCATTTGGGTAGTTGGAGGTTTTAATTATTCTACATTAATTTTTTTTAATCTCCTATTCACCACCACTCTAGGAGCATTTTCTATATCAGGCTTCTACAATTGGTATCAGAGCCTGGGTTCTTGTATATAAAATCAAATGATTTTAATAGTCAAACGATCTAGATATGTCAAACACATTAGCACCTATCCTTAACAAAGGTCATGGCACTACTAGACCACCATTGTTTTGTGGTGTAAACTATACACAATATAAGATTAGAATGAGACTACATATTAGACCCACAAATTATAAATTGTGGAAAATAGTAGAGCAAGGGAACTTTGTTCCCATGAACCCTAATATGAGTCTTCCTAAAGAGAAGATGACTATACAGCTGATGATGAAAAGAAATTAAGGTTATAGCATAAATTAGTACTCAACATTTTGTTTTGCTCCCTTGATGCTACATAATTTGGAAGACTTTCGGCTTGTGAAACGGCAAAAGGTGCTTGGGAAATTCTTCAAACAACTCATGAGGGAACAATTCAAGTGAGAGAGAATCGAAAATAGAGATGCTATTGAAAGATTTCATGCTTTGAGGGGTAAATATGATGGAATATGGTGTAAAAATTATATGGCTACGAGATTCACCCAATTTCTTGGAAGAAACAAAAGGTTCAAAGGAAGGAACTTCCAAATGTTTAAATGAAGAAATGACGATGAGAGGGGCAAATCAGAGATAATTTTCCATGAATGCAAGAAGGTGAGCCATATTCATCAAGATTGTCCTCAACTTAAATGGAAGAAGAAGGACAAGAAATATAAGAAGAAGGTTCTTTCCGGCACATGGAGTGGAAGTGATGACTCTAGTGATGAAAGCGATACAATTGAGGAGTAAGCATCAACCTTTGTCTCATGGCCAAGGAATGTGATTCAGATGAGGTTTTCGAACCTGAGATAAATGACTCTGAACACTACACTTTTGATGAATTGCAATGTGCCATTTAAGTCATTAATGAAAGAGTTTGAAAAGGTTTCTGCAAGAAACTGTGTTTTATAGAAACAAGAATGCATTTTTAAAAAATAAGCATGAAAAACTCTTGGGTGACCATGAAAAACTCAAGAAGGATTTTGATTGTGTTTCATTTGAGAAAACTTCTTTAATTAAAGAAATTGATGTTTTAAAAATATCTTGTTAAAACACTCAAAAGGAAAATATTGGTTTAAAAAATAAGCTTGAAAACACAGAGGGAATTTTTTAGCAAATTCACTTTGGGAAGCAAGAGAATTGATGAAATGCTTGCTTCACAAAGATGTACTTTTAACAAATAAGGTTTTGTTTACAAACATGTTTTCAAATAAGAAAACCTTTTAAAAAATCGCATAAACCTTCCATTAAATCAAAAGCACTTGATAGAAAATGTGGTTTTTGTAAGTACATTGGTCATAGGATACACACATGTCATATTAAGAAGGGCAAACCTTTTGTGGTAAAAAGGGTTTGGATTCCTAAGGGAATGATTAAGATTAAGACGAACTCCCCTATACCCAAGACCACTTGCATACCAAAAAGTGCATAAATGTTTTTATTGTGTAGGCATGTGATGAAACAAAGAAGCAAGGATAAAACAAGTATCTTGACAGTGGATGCTCATGACACATGATGGGAGATAAGAGCTTGTTCACCATGTTGAAGACAAATGATAGAGGAATCGTTCGCTTTGGTGACAACTTAAAAGGAAGGGTCATTGATATTGGTTCTATTGGTAACAAGTCTCTAACTATAAATGATGTGTTACTTGTTGATAGGTTGAAGTATAACTTGTTGAGCATTAGTCAATTGGTTGACAAAGGTTTTAAAATTATTTTTCAATCCATGCGTTGTGTCATTGAGTCTAGCACTAATAGGATTGCATTCATAGGTTATAAACATTCAAATGTGAACATTGTTGACCTAGGTGACATTGCATCCAAAGATCTTTGTCTTTTATCTACAAAAGAGGAAGATAGTTGGTTGTGGCATAGAAGGTTAGGTCATGTTAGCATTGATGTCATTGTAAAACTTTCTAGAAAGGATTTAGTAAACGGTTTGCCTAAACTTGTTTTCAAAAGAGATCATATTTGTGATGCATGTGCAAAAGGCAAACAAACTCGAGCTTGCTTCAAATCAAAAAATGTTATTTCTACTTCAAGATCTTTACAATTATTGCATATGCATATGTGTGGTCCCACAATGATAACTAGTTTAGGAGGCAAACATTATTGTTTTGTGATTGTTGATGATTTCTCACGCTTTACATGGTTATTATTTATTGCCCACAAAAATGATGCTTTTAAATCATTCTTGCACTTGATTAGGAAATTACAAAACCAAGTAGGTTGTGCAATTGCATGCATTAGGATTGATCATGGAAAAGAGTTTGAAAACATGGATTTTGAATCATATTGCAATGATCATGACATTGAGCATAATTTTTCTACACCTAAGACTACTCAACAAAATGGAGTTGTTGAGAGGAGAAATAGAATTTTGGTTGAAATGCCTAGGACCATGTTGTGTGAACATGACTTACCTAGATACTTTTGGGCCGAAGTAAACACTTCATCTTATATCATCATTAGGGCTATGATTAGACCAATCTTCAAGAAAACTCCATACGAGTTATTCAAAGCGAAAAAGCTCAACATTGCATATTTTCATCACTTTAGTTGTAAGTGTTTTTGGCTTAACAATAGCAAGGACAACCTTGAGAAATTGATGCCAAATCGGATGAAGTAGTTTTCTTTGGTTATTCTTCATATTCAAAAGTGTATATAGAGTCTTCAACAAAAGAACCCTCTTAGTTGAAGAATCTATACATGTGTTGTTTGATGAATCTTCTTCTAAGAATGCAGGAAACAATAATGAAGAAGAAATTGATGAGTTGATGAAAGAATTAGAGATAAAAGATGAAGCATCACCATCAACCATCAACAAAGAAAAAGAACGTGGGCTTGGGTTTATGAAATGTAAGGAATAGAACCTCGCCGCTCCTTTAAGACATATTTGGAACCTGTGCAATCATAGAAACCATACTTTGTGGGTCTCTTGGGTCCGAATTCATCTTTTGAGAAATAGAAGCATTTGGGACGTCAGCATTCCCCAAAATTGTACATGGTCATGGAGACAATGGCTAGAAAGAATATCAAATGTCGCATTGGCAATGGTAACACCACCTCTCTTTGGTTGGATAACTGGCACCCAAACGGTCCCCTTGTTTGCGTCTATGGGGAAAGGATTATTTATGATACAGGGATTGCTAAGGATGCTAAGCTGAGTTCTGTGATTGATGGATGCAATTGGAAGTTGCCAAGTGCCAATTCTTGGGCTCTTATTAATATGAGGAACTCTGTGAATTTCACACCTTCCAATGTTGACGACAAGATTTATTGGATACCCTCACCTTCGGGGGATTTCTCTACCAAATCGGCTTGGGAAGCTATTAGAGGAAGAAGAGCAAAAGTTGAGTGGTGTGACTTGGTGTGGTTCTCAAAGGCTATCCCAAGATACTCTATGATCTTATGGATGGCTATTAATGAGAGATTACCTACAAAGGAAAGGTTGATGAGGTATGGGGCTACTACTAACGCTCATTGTTGCCTTTGTAACTCATCTATGGAATCTCTTGACCACTTATTTTTTGCATGTCCTTTTTCTAAGTCTATTTGGAGTAAGATCCTTATGTTTGCTGACCTTGGCTATGTGGTTAGACCCTGGCATGATTACATCCCCCATTTGGCATGGAAATGGGAAGGCAAGAGCCTAAAATTCACTTTGGGTAGGCTTTGTTTAGGGGCTACGGTTTATTGGATTTGGAGGGAGCGGAATTCACAGATTTTTAGGGGTGACCATAAGGATTCCTTCACCATAATTGATGTTATCAAAAGTGTTGTGAGAGACAAAGCTATGGATCTTAGGAATGTCAAAGTATCCTATAGCAATAGGAAGTTGGCAAATGATTGGGGCCTGCCTAGATCTATGTTCAGAGATGTTCCTCAAGTTCTCGACACCGTTTGAAGACTGGATTACGGAGCATTACGCAGAATGGTTTTTGCTTGGTTGTGTTTGTATCATTTGGAACGAGTTTGATATTGTGTTTTTGTTTTTGTTTTCTTTTAAATGATCCTAACCTAGGGAGGTGTCCTATGGCAGGTGGAATTGTTGCTTTCTTCTTGGTTTTTGCGGTTTAAGATTAACCCCAAGAGTGAATGGCCATTTGTAGGCTTGTTTCCTTTGATTCCAATTTTGGGGCATGTCCCAAAATAGGCTGTTCGCCCTTTATCAGGCCTTTGTGCATTCTTCTCTTTTTTAATAAGAAGAGGTCAATGATGAAAATGACACATTCATGGAACCTCAAGAAAAAACAAGGGAGATCTCATTTCCAGGACTAAGAGGAGAAGTGAGAGCTGCACAAATAATCGGCGATCCCACTCAAGGAGTAAGGACTAGAGCATCAATGAGGAACACATACTAGTTCATAGCATTCTTGTCTCAAATAAAAGCCAAGAAAGTGGATGAAGCACTAAGTGATGAAAGTTGGGTTCTTGCAATACAATAGAAGCTAAATCAATTTGAGAGAAGCAAAGTTTGGGAACTTGGGCCAAGACTAAAAGATCATCTTCTCATCAGCACCAAATGGGTATTCCGAAACAAGATGGATGAAAAAGTTGTAGTGATAAGAAACTGTAACGCCCCACTTGAGGTATGTAGTTAAATTATTGTTCCATTGCTTGAATGTTTATTGATTTGTTCTCATTTGAGCTTGCATGTTGTTATTTTTGGTTGGTTGGCCCTTAGTTGAATTTTGTTAAAGTTATTTTGAGAAAAATGTGAAGAAAAGCCCTTAAACTTTCATTAGGAGTAAAATGATGTTTTCACTCAAAATTAGTTGAAACATTAGACTCTTTGTACCAGCCAAATCTTCTTCTAATAGGTTAGTTTTAAAACATAAGTTCTTTGATTTTAAAATGGATGAGAGTAAGTCTTTAGGAAAGAATATGAATGATTTCATGAAATTGGTTTAGGATTTAAAAAGTCCAAGTGTCAAGGTTGAGGATGAGGATCAAGTTGTCATTCTCATAAATTCTTTGCCAAAAATGCATGCAAACTTTGTTGACACTTTGAAGTATGGTAGGCATACCCTTGAGCTAGATGAAGTTGTGGTGGCAATCACTGCAAAGGATGTTGAATTTAGGAAAGAGGGTAAGCTAGCTGGTGAGGGCCTTAATGTGAGAGGTAGATCTAAAAAGAAAAGTAATAAGAAATGGCATTTCAAGGGAAGATTAAAGTCAAAATCAAAATTTGTGAGAAAATGCTTTTATTGTCATAAGGAAGGCCATTTCAAAAGGGATTGTCTTGATAAGAGAAAAAAGTAGGGGAAAAGGATGCTAGTGGGAGTGTTGATGTAGCTTTTGATGGGTATGAGTTCAGATGTATGGGTTGCTTCTGAAAGGGATATAGATTCTGAATGGATTCTTGATTCAGGGTGTACATTCCATATGACTCCAAATAGGAGTTCTTTTGATGAACTTTAAGAACTTAGTCTGGGAAAGTCTTTATAGGTAATAATGTTGTATTTAGGGTCTTAGGAATTGGAGATGTTAGACTGAGCTTGCATGATGGCAGTTCAAAATTACTCACAGAGGTCAAATACATACCAGAGTTAAAAAGGGATTTAATTTCCTTAGGAAGCTTAGATTCTAATGGGTATAGCTATAAGACTCAAGGTGGAGTTCTTAAGATAGTTGTGATAAAGGGAGAGAGGAAAAATGGGTTGTATGTTCTAAATGGTTCAACAATCTTTGGAATGGCATTTGTGTCTTTATCTTAGAAGTCTAACAAAACCTTTTCACGGCATAAGAGGATGGGACATGTTAGTGAAAAGGGTTTAGTTGAGCTAAACAAGCAGAAGATCTTAGGAGGGGACAAAATAGAGAAACTAAGCTTTTGTGATCATTGTATTTATGGAAAGATGAACATGATTAGGTTTAGTGTAGGGAAACATTGTTCTAAGTCCATCCTAGACTACATTCATTCTGATGTGTGGAGGCCAACTAGATATCCATCTTTAGGGGTTGTAAATTATTCACTAGCATCATAGATTATTACTCTAGGAGAGCATAGATATACTTCTTGAAGAGTAAAGGAGAAGCCTTTAGCAAATTCAGAGAATGGAAAGTTATGATTGAGAATCAGACAAGGAAGAGAATTAGAAAATTAAGAATTGATAATGGGCTAGAATTCAGTAATGAGGAGTTTGGTAGACTGTGTAAGGATAGTAGAATTTTGAGACATAGGACATTTAGGTATACACCTCAACAAAATGGGCTAGTTGAGAGGATAAATGTAATGCCCCACTTGAGGTACATAGTTAAATTATGTTGTATTTCTTGAATGTTTATTGAATTGTTCTCATTTGAGCTTGCATGGTGTTATTTTGAGTTGGACGACCCATAGTGGGATTGATGAGTTGGTTTGGTTAAGTGTTTGCCCTGATTTTGGTTGAGACTTGGTGAATGTTTGAATATCAGTCTTCGCTGGGGCGAACAATAAACTTCGCCGCGGTGACGCTGGCTTTCGAATTGCGATGTCGGTTCTGTAATTCTTCGCTGGGGCGACGAAAAGTTCTTCGCTACAGTGATGGTCCAGTTGAAAAGGCTAATGAAGTTTTTAGATATTTTTCCATAGGGGCAAAATGACCATTCTACCCGTAATTAGCAGGAAAAGTGGGGAGTGAATTATAAGGAAATTTTCTGGAGAATAGTTTAAATGGGGGGTGTATTTGCAAAGAATTAAAGGGCAAAGGTGGAATTCCTAAGAAAGAGTAAGGGTAAAATGGGAAAGAGTGGAGAAAATATGAGATATTAAGGGTTTAGCCTTAGAAATTAATTCACTCATTCTTCTCCACCGCCTCTTCCATCCTTCATTTCTCTCAAGTTTTCATTCCATTTTCCAAGGATTTTTGGAGGGCTTTTGACTAGAAGTTGATTCAAGTTGATCCTAACCACTTAAAGGTAAGAATCCTTACTCTAGATGTGAATTTTATTGGTGTAAGAGTTGGATTCTTACCAAGTTTGTATTGAAAGTTTAAGAGAAAGCATCAAGCCATTAAGAGTAGAAAGCTTAAGTGGATTCTACTTGAGTATAAGGCAAGTAAATCCGCCTAAGTTGTGATTTGCATGATTGAATAATGTGTAGAGATTTATATATGATTAATGCTTGGATTTTTATATTTGAAATGAGTTGACGAATTTATGAATGAGTTTAATGTTGATTTATGGAGAAATTTCTACCATGAGAAGGGTGGATTGTGCTGATAAATTTCGGTAGAAGTATGGATAGAATTAGAAGAATTTGAGAGGAATATTTGAAGTGTGTTTTCTTTGCAGGATGTGTGATAATTTGAAGGAGTTGAACTCCAATTTTTGATGGTTAAGAAAGAAGTAGAACTATAGTGAGAGTAGGGTTTATGTATGCACACATATTGTTTGATGAAATGCCTGAGAGAAGCATGAGTAGAAGTGGAGAACCTTTCTTTATGCAACAAAGCATATTTGCATTTCATGAATGCATATAAGAAAGATTCTAGGCAAGAGCCATCCATATGCATATGTTTATATGTGTAATCATCAAAGAAAGAAATATGAGTAATGAGGAAGAAACATTCTAAGAATAAAGATAAAGAAAAAATAAATTCTCTTAGAATAAAGAGAAAGGAAGAATTAACACTAGAGAATAAAATGAATAGAAAGTGCTAAGGAAGAGAAAAGATAATTGGTTGTGCGATGGGGAGCCCATGAGTGTAGAAATTTCCCGTATGTAAACCATCGTGAGAGAGCGGGCTCCGCCTTGAGAGAGCCGAATGAGAATGAGAAAAAGAATTTGTATAGCCATGAGAATACATGCGGATGAGAGCTATACACGAGAGAGAGTACACTCACATGGTCAAGGGTTCTGAATCCATGCATCGACCAAGACCGATCGGCAAAGAATAGAATAATAAAGAATGAGAATGAATAAAGAATAAGAATGAGAAAGACAAGAAAAGAAAGAAAATGCATTGCCTTGCATTAGTACATATGCATCTCATCCGTACATGTTAGCATGATATCTCTCATGGGTTATGAGAATAAAGAGAAAGAAAGAAAAGAACAGTAGAATCAGAGTAAGAGTAAGGAAAGAATTGAAAGGTGGTACACAGGGATAGCGGAGTAGAGGATCACTTACTGAGCATCTTTGTGCTCACCCCGTTGTTTTCTATGTTTTTGCAGGACATAGGTGAGGACATAGTCGGATGGACGTCGGTAAGCGGGAAGACTTGACTACACTATCCACTGTTTTGAGAGTCTTTTTGTACAAATGATACTGTGTTATGTAAAGAATGTATATATTAAGTAAAGAAAATTTTTTGGGCCAAACTATTTTGATAAGTATACTTGTGTTTTCATTAATATACTATATGAAGATCATAGTAGAAAGAAGTCGTTACAATGAATACGACTATCCTGGAAAAGGTTAGAAGTCTTTTGTCTTGTGCGAAACTCCCCACTAAATTTTGGGCAAAAGCTGCTCATACTGTAGTGTTTTTTATTAATAGGATTCCTTCCTCAGCCATTGAGTTCAAAACACCTATTGAAAGATGGACTGGTTATCCAACTGACTATAACAATTTGAGGGTTTTTGGTTGCATTGTTTTTGTGCATGACAAGTTGGATAAGTTACATCCTAGGGCCATTAGGTGTATTTTCATAGGCTATCCTGATGGGGTAAAAAGGTAAAAGTGTTAGGATGTTGCTAAGGAACAATGTATAGTCAGTAGAGATGTTAGGTTCAATGAAGAAGAATTAGGTGGTCTGAGTGAGAAGGCAGGTGCAACTAGTGAAAGATCTGAAGTCATTAGTTTTGAAATTGCGTGATGAAGCTTCTACTAATAATCTTGGTAGTTTGCAGCCAGATTATTAGCAAGAAGATTTTCAATTCTAAGATGAGGAACCTGCCTTGGTGGAGAATGATGATGATCTAACTCATGATGAAGAAAATGAGCTCCAAAACTATCACTTGGCTAGAGATAGGCAAAGGACAGAAATTAGGTTGCCTAGTAGATATTCACAGGCTAACATGATTGCATTTGCACTCCAAATTGCTGAAGAGATAGAAGAAGAACCTAAGACAGTTAGAGAAGCCATGAAAAGTAGAGAGTCTAAGCTGTGAAGTTAGCTATGCAAGAGGAGTATGAGTCCTTAATGAAGAACAAGACTTAGATCCTTATCAATAAACTTGAGGGCAGTAGGGTTGTCAAGTATAAATGGGTGTTCAAAAGAAATGAGGGAATTCCAAGGGTAGAGGCACCTAGATCTAAAGCTAGGTTAGTAGTAAAGGGCTTTACTCAGGTTGATGGGATAGATTACACTGAACTATTTTCACCTGTGGTGAGGCATACAACCATTAGGGTCCTCTTATCTTTGGTGGCTCAATTTGAACTTGAATTAGAGTAGCTTGATCTTAAAACAACCTTCTTGCATGGTGATTTAGAGGAGAGAATTTTGATAGAACAACTTGAAATGTTTGAATAGGGTTCTAGAAATCAGGTGTGTCTTTTAAAGAAGTCTTTGTATGGTTTGAAACAGTAACCTAGGCAATGGTATAAGAAGTTTGATAGTTTTATGATTAATGCTGGTTTCAAGAGAAGCAATTTTGATGGTTGTCTTTACTTCAAATGTTTATATGGTAATTGTTATCTTTTTTAGCTCTTTATGTTAATGATATGTTGCTGGCCTGTAGGGATGCTTATGAAATTACTAGATTTAAGATTAAAATGAATAGGCAATTTGAAATGAAAGACTTGGGGCAGGTTAAGAAGATTTTAGGCATGAACATTGAAAGAGATATGAAAACATGGAGGATAGTACTATCTCAAAAGGAGTATGCTGAAAAAGTTATTAAGAGATTTAATATGTTTGATTGTAAACATGTCAAAAGTCCAAAGGGTCAACATATTAAATTAAGTGTGGATCAATGTCCAGAAACCGAGGATGAGAAAAGGGCAATGGCATGTGTTCCTTAAGCAAATGCAACATGGAGTTTAATGTATTTAATCGTCTGTACAAGACCTGATTTGGCTTTTGCAGTTAGCTATGTGAGTAGATTTATGAGTAATCCTTGAAAATGTCATTGGGAGGTAGTGAAATGGACTCTAAGATATGTTAGGGGGTCAATCTCAACAGGGATTGTGTACAGCAAAAGACAATATCAAATGAATTTCATTATGGGATGTGTTGATGCTGATTATGCTGTGAATCTTGATAATAGGAAGTCAATGACTGGCTTTGTGTTTTCTTTATGGAGTAATCTGGTTTGTTGGAAAGCAAATTTGTAGGCTATTGTGAATTTATCAACTATAGAAGCTAAGTACATTGCATTCACAAAAGCTGCAAAGGAAGCAATTTTACTCAAGGGAATGCTCAGTGCACTGTGGTTCATTCAAACACAGCTACCAATCAAAAGTGATTGCCAGAGTGCTATTTTTCTATGCAAAAATCAAGCTTTCCATGAGAGATCGAAGCACATTGATGCGAGGTTGCACTTCATCAAAAACTTGATTGAAGAGAAAGTTATCAAGGTGGAGAAAATTCCTGGAAAAGAGAACCCACCAAACATGTTTACCAGAGTTGTTACTTTGGATAAACTAAAGCTCTTTAAGGGGCTGCTTCATGTTTGAGTAAAATGAAGAGAAGTTTCTAGGGTAGTAAGGAATGGAAAAGAGTTAGACGCCAAGGTGGCAATTTGTGATGATGTAGCACCTGACTTGGACTTTTATCTCATGTGGCGTCACAATACTAAGTAAGTTGGTCAAAGCATTTTTTAAAGGAAGAACAAGGGCTTTTGTGGTATTCTTCAAAGACCAAAACTGATTTGGGTCTCATTTCTTCTCAATTTTTCTCTTGGTTATAGCGAGAGAAAATCTGTTGCAAATGGAGATTGAGGTGGAGCATTTTAGATGGCCAGATGAATCAAACGGCTTTGGTGAGGACTTGTCATATGGTTTATTACACAATTGTCTCCTTTTTCTTTGTATAAATGTCTTATGATCTTTTGCATTTGGATGTATGAGAGGTGAGGCAAGGGTGTTCACGAATGATTCATAGAGGATATTCTGGGTTTCTTTGTATACTAGGGGGTGTGTAAAACTCTATAAGTTTACCATTGATTAGTGATTTCTTGCTACTCTGGAGAGTGGATGTAGGTAATCAATTTGATTACTAAGCCACTATAATTTCTATGTTCCTTTCTCAATTTTTTTTTTTTTCTATGTTCCTTTCTCTATTTTTATGCTTTCCATATTTCATTATTATTGCTATGTTGTCTGTGAATTTACTTTAAGATTGCTGAGTTTCCGAACTATCAAGGATTTAGCCTAATTTTAACCAAATCCTTGACAGTCTTAAAACTATCAGGAATTTTTTTTTTTTTTGTAAATTATTTTAACTAGTTTATTTTACTGGTTATTACCAATTAAATTATGGAATAGTGCAACCAAATTATTCATAATATTCCTCAACCAACAACAATTATCACAAATCAACAATAAATTTAAAAATTCAACAATCTATCAAATAATTTATTGAATGGTACATATATTACTGTTGCTCTTATTAAACAAAATTGAATAATAGTATAAGTTTTAAAATATAGCAAAAACAACTGTAAAAGATGAAAAGTAGATAAATTTATATATATGAATAAAAGATCCATGGCATTAGTGCATCAATAATTAAATGTGTGATACATAATCGAGTGAGAACTAAGAAGATCAGGTGACCAACTAGCGAATGAAAAAAAAACTAAAATTCAAAGTTCGGACTTTTGTATACAGAACAATGATCCCAATTGCCGAGCATGCACCTACAAGTGATAGAATTGTTGTCGCCTGCATTTTAAATATTGATAGCATATTAGTTAAATTTCCAATGAATAAAAAAATGGATAATTTCAACCTATAAACACTACACGAGATCAAATTTGTAGCTTTATAAAAGCAACATGGACTAGTATGAATTTTACTTGAATTTTCTTTGCTATCTTAATCCACCCGATAGTGTATACGTTGGGGTGCTTCTCAATTTTCAGACCTAATTTCTCAACAACATATTTGCTAATAATATTTTCACAACTACCATTTTCAATATCACATGAAATAAAAGGTTAGTGATATTGCACCTGGTTTGAAATAATTGATGTTGCTGGGTGTTGTCCACCTGTTTTGGTGTCAGCATCAGTCTCCTCACCTCATAGTTCTGGCCATTATCTTCATAATCGTCATCATCCCCATCTAAACCACAATAAACTTCATCATCCTCTTCTCCTCATTCCGCAACATGGACTACTTTTCTGAGAGGACAGTCGCTCAATCTATGACCAGGTTGGTTACATTTGAAACACTTCCCAGGGATCGATTTCGCATAGGGAGTTGCAGCTTTTTTCCCTTCCTTCGTATCTATTATCTTTTGTTTTCCAGCCACCTTTTCTTCTCTAAACCGATCACTACGTGCGGGAACATGCTCATTTAGGACCTTTGGGCTTTATGTATGAACTTCTGACATTCAACTCGCTCCATGAATTCGTCCGCCAGATGTTCTACATCACAAGTGTACTCCAAGCAAATGTCTCTTGGGTTGACCTATTCATTTCATAAAAGATTAATGAAACATGAGTTAAGTTTGAAGAGATTACAGAGTGTTTCCTGAAATAGATAGTTTGACTCTCAACAAATCAATTTGTTCAAACTTATAATGACCGATTCTACAATGGTAGAATCGTGATGAGGGTATCAAGTGTTTCAAATCTTGATAGTGAGAACCCTATGAGCTTATATGGTGGCCATTGTAGAAATGTCTGTAGCCCTAGTATTATTTTGAATTAAGGGCATAGATAATACGGTAAGGCTATCATAGTGTTGAACAACCCTGTCGAAAGGCAGTGACTGATCTCACTTGTCAAGGTTGTTTGGTGACAACCTGATGTAACACATGGGTGCTTGCTGTAGGTAAGTTCACTGGACTGGCCCACTAAAGGATTCCATATGGATGGTAACCCTAGTGTCTATGGAACAAATCCTCTAACGAATGGTGGTGCATGCAATCCTTAGACTTGAGATCACCGGAGCACCTTGTGTACCGATTGGTGTAGTTTGACACTAGCCCAATGTAGTTTATTTAGAGCTGTCAATACGATGGTGATTGGCTGCATCAATGAGTTTATCAAGACTATGGTGGATCAACAAAGGATTCATCACTCTTGGGTACAGGAGAAGTTATCTCACTGCGTAATTCAGTAAATGGCAATGACACTAAAGCTGTGGCCACCGTGGGATTGAGTTGTTGCTCTATACAGATTATTATTTTAGTCATTGGTCCAGTAACTAAATACATACATATCAAGAGTAACTGAGGTTGACACTATTTCTGTGCCTCAGTCTCATTGAGATAATAGATGGTGAAAGGATAGGATCGTACAATAACCATATCATTGACAAGTAGCTGCTTCGCTGAATCCGAATCTATCGGGAGGCCATGATGCCTTGCTAGGGGCCAATCTTGGTCTGTGTACAGTGAGACGATTAATTGGTGTTAATAGCGATACTACATACTACCGGTATGATAAGAAACCTACGGGTCACACACATAGAAGATAATTTAAGAACCAGTTTATAAGAAGAACGTTTTCGTCTTTTTAAGAAAAATGGTATTTTGGTAATCTTACAGAGGAATTAAATTTGCTGAGGTCATAGCCTTTATTTAATTTGATAGTAAAATTAAATAAGAGAGATTATATTTAAATGAATTATTGTTATTGTTAAATGTTAATATATATTTATATATGTAGAATTTAATTGAAATAATAATAATAATAATAATTAAAATATCTAAATGGGGTTGTTTGGACATAGGGGTTGTTTGGGCTGGTGTCCAAGCCTATTCCATGAGGGAATAGGGCATTGTGTGCACTCTATAAGTGCAGAATTTTTGTGAAATAATATAACATTTCATTCAATCATTACGATCAAAAATTCCAGCCCCCTTTTCTCTCTTCCCACGCCAGAACGCTTTTGTGTTGAATCAAAATATGATTGATTTTGTTCTTGGTTCTTAAGGCTAAAGAGGATCTAGCAAATCCATCTTTAATTCCTTGCGGTTATCTTCGTGTGGACTACCGTTGGTTCGATCCTACCCTTGGATCGGTAGCGAAACCCATTTAGAGACAAGTTGGAAGAGCCTCCAAACATGCGTATGATTTCTTAACTCTGAACTGATTTTTCTGCAGATTCTAATATAATGTATAAACTGTAAATTTGTGTCCTGATCTCGGTTCTAAGGAACGATCCATGTTGTAAATAATTTTTGTTTTCCGCTTCCATGACCTGATCGTTTCCTAACAGTTTTTTGATGAACAATATTTAATTTAAATAAAATGTTAACATATTCCACAAATTTCTTATTTTTTTGGGGGAAGTAAGTTATATATCCAAAAAAAAGGGGGTTACAAAGTAACACGAATGGCCCATAGGCCAAAACAAACTAAAACAACAAAAGCACACACACCCCTATCTCAAAAGCACGTAGACTCAAATAAAACAGGCGTAGGCGCCTACAAAGGAGCATGCAGTCTCGTAAACAGAAACACAAAAGAGCCACAAACGCCCAAAGAGAACACACAAGCTCTACAATAATGAAAAGGAACAAGAAATCAGGATCCTCGTCCTTTCTTCTTACTCTTCTTACCCTTGGGCGTCGGCAGATCCAGAGGACGAGAGGACTAAAATTGGAGCATGCACCACTCCATGTCAAAGTGGAGGTCCACTCGACGTCTTCGACGGGGATAGCATGAACAATGGCTAATGACCCTTTGCAGTCGTCAACAGAAGACTCATCATTCGATAGGTCCCTTGTCACCCTTTTAAGGGCTTTGTGGGCCAAAAGATCACAAGCCTCGACAAACGGGTCACCACCTAAGAGTACATCCTCCTGGTTAGGGAGGGTGGTGTTAGTGTATGTCTTAGGAACCAATCATGTCGTCGGTTCCAAGGTATTATGTTTTGTATGTATATGTTAATGTATATATTTTGTATATACATTTTTATCTTATTAATAAAAGAAAATGTTTTTATTTCACATGTGGTTTATTGCTTCATTTATATATATGTATTACATGTGAAATGTCCAGATGATACAAATATTTAGAAGATCAAAATCATCAAAGTATTCCCTACATATGTAATATTATTAGGCAATAATATTACATAGTAGGCATGCTGAATGCCTCCGTTGAATATCATGTGACGATATTAGAATGGGTGATTATAAAAGTTATATCACTAGGGCATTAGCATGGATAAACAGTTAGTGAACTGTTTATCGAATATGGCCATTTATGATGAATCACATGGACATTTAGAATACAGTCAATGATGCATCATAAGATCGTATTAGTGTACTATTAATCCTTAGACCTAAGATATCACGCTTGGATTATGCCTAAACGCATATAATTCATATGGTGTATAAACACGAGGCTAATCATATCATGTGTTAATAAGCCGATTTGGTCATGTGTTGTTTATGTATGAAGACAAGTAATAGTCAAGATGGGATCTGTTAACTTGGTATAGATTGATATCAAGTTCCTAGACAAATGTCAAGATACATTGGAAAAGGGAAATCTCCAACCAGGGTATATAAAATGTTACCTGAAAGGTTGTTTCATGGTGACACATTCTGTATGTACTGATTGTCAATTTGATATAAAATTAAGACAAGGATTTTGACATACCATGAATTCATTCTTAATTGGGATTAGGCAACAGAAGGATTTGATTACACAACGCATATGATTATAAAAGGGTTCGTTGGAGTATATCTTCATTGTGACTTAGGGGTTATGGAGCATTGCTAGATGCCTACTATAATCGGTGAGAGTTTCGGTCATAAAGAGTTATGACGAAACATATCGAAATAGACAATGATATTGGGGCCATGGTTAGGCCACAGTGAACCTAAGAGATCACACATAAAAACAGAGGAGAATAGAGAAATAATAAAAGAGAGTTGATTATCCAAGGTTGGCTAGCACCTACCAAGTGTAATAAAGTTAGTTATATTATTACCATTGAATTAGATTCAATGGAGGGTTATATTAGTTATTATGAATAATTTAAGAGTTATATTGCTAATTGGAATTAAATGTACTTCCAATTCATAATTAATCATTTTTTTTATATTAAATTGAATTTAACAATGGGTTGTATTTGTAAACATATAAACAATTTAAGGGTTAAATTGTTATGTAAACAATTTAAGAGTTAAATTGTTAATTATGATTAAATGTTTATCCAATGCTATTATTTAAAGAAGTTTAATAAATTCATAATAATTATAGAATCATTTACAACTCCAAAACAATTATGGAATTGTTTAAGGAAATCCAAAACAATTATTGAATTATTTACAAGGCTACATATATAAAGAAAATGATAAATCAATTTTAGGGTAAAGACCAAAATTTCTAATAACCTTAAATGTCTCTCTTGGCCTAATTCTTCTTTTACCTTAGTGTGGATACTCTTTTGTTTAATTTCTTTTGAAATTAAAAGTCTCCTAGGTTGCTAAGGACTTGAGGTAACAAGTTATACCTTGTTTGCAATTTGATTGAATTTTTTTTTGCAAAATACTAATATACGTGTTATAGTATCATATGTATCATTCTCCATGCATTCCATCTTTCAGGTGGTGCTCATGGGTGGAATCTCTGAGGCCCTATGAGGTCTCGAAATTGGGCCATCACTTGGGAGGCTAGTTAGTAAATACAAGTACGACAAACAAAAGTATAGGAATTTTACGGGTATGATACGACAAATGGTGAAAAATACATTTGTAAAAATTCAGTCATAAAATTTGGATACAAGAAAAATACGATACGGGTATATACAGGTTTAATACGGCACATTGTCAATAATACGTTTTGAAAAATACAGCAATATCAATCCTGATTTTAGTACTTTTCATAGACCACCTGGTTAAAATCAATATAGTATTTCAAAAGCAAAGTATTCAATTAACCAATAACCATTAAACGTAATAATATAACACAAATATACAATATATAATTGAGATTCAAATTATAGTCTCCAGACTCAAACACAATATATAGCCAAGATTCAATTATAGTCTCAAACCAAACACATAACAAAACCAAACTTCAAAGTCGAACTAGAGCTTCAAACAAATAAAATATATAAATAATACAACCAAGAGTCAAATTATAGTCTATAACAGAAACTCACAAAGTATATAAACAAACAATAACAACTCCAAAAAGAGCATCATCCAACCGAGAAATGTCATCATTATCCATCAAGTCATCCATGTAACCCTCAATCATTTCTGTAGAATTAGCATCTTCATCCATATGAATTTCTTCATGTTCATAGTTTGGAAGTTCCCCCAATTTCTCAAGATCTATAGGTTCCAAGTCGCGACTCATCGTGGAAGTGAACTTATCCATTATCATCGTGTTCATCCTCACATACACAAGTGTGTCTAGCATTTCATGTGACAACCTATTCCTTTTTTCTTTTTCTTTTTTTTGAGCAACTTCAAAGGCACTCCAATTTCTCTCACATGATGAAGCGATACAAGGTTGACTCAAAATTCGAATGACATACTTGAGCACAGGAAGATCATCCCTATTGTAATCCCACTATATTCTTGCAAATGGCATAAAAAGCTTTATTGAATACAAAGAGAGAAACAATGTACAAAAAAGATATACAAATTTAAAAAAATAAAAAAAAAATAAAAAAAACTTACAAGGATGACTTGTTTGTAACATCGTTTTTGCCGTTGCAGTAAATAAGGTAGCTAACCTACTACGATACAACTAAACCTCTCTCATAAATGGATGTTTTTCTTCTACTAGAAGCAGGTTTTCATGAATGAAATTGATGCCATCTTTCATATCCTTATCCCCTCTAAAATTTTCTAAGAAAAAGTAGAATGGATTGAGAAAGGTAGTTGTAGCATGTATCAGATGAATAATGTTGTTGACCCGACAATCCTCAAACAATTCCCAAATTCTCTCATACTTGCTTGCCTCGCTATTACATCTTTCCTTGATTGCAACTTTGGCTCTCATCATTGCTTCATATAAGTAACCAACAGTAGATCCATCACCATCAACCAAATGAAGAACTCGAACCAATGGCTTAACAGTTTTTATAACCTCCTTCCTTTAGCCCAAAAATCACTCTGAACAATTCCAGTGACGCTTTTACCTCATTCGGTCTTACAATATTCAAAACCCCTCCATTCAAATGGAGCAACAAAGAGTCGAAGTTCATTCTCCAAATCCAACCTAGATTGAAGCATTAAAAAGTTTGAAGCAAATCTTGTGGCACAAGGTTGTCTCAATTATCTATCTTTGGTGTACTCTTTCATTGCTACATGAAGAAATGTGTACCATGTCATGAACATAACTATTATTCTTGCTTCATCTGTGGAAACTTTTACCCCATTAACTTCATCATATATGTCTTTTAGAAGAAGTTGAATTCCATGAGTAGCACACCTCGTCTTATACATTCAAGGATACAATCCAAAAAGCATGCCACCAACATATGTGAAATTGCTACCATTATCAGTTATGAATTGCACAACATGTTCTTGTCCACTTGATTCAATCACAAAAACAACAATTTCTTTCAGATAAATCCCAGTTTTTCTTTCTCGAGAAACATCCAATGATTTTATAAACACTGCACCACCAGGTAAATATGCTACAAGATTAATGAAAGATCGGTGCCTTATATCATTCCACATATCAAACATTATAGTGCAACCAGATCCAAATGTATCCCAAGAATGTTTCACCATAGCAACATACTTATCAACACCTTTCTAGATTCTGGAAGTAACTGAGCTCAAAGAGTTGAGTAAGATAGAAGCTTGTATGTTGCACCATATTCAACCACTGCTTTAACAAATTCTCCAAAAGCACCAGTTTGAACAACATTAAAAGTGATATTGTTCACCATAAAACACTTAGCAAGTATTTTATCAACAAACTCCTTGTCTTTTTTCTCATTCATTTCTAGTAAAGATGCTTGACTTTAACATCTTTGGCTACCTTTAGAAAGTGGTGAAAATGGTGATTTTGTTTCCTCCTCATGATCATTAGAGTTTAAAGCAGTAGAAAAACTGGCTGAACTTTTTAATTTTTAGTTACTTTCACTTCCAGACATAGATAAGAATGCATATGCTTGTGTCTCATGATTGACTTTATCACAAATCTCAACATAATGGCCAGTAATTCCCGACAAGTTGCTTTACGCTTTAATTCTGTAAGCCCCACCACTAAATACTTTTTGACAAAATTTACAATTTTATTTATTCCCTTAGAGCTCCTCAACATGCTCCCAAATTTTATTTTATTTTTGGTACCATATTGGTTGGAGTCTACATTTAAAAGAATGGAAAAGATAACATTATCAAACACAAAAGGAAAAGGATTGTGGCTTGAGAATTTGTGAATGTTATAATGATCCAACGCACAATCAGTAATGAGATTATCAAAATCAAAAACAGAATGCAATTGAAGAATATGAAGTTAAAACTTGAGGCCATTTGGCAAATGAGAATTTCGAACTACCATGTATAATGAGAATCTTTTAGGATTTTATCAATATTTCATAAAGCTGCTAATTTTTATGAATTGGCCATCGTTATCCCATTTGTGACGGTTGTATTTTAACAAAGTCTTCACCCATACATCTACACAATCGGGGTTATTTTATATTATATGTTCTTTGTTATGGTATCTAAGCATTCATAACTCCAATGAGTTTTTTGTTTTTTTATTTTTCTCACTTCAAATCCTAAATTAATTATTTAAATGAACAATCACACTTGAATGGAACTATAACAGACAAGTTTCCCTAATTTGTTTTATAGTAATTGTAAATAATCAGTGAGCTCTTACATAGTTCTATAAATGAACAATCCTAAATTAGTAATCAATGAAGCTAATGAAATTCAGGCAAGAAAAATTACACTTGAATGGAACTCTAACAAACAAGTCTGAGATGTAAACAATAAATGTGCTCTTATGTTCCAATTAAAGTTATGGTAAGTGAAGCTGGCTCACATTGTGTGTGTTGTATCATGCTAAACTGAAACACCTGTAGACAAGTTTTAATGTAATTATCAATGAGCTCTTATATATACTTAATATAAATGACAATCCTAAATTAGTAATCAATCAATTTCAAACCAAAATCTTGAGGGAAACTAGCAACATTAAGTGAATCTCACCTCCAACATTACGCGTGCAAAAGCACACTCAAACAGAACTCTCACAAGCATTTCATCAAACATGTTTCATAAACAAATCAATCAATCCACCAACATAAAAAATCAAGAATCCACCAACATAACAAGAATCCAATTAAAACACCAAGCCATCCCCTACTACTATTACTCACACACCAGCACAAACACAAGCAATCCACCAACATAACAAGAATCAAGAGATGAAGAAAAGAGAGTTAAAGAATGGAGTTTCAAGTGTGTACCTTGAGGAGGAGAATTCGTAGACATCGAGATTCAAGAGAAGAACAATTGAAGAAAAAGAGACGAAGAGTGGTTACCCAAAAAAGAGACGAGGAGAAGAATGAAGAAGAGGAGAGATTTCATTTCATTTGACAAACCCCCACCCGGCTCATTAAATAACGAATTTTCATTTTCAAAAATACGGACGAATAATTCACAAATTATACGTGAATTATACGGATGTGGCATATAATTCGCGAATTATTTAGATATGCTTATAAAATATGGGAATTTGTGTTTTATACATGAATGATATAGCTTGGTGTATAATTCGCATATAAAACGTGTGTTTTATACACAAATTATACAGATGGGCATATAATTCACATATAAAACGTGAATTTACTAACTAGGCCTGGGAGTGCATCCTTTCGGTTAGGGAGTTGGTTGCTCACAAGGGGGAATCTCTGAGACCCTTGGAGGTCTCGGTATCAGGTCACCACTTGGGGGGTCACCCTTCCGGTCAAGGAGGTTGGTGCTCATAGAGAGAATCTTTGAGGCCTCGCGAGGTCTCGGATGAGGGACACTCTGAGGGGCTTCTTGAGGGCTTTGAGAAGGCATTGGCGCCTCCTTTGATAGGTGGCAAACATGGCCAAACATGTAGCACTTTGGACATCGTTTCGGCTTCCATTCATAAGCAACTTTGACATCATTTGAGATGTCGAATATACTAACTGTAAATCGATGCAGTATAGGTTTGTCAGCATCCAAATCCACACACACCCGAGTATAATCAAGCTGTGAGAACTCATAAGTCAATTGGTCACACCATAATGAGGCAACCAACTACATTGGATGCAAAGCCCAAACCTTCATGCGACCAAAGGGCAAAGGGTAAACCATGTAAATGGATCCAAACTAGAACTTTTTTTATCCAGGAAACTCCAGGATATTCAATGGGTTGCCACTAGCAGAGGATGATATGCTTCCCCCCAAATAGCCATGGGCCATCCATTAAGACTGAGCGGATGGCATCTTCGTCCTTGAAACGAAAGAAGAAATCTTCCCCATTCGACAAGACTTATCGAAGTCCATAAGAAGTCCACACCCTTGAGGCTACAGACTTGACCACGTGGCAAGACATTGTGTATCCTAGGAAAGATCCCACAACGCAAAGGTGCCATTGGACTTGACACTTCTCAAACAAGGTAGTTGATGGCTTAACTGCCAAATTATCTCCACATTTTGGTGGGTATGGGGAAGCATGAAAGAGGACTTAGAGTTGGTTACTTGTAACTTATCGGCTCAAGAGGAATTGGGCTGAGATAGACCACCCTATGGGAGGGGTAGTAGTCGGCAGCTTCGGGGGGTTGGGGTTGGGGTATTTTGTCGAGCTGGCGGTGGACATGTGTTTGAGGTGTTTTTTTGGCGAAAAGAAGGGTGTTAATTAGGGTGAGTTGGGGTAGTTTAGAGGATTGTGGTGAGTTGTTTGTGGCCAATTGTTAGAGTCATGAAAGTGACTCTATTTTGGTGATAAAAATACCCCAAGTGTGATTAAATTGAACTATATTGAGACAATTAAAGAATTTATGAATTTATTCACGAAAATCGCTTTCTAATATTTTTCTTATGAATTTAACATGTTTGGAATGATTTTGGAAAGGATATGAGTTGATATTAGGTTGTGGTATATGGATTAGGGGTGATTTTGTCTCATTTATGCTATTTAGGGGGTAAAGTGTCATATTTATAAGGGCTGATTTTGTCAATTTTCAATCCTGTATGGACCAAAGTGATATTTTGCATGTTATCTATAAAATGAAAATGAAAGGTCGCGTACAGGGAGGCTATTCATCCATCTTTTCCGGCGACTCCTCAACTTCTTTTTCGACAGCCTCTGGCGACGATTCATCTCCCCATGCACCGATCTTCATCAACCACCAAAACCACCGCAAACCGCCACCGTAAATCACGCGAAACGCCGCGACGTTTCACCTTCCACCACCACCACTTTTCGCCTTCCAGGCCAGATTTCGCCTTTTTCCGGTGACGTTTCGGCACCCTGGGACTTGATCTCCCTTCCCCACGGCCGTATCTACACATCCCAAGCTTCAGCCATCGCGAAAACCGCCGGAATCCGCCATCTAGCCACCGCGACTCTTCATCTTCCAGCCCAGATCCTACTCATTTCCGGCAACTTTTCACCTCCCCATGACCTAATCTGAACTCCCCATCACTAGAGCTTTCCATCGGTACCTTCGAATCCCATTTCCGCCACCATTTTCCAGAAGACCCGCCAAAAATTAACGTTTTTTGGTGAGTGCGGCTGTTCGTATTTTGGGCTGTCTGTTAGTTGTTTTCGCCCCTTCTTCACATCATATCGTTGTTGGTTACCTCCTCTCCGCCATGATCAGCTTCGTTTCCACTGTTTCAACCTCCGTCATCACCACCATGAGCGACTAAGTTCCTGGTTGTCTGTTACGGCATAGGCGAGATCGAGATTGACTCCACGACTCTGCTCATCAGCTCTCTACTAGTTGGATGAGCCCGATTATAGGACATTTGGTAGTATTGTGCTTCGGATTATATTTGTTTTCGTTTCATGTTTGATTTCGATGCTTTAATATGGTTTGAGCATAATCTGTGATGAATATTGTTGTCCATTGTGATTTAATGTTTTCATAGAACTCGCTAAATGATAAACGTTGGTTTGAAATAATTAAATGATGAATATTGCTTTTCATTACTTCGCATCGATTGTAATTGAGTTGTGTTCGGATTTAATTTCATTTCTACTGTTGTTGTGTTTATTGTGAAGTTGGTTGATTGGAAGTTACGTGTTGACAAATTGTATTTGTTAATCGCGTACCAACTAGTGGTATTGTCTTGTAGCGTTTATCGGCATTTAATGATAGTCTTTAACCAATCGAACTTGAGTGATCGGGTGAGACAGGATAGATTATACCTAGAGTGTCGGGAAGCCATTTCATTGATTTACCTTGCCTTGTAGGTTTAGGGGATCGTAGAGGGTGGAGAAGAATTGTTTGAGTCGGTCTCGTGTCGAACCAAAATCGTAACGGCAACATTTTTATTATAAAGTTTTTATTAGTTTTAATTTCATTCTTTTATTATTTGCATTTAGTTTGTTTAGTTTCATTAATCAATTGCCAATTTCATTTCCGCTACTCAAAATACATTAGGTTGTTAGTCTTTCTCCTTGTGGATTCGACCCTGCTTACCGCTAACTACGGTATTTAGGTTTAATTTTGTGACTATGACGACCGGTTCAACAAAATTTTGTGGAAGGAGTGATGAGGGGTGGGAGGTGCTACATGAGCAACCAGTGCAAGCTGCCAGAGGCAGGCGCGCGCGTGCTATCGATGGGCGCTAGGTGTTTGTTGAGGCAATTCAACAAACACTTGGCATGCACCAAGTTGGAAATGGAAGAAAGGCCACGAGTTGGAGGGAAAGTGCCATAAAAAGCCATACACACAAATCCTGAAACTTCAAATACTCCCGAAAAAAGGCAATCAAATCCACCAAACAACTTCAAAAATACACCAATTTCAATCCAACCACAAAGAACACCACAAGAAAACCCTAAGGTTGGGTGGCGGCGAATGGAGAGTCAGCTGCCATGCACGCTGCTAATGTGTGCCATCAGCTGCTTTAGGAAGCGTCGGTGCATGTTAGCATGCTAAAATGCATCGCACTATAGTAACTAGATTAGGAGAAAAATTTCCCCCTCCATATTCCACAAATATCCTTTCTCCTAATCTCTCTCTCAAAAATTTCAATTATTGGTTTTGCATTGTTGTGCTTTTAAGTGTGTCTTTAACTTCCCCGAGGAAAGCAAAAGGGGTTTCCCCAAAGAGCAAAGGGACTCTCCGTTAGAATGCAATCACCTTTTGTTTTAGGCTTAAGTAAAAATCACATCATTGGTTCAATTCTCACTTCTTTGGGAAATTTGAGTAACTTGATTGAGTTGAACCTTTATAATAATTCACTTTCTGGTTCCATTCCAACAGAGATATGAAACTTCTCTAATCTAGTTTGACTTTACCTAGGTGCCATCTATTTAATTGGTTCAATTCCTTCCTGCATTAAGAAATTACCAAAGTTGACAAAGTTGTACATATTTGAGAACCAACTTTCCGATTCCATTCCTCAAGAACTCGGAAATATGTAATCTCTCATCAATATTAGCCTTTATAGCGACCATCTATCAGGTTTAGTTTCAAGATCTCTAGGTAATCTAAGCAATTTACAGATGTTGAGCCTCCGTGATAATAATCTTTCTAGTTTTATTACTCAAGAGTTTTGAAATTTGTTGAAGATCATGACTTGTAGGAACGTAACTCTCTTACAAGTTATAGAAGATTTTTTGTACTAACATTTCAAGAAGTATCCGTTTTATGTTTGAACTATCTTATATGATGTACTTGATAAAATTGAGTTTTATGTACTTAATTCATGTATGATGCTAATAGAGCTTTAAGCTGATGTTATGCTTATTATCACAATTTTAATCCAATGATTTCTATTGAAACATTAATGTGTGGCGTTGGGAAAATGAAAGCATTATAAGTGTGAAAAAAAATAGACAAAGGACCATATGCAAATTAAATATATTGTTATATTGTATAAAAGGACAATTTGCATAAGCAAAATACTATAGCATTTATAATAGTATACATATACATGGTAATTAGTCACCCAACATTAATGTTAAACAATAGTATATTATAGTTAATGATTCTGTTATGTTATATGTTACGTTGCAAGATTAATAGTTATCTGATGAAATTGTTGAAGCAATCAAATTGTGATGTGGCATACACCATTCACATTGGCAACTCACACTATAAAAAATGCTTAAATCAAGGGAAATGCTAGAAGTACAAAAACTCTTACAAAGAGTCTTTGTATAAAGTGATGTGGCAGCTGTCACACTACTTGTTTCACATCAATATTCTCTTTCTTTTCACAAACTAATGGTGTGACAGCTGTCATATCACTTTGTATAAAGATCTTTTGTAAGAGTCTTTGTACATCTAGTATTTCTCTAAATCAACGTTGAGGAGCACTTTGCTATAAAAGCCTAATTGGAGTAGCAAAGGGGAAACATATTCTATGGGCTATATATATATAAGAGACCTAATTATTAAGGCCCAGTGTAACAAACAAACCATGCCGAAAAAGAACTTTTTCCCTCACTCATTCACTCTATTAATGACTCCACACTCACCTTCGCCTTAGCCCTCACTCTGTACTATTCCATTGCTCTATCTTCAATAGCTACTGGTATTCTCTCTCTCTCTCTCTCTCTCTCTCGAACTCTCGAACTCTGTTCTTTTTATGATTAACTAATTTCTTCAATATATATCTAGCTAGCATTTCTGGTTTACACTCACCTTCGCCTCAACCTCACTCTGTACAATTCCATCGCTCTATCTTCAGTGGCTACCGGTATTCTCTCTCTCCCTCTCCCGAATATTCTATTTCTATCATGTACCGTTCATCATTATCATGTAACTCTGTTCTTTTTATGATTAACTAAATTCCTCAGTGTATATCTAGCTAGCATTTATGGTTTACTTTGTTTTGATAAACACCAAAATAATAATAATAAAAAAAAACTAACCATATTAAACATAAATAAACCCAGAAATAATGTAGATGAACTACAAAATTCACGTAATATCTTTCAACTTACCACAAATAAAACATAAATAAACCCACTGAAACCCTAAACCATCATAAAAACAACAGCAAATTGAAACGAAAACTAGACTATGCTAAAATAGCTGCATGTTTGGCTTAGTATTTTTATCGCTCTATTCTGGATCCTATTCCCAAATAATGTTTGGCACATTATCCCGAAATATTACCCTATTTTTTAATTACTTTAGACCCTATAAAGTATTAATTTCACAAATACCCCCTGAAAAAAATTAAAAATAACAAAAACACCCCCATCAACCCAACTTGTCAGATTCCGGCAACCACCGTCGGTGATAGCCGAATCTGTACAATGGCCTAACTTTCGACCAGAAATAACAGAATTTCACTGTATATGCCTTTTCCGGCCAGATCCACACGGATCTGGCTGTCAACGACTGCCAAAGAATGGCCGTCGTTGACGAAAACGACGGCCACATCTGGCCGTCGTTTGGCCGTCGCGACCACATCTTTGCCGTGTTTGGCCGTCGACGACTATAACAGACCGTAGACGTCTTGCATTTTTCGGCCAGATCACCATGGATCTGGCCGGAAAAGGCCATAACGACATGTACGGCACAGATCCGACGGTCTGTGCCGTAACGAAATTTTCCGGCCAGATTCCGACGGTGGGTGCGGAATCTGGCATTGCAGGTGGTGGGGGTGTTTTTGTCATTTTATATGTTAGGGTCTTAATTATAATTAGTAAACCTAAGGGCTTTTTCATAAATTTAAAAATTTACCTCGTAATACTCCCCTATCCAATAACCCAATACTATTCCCAAAATCTTATACAAAATGCTAAACCAAACGCACCATAGAGATCCATCCTCTTGGACTAGTTCATTTCATTCTGCTGCTAGTTAACTCCAATTCTTTCGACTCCATTAGCGTCAAAAATCATGACACTGAAAAGCATGTTTCCATCATGCTGGAAAAGCAAGAATCCTTGATCTTCAAGAGTTATCTTTGACAAATTCCGGCCAACCATCCGCCAAGAACACATAGTTTCCAACGACATCGTTTCCAATGATCTTCACTTAACCGTTCATAACTACACCTGAGACAAACTCTCAAAGTTGTTGTATCATATAACTCTGTATATGCTTCAAGAATTGCGGTGGAAACTTTATCTGTTAACAATCAAAACAAAACAAAGATGTTAGCCATGGATTAGCTCAATAAAAGACCACCATAAGAAGAAAAAAAGAAGGACAAAATGACTCACCGTTGTTTCATCAGAATCACAGATTATCTTGAAAAAACATGGCCTGTGGTCTGTATAGTGCCAATGTTTCTTCCTTCTAGTTTTTCTTGAGGAAGGAGGGGCTTCCTTGAATTCCCGGCGTCCTCTTGGGAGGGCTTGAATTGAGCTTGAATTTGGAGGGCGGATGAAGTCAAACTCAACAAAAGTCTAAGAAAACAAAGTGCTTAAAACTCAACAACAAGGCACTGAGGCAGTTGAAACACAAGTTCTTAATGTGCAAAGCTGAAACATGTTCAGCGGTAGAATGCTGTTTCACTTTAGAGTGGTTGAAAAAACTGAGACTTACCAGAACTTTCCGATTTTTTGTGTTTTATTATTTAGACTATAAAATCAGAAATGAAATGATCAAAAGGCTGTGAAGGTTTGGCATGTATGCATCATCGGTTCATCACTCAATTCACCAAAAAATTTAAATAGTTAAAAATTATAGTATTTCTATTAATCCAATTACATGCCAAATATTAAGACAAATATATATGTATATATTGGCCTTAGGTTCATAAAAATGGATCAGCTCATAATGTGCATCATTTTAAATTATTAAATTGTTAAATTAATTTATAAGTAGAGCTGTTGACATCCTATTAATGGACTAAATAAGTCTCATTTATTAATAATTTCAAAGTTTTAAAATTAAATTTGTTTTCTTATGTCACCCCATAAGTTCCACGAATGCCCTTTATTTCCATTTTTTTTTTTTTTTCTATATTTTAAAAGAACTAACATTTCATTCCCATCACTTATGCTTTATGCCTCATACTATCATTATTTCTAAATTCAATTTATATTTATTCATCTATTATTCATATTATTATTTATATTATTTAATTTCTTCAATTTTAGTTATTTATTATTTTATTATAAATTCATAATGGATTCTCCAAATGAGTATTATGTTCCAATTCCTCCATCCATCGAAGAAATATAAGCGTTCGATCCATTTTCACCATTTCCAGACGCAGCAATTCCACAACCAGATCGGCCAAGACTGCATCCAACCAAACGCAAGCGAGCTGCGACACCACGGCAAGATCGTCGAAGAGGGTCATGTCCAAGGTATGGCAATTTTTCACTAAATCAAAACAGACAAAGCCAAATAGGCAAGGGGAGGAGACATGCGGGGTATGTAATTTTTGTCCAATCATTATCAACACTGAAAACGGGACTTCTATGATGCGACTGCAGCTGGAGAAGAAGCAACCCCAATTAATGCAGTATGGTCAACTTCAACCGGACCCGATAAGCAAATATAAACTCAACTTAATTTTAATCTACAATCCTCAACTCTCTCAAACTGGCAACAATGCACTCCATGTATGAGAGGAAATAGCAAAATACATAGTTGCTACGAACTCTCCCCTTTCTTTATCTAAAAATCCTTTTTTTGTTGATATGATTAAAACTGTTTTTTGTCCACAATATAACCCTGTTAGTAGAGGTACAAGTAGAAGGGACATACAAGAATTTGAAAATTTTCGAAATATATCTATTGCACTTACTTTTGACATATGGACTCTTAGATAAAAAATAGATTTTTTGAGTGTCACAATACATTACCTAGATCATAATTGGCGCTACAAAAAAAATTAATAGGTTTTAAACCATTATATACTAAACATAGTATTGAGACTAATTATTTTACAATTATTGAAGTTTTGCAAGATTATTTATCACTAAGAGAGTTGTGGCGCTAACGTTTGATAATACAACTGCTAACACCACAACAATTTCTTTATTTGAAAAGAGATTGGATCCGCTTGGTGAAGAAAAAAAAATTCACCAGAAATGTGCTTGACACATCATTAATTTGATTGTTAAAGTAGATTTAGAAGCTATACATACGAGGATTGAAATGATGCGCACGGCTATTGGATTCATTGCCGATAGCAATACAAGATGGAATGAGTACGTAAAATATTGTCGCCAAGAGGAGCCGTCGGTTCGACCAAAGAAATTATGTCGCAACATGCTTGTCCATTGGAACTCCACGTACTTGATGTTCTTCAACCAGAAGAACTATTCGGACGAAGTCGTCAACGATTCAAATGGACGGTTTGTAGTCTTTTTCATTTATTTCTTAAAGTTTTTTTATGATTCTACTAATTCATTAAGTGGTATTTATTATCCCACTACTAATTTAGCGTTAGATATTTTACTTCAAATTTCTAAAACTTTTACTAAACATAGATACAATCCAGACTTAATAGCTGTTGTTTCAGACATGGAAGCAAAATACCGAAAATATTAGTTAGATATTTCATTCTTATAGAGATTAGGTCTTATTGTAAATCCTAGGTTTAAATTAAACGTATTTAATTGTATGGTTACTAAGATAGGCCATCATTTAGGACATGACTATAGTTCTTATTTGATAGAATTTAATAGAAAATTGGAAAGCATTTTTTTTTTATATCAAAATAGGTACAGTGGTACGCCCACCAGAGACAACCAGCAAGAAGCTGGTGAAGACATTTATCAATAGGGATCGAGCATGTGGACGTATATAGAACTTAGTAGCGGTGGTGGTGGAAGTAGCAGCTCCAACTCGTACAGACATGGACCAAATGAGTTGTAGCAGTATCTACAAATGGACATATCATACATAACGAAGAAGGAAAACCGCAAGATGGATCTGCTTCAATGGTGGAATCAAAATGCAAGTCGATTCTCCATTGTAGCCTAAATGGCACGTGACATTTTATGTGTGCCAGTTTCCACAATTGCATCTAAGTTAGCATTTTCAATTAGTGGCCGCATTATTGAAGATAGAAGATACTCTTTAACCAATGAGAAGGTTGAAGTCATAACATGTTTATGGGATTTGACTCATACAAATAGAAGACAACAATAACACCCCGAAAAATCCCGAACTATTAACCTCTTCAAAAACACAGATTTGGACGATATAAATTTTGACGTTGTAAATTAATAATTTAATAAAAGCAAATTTATTTAATTGTTTATTTGTTTAAGTTTAAATTAAATTTGCACATTGTGAGGTGTGAACATTATACTTATGTTAAAATTAAATTATCTCTTTAAATTAAAACCATATAAATTTATAACCAATTAATTATCCATTTATATTTATTTAATTGTTTAAGTTCAAATTAAATTTTCAAAGCTAAAATTAAATTATCTCTTTATATTAAAACTATTCATTTATATTTATTTACTAATTAATTAAAAAATTTACAAATCACCCTAAAAAATTTAGATAAACCCCCTTACATAATTTTCAATTTACCAAATGTATAAAAAATTAAAAGGGGTAAAAGAAATTTTCTAGACTATGGGCCAATGGTCGGTCCTAGGGCCTGTTCTAGCCGTAAGAATTTTCATTGACCCACGACCAGTCCCAACCAAATTGGGCCCGAGTCCTAATGACCGGTCCCAATTTGGAACTGATCCTATTGGGCCCAGATCGGAGACTGGCTAGGCCCAAGCCTTGCCCACCTCTAATCAAACCAAATGACATCTCTATGGTAAATTTTGATGTCTTATGAATATTAATAATATTGAGGCCTTCTGTTATGAACTTTAGACCCCTTTTTTTTTTACAAATTAATAACATCACACCTCATGTGAATGGTTAATATATAGTATAGTAATTGCTAGTCATTCGTTATATAAATGGGTATTTTTGGAATTATTAGATAAAATTTATAAAACTTAATTTTGTTGATAATTTTATTTAAATTGGGACTTATAAAGAGATTCAATTAGACTGAAATAATACCACTCAAAAAAGAAATATAATGCTCCACCCTTCTATATTTAATAGTTCAGATTCGTGACGGACCCAAATATCTTAGCAAGTGCTGCATAATAAATAGTAGTTATATTGGCCACATAATGCGATGAACAGGGTTTGACAATGGAGACAGTGATAAATTCTCAAACTGTTTTCATTAATGAATCCAAACCAATGCTGTATACCCCCACATATTCCTCAAGGATCATAGTTTATTTGTTTATGTTTTTATTATACTTTCTATTTGATTTCGTGTATAGAGTCCTGCACTATTTACTTATTTGGGCCTCACATATTATGAGCCCAGCTACAGCTTCTGAAATTATGAAGTCTAGTTTGAAAACTGAAAACACAAGACAAAAGCAAAAACAAAAAACAAAACCAAATCAAACCTTTTCATGATGTCGTACGCATGAAAGATATGTCTTTTCATGTTGGTAATATCTCCCCCCTGCATCAATTTCTTGATTTGTCTGTTTGTATGAGGAGTGGAGAGTGAATATTGTGTAGTCACATTTCACTGGATTTGAAGTCAGAAAAAACAACATATATGCCTTGTTTTATGCAAGTTTCAGGCTTTTTCAGCTGATGAACCCTACATTTGTCCTTCTTCTTGTCCACTTTCCTCACGTTTCAAACCTGGGAGGCTATGCAATAGGTTAATTTTCATTCATGCCTTCACTTTTTAACTGCATCTATTAGAATAAGTGCCAAAGGATCAACCCGTGATGTTGTGCCTTGTGCTTCCAATCCAAGTCCCACTTCACAGATTTAAGATCAATGTCGTTTATGCTTCATGGAGAAGAAGCAACCCCAATTAATGCAGCATGGTTCAACTTCAACCGGACCTGATAAGCAAATATAAACTCAACTTAATTTTAATCCACAATCTTCAACTATCTCAAACTGGCAATACAATGCACTCCATGTATGAGAGGAAATAGCAAAATACATAGTTGCTACGAACTCTCTCCTTTCTTTATCTAAAAATCCTTTTTTTGTTGATATAATTAAAACTGTTTTTTGTCCACAATATAACCCTGTTAGTAGAGGTACAAGTAGAAGGGACATACAAAAACTTTATACTCAAATAAGTGATAAACTTAAAAAAGAATTTGAAAATTTTCGAAATATATCTATTGCACTTACTTTTGACATATGGACTCTTAAATAAAAAATAGATTTTTTGAGTGTCACAATACATTACCTAGATCATAATTGGCGCTACAACAAAAATTAATAAGTTTTAAACCATTATATACTAAACATAGTACTGAGACTATTTATTTTACAATTATTGAAGTTTTGCAAGATTATTTATTAACTAAGAGAGTTGTGTGGCTAACGTTTGATAATACAACTGCTAACACCACAATAATTTCTTTATTTGAAAAGAGATTGGATCCGCTTGGTGAAGAAAAAAAAATTCACCAGAGATGTGCTTGACACATCATTAATTTGATTGTTAAAGTAGATTTAGAAGCTATACATACGAGGATTGAAATGATGCGCACGGCTATTGGATTCATTGCCAATAGCAATACAAGATGGAATGAGTACGTAAAATATTGTCGCCAAGAGGAGCCGTCGGTTCGACCAAAGAAATTATGTCGCAACATGCTTGTCCATTGGAACTCCACGTACTTGATGTTCTTCAACCAGAAGAACTATTCGGACGAAGTCGTCAACGATTCAAATGGACGGTTTGTAGTCTTTTTCATTTATTTCTTAAAGTTTTTTTATGATTCTACTAATTCATTAAGTGGTATTTATTATCCCACTACTAATTTAGCGTTAGATATTTTACTTCAAATTTCTAAAACTTTTACTAAACATAGATACAATCCAGACTTAATAGCTGTTGTTTCAGACATGGAAGCAAAATACCGAAAATATTAGTTAGATATTTCATTCTTATAGAGATTAGGTCTTATTGTAAATCCTAGGTTTAAATTAAACGTATTTAATTGTATGGTTACTAAGATAGGCCATCATTTAGGACATGACTATAGTTCTTATTTGATAGAATTTAATAGAAAATTGGAAAGCATTTTTTTTTTATATCAAAATAGGTACAGTGGTACGCCCACCAGAGACAACCAGCAAGAAGCTGATGAAGACATTTATCAATAGGGATCGAGCATGTGGACGTATATAGAACTTAGTAGCGGTGGTGGTGGAAGTAGCAGCTCCAACTCGTACAGACATGGACCAAATGAGTTGTAGCAGTATCTACAAATGGACATATCATACATAACGAAGAAGGAAAACCGCAAGATGGATCTGCTTCAATGGTGGAATCAAAATGCAAGTCGATTCTCCATTGTAGCCTAAATGGCACGTGACATTTTATGTGTGCCAGTTTCCACAATTGCATCAGAGTTAGCATTTTCAATTAGTGGCCGCATTATTGAAGATAGAAGATACTCTTTAACCAATGAGAAGGTTGAAGTCATAACATGTTTATGGGATTTAACTCATACAAATAGAAGACTACAATAACACCCCGAAAAATCCCGAACTATTAACCTCTTCAAAAACACAGATTTGGACGATATAAATTTTGACGTTGTAAATTAATAATTTAATAAAAGCAAATTTATTTAATTGTTTATTTGTTTAAGTTTAAATTAAATTTGCACATTGTGAGGTGTGAACATTATACTTATGTTAAAATTAAATTATCTCTTTAAATTAAAACCATATAAATTTATAACCAATTAATTATCCATTTATATTTATTTAATTGTTTAAGTTCAAATTAAATTTTCAAAGCTAAAATTAAATTATCTCTTTATATTAAAACTATTCATTTATATTTATTTACTAATTAATTAAAAAATTTACAAATCACCCTAAAAAATTTAGATAAACCCCCTTACATAATTTTCAATTTACCAAATGTATAAAAAATTAAAAGGGGTAAAAGAAATTTTCTAGACTATGGGCCAATGGTCGGTCCTAGGGCCTGTTCTAGCCGTAAGAATTTTCATTGACCCACGACCAGTCCCAACCAAATTGGGCCCGAGTCCTAATGACCGGTCCCAATTTGGAACTGATCCTATTGGGCCCAGATCGGAGACTGGCTAGGCCCAAGCCTTGCCCACCTCTAATCAAACCAAATGACATCTCTATGGTAAATTTTGATGTCTTATGAATATTAATAATATTGAGGCCTTCTGTTATGAACTTTAGACCCCTTTTTTTTTTACAAATTAATAACATCACACCTCATGTGAATGGTTAATATATAGTATAGTAATTGCTAGTCATTCGTTATATAAATGGGTATTTTTGGAATTATTAGATAAAATTTATAAAACTTAATTTTGTTGATAATTTTATTTAAATTGGGACTTATAAAGAGATTCAATTAGACTGAAATAATACCACTCAAAAAAGAAATATAATGCTCCACCCTTCTATATTTAATAGTTCAGATTCGTGACGGACCCAAATATCTTAGCAAGTGCTGCATAATAAATAGTAGTTATATTGGCCACATAATGCGATGAACAGGGTTTGACAATGGAGACAGTGATAAATTCTCAAACTGTTTTCATTAATGAATCCAAACCAATGCTGTATACCCCCACATATTCCTCAAGGATCATAGTTTATTTGTTTATGTTTTTATTATACTTTCTATTTGATTTCGTGTATAGAGTCCTGCACTATTTACTTATTTGGGCCTCACATATTATGAGCCCAGCTACAGCTTCTGAAATTATGAAGTCTAGTTTGAAAACTGAAAACACAAGACAAAAGCAAAAACAAAAAACAAAACCAAATCAAACCTTTTCATGATGTCGTACGCATGAAAGATATGTCTTTTCATGTTGGTAATATCTCCCCCCTGCATCAATTTCTTGATTTATCTGTTTGTATGAGGAGTGGAGAGTGAATATTGTGTAGTCACATTTCACTGGATTTGAAGTCAGAAAAAACAACATATACGCCTTGTTTTATGCAAGTTTCAGGCTTTTTCAGCTGATGAACCCTATATTTGTCCTTCTTCTTGTCCACTTACCTCACATTTCAAACCTGGAAGGCTATGCAATAGGTTAATTTTCATTCATGCCTTCGCTTTTTAACTGCATCAATTAGTATAAGTGCCAAAGGATCAACCCGTGATGTTGTGCCTTGTGCTTCCAATCCAAGTCCCACTTCACAGATTTAAGATCAATGTCGTTTATGCTTCATATTTAGGGTTTAAAAAGAGAGTTTGTATAAACTGATGTGGCATGTCATGTCATGTCAATGTCATATAACAGGAGACCCACATTATTTAATATTATATTAGTGTTATGTGGACTCACATGTCATTTGACGCTGATATGTCACGTCAACTTGTATAAAATCTCTTTGTAAGAGAATTTATACGTGTAGCCTTGTTCTATGTAAGATAGAGTAATGCAAGATGTATAATCAAATCTTACCAAGATTTTTATACAAACTGATATAGTAGAAAATGAATAGAAGAGTTAATATAATGAGTTTGACTTTTTATATTTATTATTTTATTTTTTTTCTACTACATCAGTTTGTATAAAAATCTTTATAAAATTTGTTTGTACGTTTAGCATTATTGATGTAAGATATGAGGTATTGAAAAAGCACTTGGATAAGTTTTTTTGAGACAAATAGAAATGGTCACCTTAAATATATTAGGGTAATTGCTAAATTAGTATTCAAAAAGGTTTTATGGTGTGTAGTAAAATACGAGGAAAATGATAGAGCCATCGAAGGTTGCGTATCGAATCTGTGTACCGAATGACGTGGTAAAATATTGACCGTTGATTAATATTAACTGATAATAAATCAATGATCAGGATTTAACCACGTTATTCGGTGCACAGATTCGATGCGCAACCTCCGATAACTGTAATATTACTCAAAATACGAATACCTAATCTTAACACAAATTAATGTTCCTAACCTCCACTAACAACTCCTTACAACTTACAATTAAAGCTGTACTATGAATTGGACATCATGTGAAAGCACTCTTAATTTAATTTAATTAATGACCATCACATTCTTGTGGGATCAACTTTTAGGTGGGAGTGTATTGGGTTGATAATTATTTAATAACAATCTCAAATCTTAGTTGTCATTCTATTGGAATTTTGTGGATTAGGCATAATTCTTTTAACTTCCCTCCTATACAATTCAAAATGTACAAGAAAGAGGGAGCAGGTGAGATTTGCATTTGGAAGATTGAGGAGCAAGTTCGCCTGCCTCCAATTTTTGAGTCAAGGTCATTGCATTATGGACATATCAATTTGTGATCTGACAACTACCTCTGGATAATTGAGTAGTTTGATAAAAACTTTAGATATATAACTCAAAAGGTCTTGAACTCAAATCTTATCAAACCAGTAGTTTCAGAGGCTTAAATGATTAGTTGAAGTGCCCTTACTAATATATGTAATCACTAGAGCTTTTACCCGGTTAATAGTTCTAGAGTTTCGAGAGGATTAGTTAAGGTATGAGTAAATTAGTCTAAACACTCCAATCATTTAAAAAAAAAAAAAAAAATTGTGATATGGCAATATGAATATAAAAACTTTTTTGTATGTTGTTAGATAATCAATTCATTTATGATTTTGTTAGATGCGTGCAAGTCTTAATATCTATTATGATAATTTGTGATTTTGTGGTGGCTTCTCTTGGCTTGGGCTTGAGAAGGAATATTACATATCTTTTATATATATAAAAGCTACTTTATTCAAAGTCAGGGTCAATATTATTGTCTTGGTTCATTCACAATATTATTCAACTTCTGTACAACCTATTGTCACATTTGACACATGGCTTCCATATCAATTATATGAATTTCAACATTGGCAACACAGGATTAATTAAGAATTGACACATGGCTTCCACGATGAATACTGAATGTTGAATCCGGATTGAAACTTATGAAGTTGCACACCGTATGTATCATGGAGGAGCCCATTGGGAGAGAGTTAAGTGGGGTCATTTTATCAACTAAATTGGGCTAATTTAAAGTAAAGGTGTAGTTCCACCAGTCCAACCAATATAACAACACAGCGACAACAACAACAGATGAAAAAGCTTGACTTCATTTTAGTTTCACATTTCACCGTGGGTGAAAAGGTCATTTACCATATATGTCTGCAGCAATCACCGCAGTCATCACCAACCGACTATATTATTGTCAAGACAAGAGTCGCTCCAGTCAACCGTCAGCTCACACATCTCCATCTTCTTCTTCTTCTTCCTTCTCCCATTAAGTTTAACGCCGTCGAGCCCTACTTCACTATACGCCCCCCTTTTCAGTGAAACTAAAACAACTCCTCTCTCTCTCTCTCTCTCTCTCTTTCTGAATCTCTCTCCACACCATTTCTTCTATTAAGCTTCTTCTCTCTCCCTACCTCTTTCAGTATGAAATACAGAAGAAGTTTATACCTGAAGTAAAAGAGAGATGGAAGCCATTTTTTGCAGATTGTTTCTTCTCTTCTCGCTGGTTGTGCTGGTACAATCTTCATGCAATAGCAGAGACCAAGAGCATGTCTACATAGCTTTCAAGTCAGTCTCAAATTTCAACATCTCTATGCTCAAACGCCCAGTTCAGCTCAACTGTTCCCATCCTCCAATAAAGGAGCTAAACCTTTCGTCCAGAAGTCTCAGCGGGATCATTTCATGGAAGTTTTTGAGGAACATATCTCAGCTGCATACCATTGATCTCTCAAATAATTCTCTTCAAGGCTCCGTTCCAGGTTGGTTTTGGTCTATTCAAAGTTTAACTCAAGCTGATTTATCAAAAAATAGATTTGGAGGGACCATTGGTTTTGAAACCACCTCGGGAAATGGTCCGTCTTCTTTGGTGCAGGTGCTTAATCTCTCAACCAATAGGTTCACCAACTTGGTTAAACTCTCTGGATTTTCGAGGCTTAAAGTTCTTGATATCTCACACAATGATTTAAGAACTTTGCCGTCTGGGTTTACTAACCTCACCAATTTAAAGCACCTTGCCATTTCGAGCTGCAAAATTTTAGGCAATATAAAACCCGTTTCGTCTCTTCACTCATTGGAGTATTTAGATGTATCAAATAACTCCCTGAACGGTACTTTCCCTTCTGATTTCCCTCCACTTGATGCTCTCAAGTTCTTGAATATTTCACTCAACAAATTCACAGGTTCCATTGGCCTTGAGAAGTACCAAAAGTTCGGAATATCTGCTTTTATTCATGGTGGAAATTTCAATGGTTCCAATACTTCAAAAACCCCAGGCAATCACATTCATTTGCCACATTCAAGAACCCCACCTCATGAAATTGTCCAAAAACACAACCCCGCCAAGAAACAGAAGAAAAGTGATAAATCCAAATCAAAAGCCAAAGCTTTAATTCTTGGTTTATCATGTTCATCCGCTTTTGTTTTTGTATCGGTGGCTGCTTTTATCTTTTGCATGTATAGAAGGAAAAGAATATTAGCCAGAAGAAACAAATGGGCAATCTCCAAACCGGTTCAACAAATACCCTTCAAGATGGAGAAATCAGGGCCGTTCGCTTTTGAGACCGAGTCAGGCACATCATGGGTGGCAGACATCAAAGAACCAACCTCAGCTCCAGTGGTCATGTGCTCCAAGCCATTATTGAACCTAACCTTCAAGGACCTGATTGCTGCCACGTCACACTTTGGTAAAGACTCATTGCTCGCCGAGGGCAGATGTGGCCCCCTCTACAGAGCCGTTCTTCCAGGTGACCTCCACGTAGCAATCAAAGTGTTAGAAACTGCCAAAGACATTGATCCTGATGATGCTATAGCCATCTTCGACGACCTATCTAGGCTTAAACATCCTAACCTGCTGCCTCTCTCCGGTTATTGTATTGCAGGTACCGTACCAATCGTGTTTCTAATTTTTTTTTTTTTTTTTTCAGTAATTGAACTAACATATTAAATGAGATCACGGGATTGACTTCAATGCTTGAGTGTCGTACTCCGTAGACTGTTATATTCCAACACAGTGTCACGTAAATCTAACACAAGCCATCATTATTCACATTTAGATATTCGTGTTTTTTTTTTTTGAATTAACAGATTAATTAATATGTATGAAATTTGAAAAATATTTTAAAACTAACAGGTGTTTTTCATGATTTATGGTGACTTTTACTCTTTTAGGACGGGAGAAGCTAGTTTTGTACGAATTTATGGCGAACGGCGACTTGCGTAGGTGGCTCCACGAGCTGCCAACGGGAGAACTTAACGTGGAGGACTGGAGCACTGACACATGGGAGCAACACAACGGCACCGGGTCTCATGTATCCTCCCCGGAAAAAACAAACTGGCTCATGCGCCACCGTATTGCCACTGGTGTTGCTCGAGGGCTCGCCTATCTCCACCACGTGGGGTCCACACACGGTCACCTTGTTGCCTCCAATGTCCTTCTCGCGGAAAACTGCGAGCCCAAAATCGCCGATTCTGGGCTTCGCCAAATCGGATCCAAGAATGTAGGAGAACGAAGTGAAAATAACAAAAACAGCCCTGAGTCTGACGTTTATTGCTTCGGTGCGGTTTTGATTGAGCTTCTGACCGGAAAGGAAGGGACAGAAGAATGTATTAAGTGGGTCAGGAGGATGGTAAAGGAAGGAGCTGCAGCGGACGCGCTAGATTCACGATTGACACTCGGTGCCGTTGACTCAGTGAGTGAGATGGTGGAGAGTCTCCGAGTCGGGTACTTATGCACGGCGGAATCACCTGGGAAACGGCCCACCATGCAACAAGTTCTGGGTTTGCTCAAAGACATACGTCCGTCAGTGGACTTGAGTTAATTTACTCAGTTATTGAGGTTCACCCGCAGTGAACTCGCGTGGGGATTCAACTTAAGTGATTTTAGAGCGGGACCATGTTTTTGTGATGTACAGAGCAAAAAGAAAAGAAAAAGAAAAATAATTAAAAAAATGGACAAAAAAGAAGCGGGGGTAAATGTGTAAGAGATAGGGCAGAGAATCCCACTTATTTCTTGTCTCGTAGAGTAACCCATCATCACTTTCTTTTTAATCTTTCTTTATTTATTTTAACTTTTTTTTTTTTTTCTCATCTTTGCGTTTCTTTTAATTGCTTTAGTTATGGATAGATATATTCCTTGTATTTTATTAAAGAAAAGAAAGATACCCATCATCAGCCGTGCATGTAATGTTTTGTTTGGTTGTTTAGTTAATGGAATCAAATAACAACTGTAAATGACAACCGTTGGAAATGATGCAAAATTGTATATAATTTTGTCATTTAATGGGTGTTTTTGGTGAGTCGTATTAAATTCCGAGGTTGATAGGAATGGATGTCATTTTTTAACTATTTCTGACTGGCAGGGTGGTTCGATAAGAACTCTTAAAGGTATTATTTAAGAGGTTCTGAGTTTGAATTTCTCATTAAGTGTTAATAGAAGTAGTCACTGGAGTTTTTATTTGATCGATAATTTTAGAGTCCTAACTAAAGAATTAATTTAGGTGCATGTAAATTGATCTGGACAAAAAAAAAAAAAAAAAAAAAGGGTCATTTTCTACTTTATCCATTATATTTAGGATTAGGGATCCACTTGGGACTTCTTCTAGTTTCGAACAAGTGCTTATAGTTATTAATGAAAGAGTAATGCTACAGTTATTGACGGGTGTGCACCGAATGACGTGACAAAATCATGACCATTGATTTATTATAAATTAATACTAATCAACGGTCAGGATTTTGTCACGTCATTCGATAATTTCGGTGTACACTTTTCAGTAGCTCTATCATTTTCCTTAATGAAAAGCTAGATTGTTCCATTGCTATCAACATAAACTAATTCAATGTTCAATGCCACCAGAATTTGGTAATGCAACAAAATAGTAATCAATCCTCAATTTTCATATTAATTTATAAACTAATATTTCACTTTCATTTATAAAAGTCAAGACTTCAGATCAGGCTTGATATATAAACATAAATTAGTTTTCTTTGTTAAATAAGATAAGATAATATATTTCTTACAATATCTTAATTATGTGATTGTTATAATTATATGAAATTTAAATTTAAGTTTAAACTCATAATCAACACGGCAACTCAACTCCAACTTACATTAGCAATAATAAATCATGAGAACATAATGATTATTTATTGTGTTTATCATGCATTTGATGGAGAGTAATTACTTTATTACAATTTACAATTTACGTGAATTTGATAATTTGTTTAAAAAGGGTAACAATCGATGAAAATGGAAAATAATGCTTTAACATTAATTGAGACGGCAGGTCAACCCCATATACAGTTTAGCTTTTGGGTTGATAATGGATAATTGAGAACTAACCTGATATTGCCTACGACTTTCGCTTCAGGGTTCAAAATTAATCTTCATTTTAGGATTCAATCTTGTCCACTAAGAAAGAACTTAGGGTGCGTTTGGGTAGAGTTGTAGGAAGATAACTCTGGTAATCTATCTTTAATTATTTAGGATATTCTCATATTTGACTATCAAGTAATAAAAGATTTCGATAATATTACAAAGTCGGTAGTCAGTAATGTTTACTGTAGGTGATATATGGGGTAATTAGATTACCGTCTTAAGGGGTGTTATTCTGTTATTACCAGCGTAATCTTAATTTTGTTCATGTTTTGCCCTTAATTAATAACTATGTCAAACACAAATATCCTCGCATGTCTACCAAATAACAATTAGCCCAACTGTACGAAATGACTTTAATAATCTCATAAATTAATTTTTTTGAACAGAACTACTCCACAATACATGTTACCATTTTACCCCTAAATAATTAATTTTTTAGACAATAATGCCCTTATTATGAAAACTATTTACATGAATATCACTCAAAACACCCCAACCACCTAAGATGACTACCAGTTGCCAGCCGTCGTTGGTAGTCGCCAAAACGACGCATGATTAACTAGATCTGGTTGGTCATGCGTTGATCTGGTTGTTTGCTGCTAGATCCATGGATCTAGCTGTTTCATTCCAACCATGGATCCATGGATCTAGTTGTTTACAACCATAGATATGGTTGGAAATAGTCATGGATCTAGTTGGAAACGGCCATGGATCTGGCCAAAAACAGCCAGAGCGGCTCACGGTCGACCAGATCCGGCCGATCATGCGTCATTTCAACGATTGCTGGCGGTGGTGACTAGTTGTCGGCAGTCATCTTGGGTGACCAGGGGTTATTTGTTAAATTTTAAGCTTTTATTTTGGTTGGGGTGCTTTAGTTAAATTCTCAAATCTAGGGGGGTAAAAGGAACAATCTAAATAATTAAATAATAATAATAGTATTTAAAAAGAAAGGTAATTGAGTAAATGGCTCTCTCATAATTTTTTTATTCCCCCAACTAACACATATTAATTATTTATACCAATCAATCTAATCAAACACATATAATATAATATTCTCCTTAATCTTCAAGGTAATATATCTTTAAGGTAATCATATTTCTTAAGTAATAAAATATTCCCGAAACCAAACACACTCTTAGGGCGTGTTTGGTTGGAGCTAATCCCAACGTGTTTGGTTGGAGCTAATCCCAATTACTGAGGTAATGTTATCTTTTATTACTTGATTATCACGTTTGGTTGTCAAATAATATAAGATTTCGGTAATCTTCCAAAACTAATAATATTTACTGTTGGTAATATATAAAGTAATCTGATTATCTCCATTTTCTTAGGTGTTGTATTTTAAGATTACTTGGTAATCTTATTTTTGTTACAATTTTACCCCTTACTAATAAATTTTTTGGACAATAATGCCCTTATTTTGAAATTAATATACATCAATCTGCCATTACAATTTTACCCCTATTTCATTAAGTTTTTGGACAATAATATCCTTATATTTAAAATAAATTGCAGGCCACCCAAGATCACCGCCGACAACTGGCCAACCACTGTCGACCGTTGCTGGAAATGTCTGTCGTGTGCCAATATGGTCATTTTCGGCCATATTGATGGCCAGAAACGGCCAGATGGACATAGATATGGCTGGAAATGGCCAGATATATTTTGACCGTTTTTGACTAGATCTACATCTTTTGACCCTTAATGACAACCTGATCTCTAGCCGTAAATCTGACAATTTCTCATGGATCTGGCCGAAAATAGCCGTATCGGCGCACGACTGGCTAGATCTGACCAGTAGTACACCGTTACAGCCACTTCCACCGCCACTGACGATGGTGACAGGCAGCCAACTGCAGTGACTTAGGATGGGTAAGAGTGTTTTTGTTAAGTTTTAAACTTTTTTGTTGCTAGGGTGTTTTAGCAATATCTCAAACGTAGGGATTTAAAAGAAATTATTCAAAAAATAATATTATATTAATATTTAAAAAGGAGGGCAATTTGGTAATTTATTTAACATACCCATCAATTTATTCCTGCCGACCAAACATATTAATATACCCACCAATTTATTCCAACCTAACCAAACACATTTCCCAACATTCCTAGTAATCTTCAGGGTGCGTTTGGTTCAAGGAATGTTATATTATTGAGGAATGTTGTATTACTGGAAATATATATTGCTAGGGAATCTTTAGAGAAATGTGTTTGGTCAATTGGAATAAATTGGTGGGTATATTATAATAATATGTTTAGTCTGGAGGATAAATGAGTGGATATGTTATGTAGATTACTAAATTGCCCACCTTTTTAAATAATAATATAATAATATTTGTTATTATTTTTTAAATTATTTCTTTTAACCCCCCTATATTTGAAATTTTACTAAAACACCACAACCATATACAACTTTAATTTGTAGTAAAATCACCCCCACTCACCCCAAGCCACCGTAATGGCGCACGATCGGCCGGATCTGGCTAGTCGTGCGTCGATAAGGCCTAATCCAGCCAGATCTGGCCGTAAATATGGCCGTTTCACTGTCAAAGATGTGGCCGTGAATCGGTGACCATTTCACGGCCAAAGATCTGGCATTTTCATGGCTAGATCTATGGCATTTCACAGCCACATCTTTGGCTATGAAATGACCAAATTTGATCATTTCCGACCATGGATCACAAATCCATGGCTGGAAACGTCCTTATCAGCACACGACCAGCAAGATCCTGCCAGTCTTGTGCCGATATGATTACTTTCGCCGGCAGCCGGCAGTGGTCTTGGGTGGTTGGGGTATTTTGTTAATTTTTAAACTTTTTTGTGGCGGGGTGTTTTAGCTAAATTTTCAAATGTAGGGGGTCTGGATAATTGTTATTTGGTAGACATATAAGGGCAAATGTGTCTGAAATGATAAAAGATTAAGGTCAAAATTAAGATTACCTCAATAATCTTATATTAACACCCCTTGGGAAGGTAATCTGATTACCCCCAATATTACCAACAGTAAACACTATTTACAATAAAAGATTACGTAATATTTTATTACTTGACAACCAAATGAGGGAATCTTGAAAACTAAATAAAGATTATAGGATTAATCTTATATCACCCAAAACCAAACGTTATCTCAAGGTAATCTATCTTTTCATTAATATAACATTCCCAATAATACAATATTTCTTGAAAACACACCCTTAGGGGTAAAAGAATGTTGTGACAGTGTATTTATTATAAATCAAACAGTTATTTTAATTATATAAGACTAATTGCATAAGGTTTTAACATTTTCTCTTATTGTAATATATTAATATATTCTAACTCAAACTTTATGCTGTTAATTGTCAAAAATTAAATCACGATAACATGATGATCATTGTATTTGTCACATGACTGCTGTTTTTTAATTAGTATCATCTACTTTCAAGTTTCAACCTCGCGAGTCGCGACAATAATCCCAAAATGATTAACCAAATTAATAGAAAAAAAAGTAACCAAAATATTGTTTCCTAATATAATTTAACTAGTTGAAAGGCTTGCGCATTGCTTATGAAATTGGTTTTGACACCACGTAGTTTGAATAACTAGAATTTAAATTGGTTTTAAAGATAATAATAAAATAGTTTAACATATTATAATTGTTCCAAATAATACAAATTGATAATTCTACAATGAGGTTTGGAAATCAAATAGACATTTTATCTTTTATAGTTGTAGTGAAACCTATATTCGACAGAGGCTTATTACATTAATATATTATGAAGTATGCTTCGGCATAACTACAAAAGTAAGAATACATAACAGTAATATATTAATTATAGTTCGGCAATGACTTAACACAATTATTCACTCAAATTTATGGTTCGAAATCTAGCATATCAAAAATCAGTAATAGAGAAACATGTGGATCGATAGTCAAACTGTGAACTAACTTATCTATTATAACCATGGATAAATTAAATTTCGATACATGGTTTATTACAATTCTATAAAACAATAATAGTTAACTTTAACTAATTTTTTCATATATTGGTGAAACTTATGAATATTAGAGAGCCTATCTAATATATTTTACTTGTATTGATGATTCTTCAAAATTTTATTGAAATCAAACAGACATTTTATCTTTTACAATTGTAGTGAAACCTATGTTTGGCACATGCTTATTATAGTAATTCATCATAAGTTATGGTTCGGCTTATGGCTTGCTATAATTCTATATTAATGAAACAACATGGTTCGGCGTGCGCATTCACCTAACATAAATATTAGAAAAATATTGAATAATGGTTCGACATTTTTCGGCTACTTTTTAATGCATTTAATTTGATAGAAATACTGTTATATGTTGGTGAAACTTATGAAAATCAAAGTGGATATTTATTGAGCAAGGTATGACCCTTTTATTACCAACTATTCAATGGAACTCGAGAAACAGAGGAAACCAAAATGTGTGTAATATGGTTTTCTCATCACTAAAATTGAATTTGTCTTATGTGTGTGGTGATAAAATGAATGATTCGGCAGTAGGTCTATAGTTATCTTTATCATATAATATATTAAATTAAAGCTCTACCTGTCTAGTTTCCAAAGATTCAAACCGCTCATCAATTGGATTTTTATTGAGCAAGTTATAACAAATTTATTACTAATTGTTCAATGGAAATCGAGAAACAAGAGAAACCGAAATGTGTGTGATTATAAAAGAAATGGTTCGACAATGAGGCTAAAGTTATCTAAATTAAGTATATAATATATCAAATTAAATCTCTTTCTGTCTGGTTTCTAAAGATTCAAATCTCTCATCAGTTGGATTTTTTATTAAGTTATGGTCAATGTACTACTGACTGTTCAATGAAAATCAAAATGTGTGTGATGATAAAATGAATAATTCAGAAATGGGGCTACGGTTATCCAAATTAAGCGTATAATATATCAAATTAAAGCTTTGTTTGTCTAGTTTCTAAATATTCAAAGCTCTCATCAATTGGATTTTTATTGAGAAAATTATGGTCAATTTACTACTGACTGTTCAGTGGAAACCAAAATGTGTGTGATAATAAAATGAATGGTTCGGTAGTGGGGCTACCGTTATCCAAATTAAGCATATAATATATCAAATTGAAGCTCAAACCTCTCATCAATTGGATTTTTATTGAGTAAATTATGGTCAATTTACTACTGATTGTTCAGTAGAAACCAAAATGTGTGTAATGATAAAATTAATGGTTTTCTAAAACTACATAGTTCATTTATCAAACATCAGTTGATATTTATTAAACAAATAAAATTAGTTATATTCAGCAACAAGCTCTTTTCATGATATATGTATGTAACATAAAAATATATCAACAAAAAGAGATCAAACAATTACAATTAAAACTACATATTAATATTTGTTTTCCTTTAAAGATAATAATAATGGTATGGTATATTAAAATGATTTACTAAAGCTACATAGTTCGACATCAAACATCAGTTGATATTTGTTAAACAAATAAAATTATTTATATTTAGCAACAACCTCTTTTTATGATATATGTATGTAACATAAAAAAATATCAAAAAAAAAAAAAGGATAATTAAAATTACATATCAATATTCGTTTTCCTTTTTCATCACTAAAATTGAATTCGTTTTTCTGGCACAAATCCTCACCTATTCATCCTAAAATTGTCAAATGATATACTAATCCTCCCAGGTCATCATTACTTGATTTTCTTGAAACAGATGAAAATGAAGATGGAGACAATAATTAAAGGACAATTCCATTGAAAAATGAAAAATTATAAACTAAACAAAGAAATACAATTAAATATTACGCAATAATATTACAAAATTATCCAAAAAAAAAAAAAAAAAAAGCACAACTACAATTAAATATATATTGATATTTGTGAAACAGATGAAAATGATTCTCCTTCCCAGGAACTACTAACTTTACAAAACTCAAAACAACTGAACAAATGAAATATTTGTTTTCCTTTTTCATCTTTGCATTACGTTACCAATCCTCACATAAATAAATAAATAAATATTTAAAAGTGAATGTAAAAAGTTTGCATTTAATTGATAAAGATTTAATTACACCTTTCATATGCCCAACTTTCTAATATCAATATTTTCTCATTAATATCTTTAACCCTTTACATTGATTCCACATACATAACAACACATAACACATACAATGTATCAAAAATAAAATTTATCAAATCATTCATATGCATATGAGTATCTCTAACCATTCACATTAATATCAAACACATACAATGTATAAATCCCTTTACATTCACATAAATTTATTTCTATATAAATGAAAATATTTAATGTGAATACGAAACATTAATGATTAATATTATTAATATGTGTCATTAATAAGCCACATTTAACAAAGAATCCAACTCATCATATCATCACCAATAACATGCAGCCAAATGTAAAGAATCCACATCATTACCAATCAAATGCAGCTATATATCGGACAATCTGCCTACGTGTCAAAATGAAGGAATTTTACATCTTCAAAATGACCATCATATAGCATATGCATCACGATTTTATATATATATAGATCCTTTAATCTAATAATTTTTTCAATTTCTTTTGTTTCATGCAACAAAATCTAGGCTTCATTTGGTTGGATTTTGGGAATACTACTTTTAGTATTCCCAATAAAGTTAAACAGTAAAATACCCAAAAACTCACAATATTATTCAACTTTATTCAACATTTTTTAAACCCCCTAAATTTGTTAATTCAATTAAACACCTTAAATATTTTTAATGTTTTTGTTACGGCGACTCCGGCCACCCTCCGGCGGTGGTGGCCGGTTGTCCGTATTTGAGGGTGGATTGGGGGTATTTTTGTTAACTTTTAATGTTTTATTATACAACATCACACCTCATGTGATGGTATATATAAGCATAGTAATTGCTAGTCATTGTATATAAATGGGTATTTTTGGAATTATTAGATAAATTTAAAACTTAATTTTGTTGATATTTATTTAATTGGGACTTATAAGAGATTCAATAGACGAAATAATACCACTCAAAAAAGAAATATAATGCTCCACCTTCTATATTTAAATAGTTTCAGATTCGTGACTGACCCAAATATCTTAGCAGTGCGCTAATAATAGTAGTATATTGGCCACAATAATGCGATGAACGTTTTTACGCAGACAGTGATAATTCTCAAACTGTTCATTAGAACCAAACCATGCTGTATACCCCCACATATTCCTCAAGGATCAAGTTTATTTGTTTATGTTTTTATTATACTTTCTTTTGATTTCGTGTATAGAGTGCTGCACTATTTACTTATTTGGGCCTCACATATTATGAGCTTCTGAAATTAGTGAAGTCTAGTTTGAAAACTGAAAACACAAGACAAAAGCAAAAACAAAACACCAAACCAATCAAACCTTTCATATGTCGTAGCATGAAAGATATCTTTTTCATGTTGGTAATATCTCCCCCCTGCATCAATTTCTTGATTTATCTGTTTTGTATGAGGAGTGGAGAGTGGAATTTGTGTGTCCACTTTCACTGGATTTGAAGTCAGAAAAACAACATATACGCCTTGTTTTATGCAAGTTTCAGGCTTTTTCAGCTGATGAACCCATATTTGTCCTTCTTCTTGTCCACTTACCTCACATTTCAAACCTGGAGGCTATGCAATAGGTTAATTTTCATTCATGCCTTCGCTTTTTAACTGCATCAATTAGTAAAGTGCCAAAGGATCAACCCGTGATGTTGTGCCTTGTGCTTCCATCCAAGTCCCACTTCACAGATTTAAGATCAATGTCGTTTATGCTTCATTTTAGGGTTTAAAAAGAGAGTTTGTATAAACTGATGTGCATGTCATGTCATGTCAATGTCATATACAGGAGACCCACATTATTTAATTTATATTAGGTTTATGTGGACTCACATGTCATTTGACGCTGATATGTCAGTCAACTTGTATAAAATCTCTTGTAAGAGAATTTATACGTGTACCTTGTTCTTGTAAGATAAGTAAGGCAAGATGTATATCAAATCTTACCAGATTTTTATCAAACTGATTAGTAGAAAATAATGAAGTTAATATAATGAGTTTGACTTTTTATTATTTTATTTTATTTTCTACTACATCAGTTGTATAAAATCTTTATAATTTGTTTGTACGTTTAGCATTATTGATGTAAGATATGAGGTTTGAAAAAGCACTTGGATAAGTTTTTTTGAGACAATAGAAATGTGTCACCTTAAATATTAGGTAATTGCTAAATTAGTATTCAAAGGTTTTATGGTGTGTATAAATACGAGAAAATGATAGAGCCATCGAAGTTGTTCGTATCGAATCTGTGTACCGATGACTGGTAAAATATTGACCGTTGATTAATATAACGATAAAAATCAATGATCAGGATTTAACCACGTTTTCGTGCACAGATTCGATGCGCAACCTCCGATAACTGTAATATTACTCAAAAACGAATACCTAATCTTAACACAAATTAATGTTCCTAACCTCCACTAACACTCTTCACTTACATTAAAGTGTACTATGATTGGACACATGTGAAAGCACTCTTATTTAATTTAATTAATGACCATCACATTCTTGTGGGATCAACTTTTAGGTGGAGTGTATTGGGTTATAATTATTTAATAACAATCTCAAATCTTAGTTGTCTTCTATTGGAATTTTGGTGTTAGGCATAATTCTTTTAACTTCCCTCCTATAAACATTCAAATGTACAAGAAAAGGGGAGCAGGTGAGATTTGCATTGAAGATTGAGGCAAGTTCGCCTGCCTCCAATTTTTGAGTCAAGGTCATTGCATTATGGACATATCAATTTGTGATCTGACAACTACTCTGGATAATTGAGTAGTTTGATAAAAACTTTATATATAACCTCAAAAGGTCTTGAACCAATCTTATCAAACCAGTAGTTTCAAGGCTTAAAGGATTAGTGAAGTGCCTTACTAATATATGTAATCACTAGAGCTTTTACCCGTTAATAGTTCTAGAGTTTCGAGAGGATTAGTTAAGGTATGAGTAAATTAGTCTAAACACTCCAATCATTTAAAAAAAAAAAAAAAAATTGTGATATGCATATGAATATAAAACTTTTTGATGTTTTGATAATCAATTCATTTATGATTTTGTTAGATGCGTGCAGTCTTAATATCTATTATGATAATTTGTGATTTTGTGGTGGCTTCTCTTGGCTTGGGCTTGAGAAGGATATTACATATCTTTTATATATATAAAGGCTACTTTATTCAAGTCAGGGTCAATATTATGTCTTGGTTCATTCACAATATTATTCACTTCTGACACCTATTGTCACATTTGACACATGGCTTCCATATCAATATATATTCAACTGGCACCACAGGATTAATTAAGATTGACACATGGCTTCCACGATAATACTGAAGTTGGATCCGGATTGAAACTTATGAAGTTGCACACCGTATGTATCATGGAGGAGCCCATTGGAGAGAGTTAAGTGGGGTCATTTTATCAACTAAATTGGGCTAATTTAAAGTAAAGGTGTAGTTCCACCAGTCCAACCAATATAACAACACAGCGACAACAACAACAATAAAAAGCTTGACTTCATTTTAGTTTCACATTTCACCGTGGGTGAAAAGGTCATTTACCATTTGTCTGCAGCAATCACGCGCTCATCACCAACCGACATATATATTGTCAAACAAGAGTCGCTCCAGTCAACCGTCCTCACACATCTCCATCCTTCTTCTTCTTCCTTCTCCCATTAAGTTTAACGCCTCGACCCTACTTCACTATACCCCCCCTTTCAGTGAAACTAAAACAACTCCTCTCTCCTCTCTCTCTCTCTCTCTTCTCTCTGAATCTCTCTCCACACCATTTCTTCTATTAAGCTTCTTCTCTCTCCCTGCTCTTTCAGTATGAAATACAGAAGAAGTTTATACCTGAAGTAAAGAGAGATGGAAGCCATTTTTGCAGATTGTTTCTTCTCTTCTCGCTGGTTGTCTGGTACAATCTTCTGCAATAGCAGAGACCAAGAGATGTCATAAAGCTTTCAAGTCAGTCCAAATTTCAACATCTCTATGCTCAAACGCCCAGTTCAGCTCAACTGTTCCCATCCTCCAATAAGGAGCTAAACCTTTCGTCCAGTCTCAGCGGGATCATTTCATGGAAGTTTTTGAGGAACATATCTCAGCTGCATACCATTGATCTCTCAAATAATTCTCTTCAAGGCTCCGTTCCAGGTTGGTTTTGGTCTATTCAAAGTTTAACTCAAGTGATTTTCAAAAAATAGATTTGGAGGACCATGGTTTGAAACCACCTCGGGAAATGGTCCGTCTTCTTTGGTGCAGGTGCTTAATCTCTCAACAATAGGTTCCACCACTTGGTTAAACTCTGGATTTTCGAGGCTTAAAGTTCTTGATATCTCACACAATGATTTAAGAACTTTGCCGTCTGGGTTTACTAACCTCACCATATTAAAGCACCTTGCCATTTCAGCTGCAAATTTTAGGCAATATAAAACCCGTTTCGTCCTCTCACTCATTGGAATTTAGATGTATCAAATAACTCCCTGAACGGTACTTTCCCTTCTGATTTCCCTCCACTTGATGCCTCAAGTTCTTGAATATTTCACTCAACAAATTCACAGGTTCCATTGGCCTTGAGAAGTACCAAAAGTTCGGAATATCTGCTTTTTTTCAGGGTGGAAATTTCAATGGTTCCAATACTTCAAAAACCCCAGGCAATCACATTCATTTGCCACATTCAAGAACCCCACCTCATGAATTGTCCAAAAACACAACCCCGCCAAGAACAGAAGAAAAGTGATAAATCCAAATCAAAAGCCAAAGCTTTAATTCTTGGTTTATCATGTTCATCCGCTTTTGTTTTTGTATCGGTGCTGCTTTTATCTTTTGCATGTATAGAAGGAAAAGAAATTAGCCGAAGAAACAAATGGGCAATCTCCAAACCGGTTCAACAAATACCCTTCAAGATGGAGAAATCAGGGCCGTTCGCTTTTGAGACCGATCAGGCACATCATGGGTGGCAGACATCAAAGAACCACCTCAGCCTCAGTGGTCATGTGCTCCGCCATTATTGAACCTACCTCAAGGACTGATCGCTGCCAGTCACACTTTGGTAAAGATCATTGCTCGCCGAGGGCAGATGTGGCCCCCTCTACAGAGCCGTTCTTCCAGGTGACCTCCACGTAGCAATCAAAGTGTTAAAACTGCCAAAGACATTGATCCTGAGATGCATAGCCATCTTCGACGACCTATCTAGGCTTAAACATCCTAACCTGCTGCCTCTCTCCGGTTATTGTATTGCAGGTACCGTACCAACTACCAATCGTGTTTCTAATTTTTTTTTTTTTTTTCAGTGATTGAACTAACATATTAAATGAGATCACGGGATTGACTTCAATGCTTGAGTGTCGTACTCCGTAGACTGTTATATTCCAACACAGTGTCACGTAAATCTAACACAAGCCATCATTATTCACATTTAGATATTCGTGTTTTTTTTTTTTTTTTGAATTAACAGATTAATTAATATGAAAATTAGAAAATATTTTAAAACTAACGGGTGTTTTTCATGATTTATGGTGACTTTTAGGACGGGAGAAGCTAGTTTTGTACGAATTTATGGCGAACGGCGACTTGCTAGGTGGCTCCACGAGCTGCCAACGGGAGAACTTACGTGGAGGACTGGAGCACTGACACATGGGAGCAACACAACGCACCGGGTCTCATGTATCCTCCCGGAAAAAACAAACTGGCTATGCGCCACCGTATTGCCACTGGTGTTGCTCGAGGGCTCCGCTATCTCCACCACGTGGGTCCACACAGCGTCACCTTGTTGCCTCCAATGTCCTTCTCGCGGAAAAACTGCGAGCCCAAAATCGCCGATTCTGGGCTTCGCCAAATCGGATCCAAGAATGTAGGAGAACGAAGTGAAAATAACAAAAACAGCCCTGAGTCTGACGTTTATTGCTTCGTGCGGTTTTGATTGAGCTGTTGACCAGAAAGGAAGGGACAGAAGAATGTTTAAGTGGGTTAGGAGTGGAAGGAAGGAGCTGCAGCGGACGCGCTAGATTCACGATTGACACTCGGTTGCCGTTGACTCAGTGATGGATGGTGAGAGTCTCCGATCGGGTACTTATGCACGGCGGAATCACCTGGGAAACGGCCCACCATGCAACAAGTCTGGGTTTGCTCAAAGACATACGTCCGTCAGTGGACTTGATTATTTACTCAGTTATTGAGGTTCACCCGCAGTGAACTCGCGTGGGGATTCAACTTAAGTGATTTTAGAGCGGGACCATGTTTTTGTGATTTACAGAGCAAAAAGAAGAAAAGAAAAATAATTAAAAAAATGGACAAAAAAGAAGCGGGGGTAAATGTGTAAAGATAGGGCAGAGAATCCCACTTATTTCTGTCTCGTAGAGTAACCCATCATCACTTTCTTTTTAATCTTTCTTTATTTATTTAACTTTTTTTTTTTTTCTCATCTTTGCGTTTCTTTTAATGGCTTTAGTTTTGGATAGATATATTCCTTGTATTTATTAAAGAAAAGAAAGATACCCATCTCAGCCGTGCATGTATGTTTTTTGTTGGTTGTTTAGTTAATGGAATCAAATAACAACTGTAATGCAACGTTGAAATGATGCAAAATTGTATATAATTTTGTCATTATGGTGTTTTTGGTGAGTCTTATTAAATTCCGAGGTTATAGAATGGATGTCATTTTTTAACTATTTCTGACTGGCGGGGGTTCGATAAGAACTCTTAAAGGTATATTTAAAGGTTCTGAGTTTGAATTTCTCATTAAGTGTTAATAGAAGTAGTCACTGGAGTTTTATTTGATCGATAATTTTAGGTCCTAACTAAAGAATTATTAAGGTGCTGTAAATTGATCTGGACAAAAAAAAAAAAAAAAAAGGGTCATTTTCTACTTTATCCATTATATTTAGGATTAGGATCCACTTGGGACTTCTTCTAGTTTCGAACATTGCTTATAGTTTATTATGAAAGAGTAATGCTACAGTTATTGACGGTGTGCACCGAATGACGTGACAAAATCATGACCATTGATTTATTATAAATTAATACTAATCAACGGTCAGGATTTTGTCACTTCATTCGATAATTTCGTGTACACTTTTCAGTAGCTCTATCATTTTCCTTAATGAAAAGCTAGATTGTTCCATTGCTATCAACATAACTATTAATGTTCATTCCACCAGAAGTGTAATGCAACAAATAGTAATCAATCCTCAATTTCTATTAATTTATAAACTAATATTTCACTTTCATTTATAAAGTCAAGACTTCAGATCAGGCTTGATATATAAACATAAATTAGTTTTCTTTGTTAAATAAGATAGATAATATATTTCTTACAATATCTTAATTATGTGATTGTTATAATTATATGAAATTTAAATTTAAGTTTAAACTCATAATCAACACGGCAACTCACTCCAACTTACATTAGCAATAAAATCATGAGAACTAATGTTATTATTGTGTTTATCATGCATTTGATGGAGAGTAATTACTTTATTACAATTTACAATTTACGTGAATTTGATATTTTGTTTAAAAAGGTAACAATCGTGAAAATGGAAAATAATGCTTTAACATTAATTGAGACGGCAGGTCAACCCCATACATTTAGCTTTTGGGTTGATATGGTAATTGAGAACTAACCTGATATTGCCTACGACTTTCGCTTCAGGGTTCAAAATTAATCTTCATTTTAGGATTCAATCTTGTCCACTAAGAAAGAACTTAGGGTGCGTTTGGGTAGAGTTGTAGGAAGATAACTCTGGTAATCTCACTTTAATTATTTAGGATATTCTCATATTTGACTATCAATAATAAAAGATTTCGAATATTACAAAGTCGAGTCAGTAATGTTTACTGTAGGTGATATATGGGGTAATTAGATTACCGTCTTAAGGGTGTTATTCTGTTTTACCCGTAATCTTAATTTTGTTCATGTTTTGCCCTTAATTATAACTATGTCAAACACAATATCCTCGCATGTCTACCAAATAACAATAGCCCACTGTACGAATGACTTTAAATTCTCATAAATTAATTTTTTTGAACAAACTACTCCACAATACATGTTACCATTTTACCCTAAATAATTATTTTTTAGACAATAATGCCCTTATTATGAAAACTATTTACATGAATATCACTCAAAACACCCCAACCACCTAATGACTACATTGCCAGCCGTCGTTGGTAGTCGCCAAAACGACGCATGATTAACTAGATCTGGTTGGTCATGCGTTGATCTGGTTGTTTGCTGCTAGATCCATGGATCTAGCTGTTTCATTCCAACCATGGATCCATGGATCTAGTTGTTTACAACCATAGATTAGGTTGGAAATAGTCATGATCTAGTTGGAAACGGCCATGGATCTGCCAAAAAACCAAAGCGGCTCACGGTCGACCAGATCCGGCCGATCATGCGTCATTTCAACGATTGCTGCGGTGGTGACTAGTTTCGGCAGTCATCTTGGTGACCAGGGTTATTTTTAAATTTTAGCTTTTATTTGGTTGGGGTGCTTAGTTAAATTCTCAAATCTAGGGGGGTAAAAGACAATCTAAATATTAAATATTAATAGTATTTAAAAGAAAGGTAATTGAGTAATGGCTCTCTCATAATTTTTTATTCCCCCAACTACCACATATTATTATTTATACCAATCAATCTAATCAACACATATATATAATATTCTCCTTAATCTTCAAGGTAATATCTTTAAGGTAATCATATTTCTTAAGTAATAAAATTCCCGAAACCAAACACACTCTTAGGGCGTGTTTGGTTGGAGCTAATCCCAACGTGTTTGGTTGGAGCTAATCCAATACTAGGTAATGTTATCTTTTATTACTTGATTATCACGTTTGGTTGTCAAATAATAAAGATTTCGTAATCTTCCAAAACTATATATTTACTGTTGGTAATATATAAAGTATCTGATTACTCCATTTTCTTAGGTGTTGTATTTTAAGATTACTTGGTAATCTATTTTTGTTACAATTTTACCCCTTACTAATAAATTTTTTGGACATAATGCCCTTATTTTGAAATTAATATCACAATCTGCCATCCTTTTACCCCTATTTCATTAAGTTTTTGGACAATAATATCCTATATTTAAATAAATTGCAGGCCACACCCAAGTCACCGCCGACAACTGGCCAACCACTGTCGACCGTTGCTGAAATGTCTGTCGTGTCCAATATGGTCATTTTCGCCATATTATGGCCAGAAACGGCCAGATGGACATAGATGGCTGGAAATGGCCAGATATATTTTGACCGTTTTTGACTAGATCTACATCTTTTGACCCTTAATGAAACCTGACTCTAGCCGTAATCTGACAATTTCTCATGGATCTGGCCGAAATAGCCGTATCGGCGCACGACTGCTAGATCTGACCAGTAGTACACCGTAACAAGCCACTTCCACCGCCACTGACGATGGTGACAGCACCACCTGCATTACTTAGGATGGTAAGTGTTTTTTGTTAAGTTTTAAACTTTTTTGTTGCTAGGTGTTTTGCAATATCTCCTAGGGATTTAAAAGAAATTATTCAAAAAATATATTAATTATATTTAAAAGGAGGGCAATTTGGTAATTTATTTAACATACCCACAATTTATTCCTGCCGACCAAACATATTAATATACCCCACCATTTATTCCAACCTAACCAACCATTTCCCAACATTCCTAGTAATCTTCAGGGTGCGTTTGGTTCAAGGAATGTTATATTATTGAGGAATGTTGTATTACTGGAAATATATATTGCTAGGAGATCTTTAGAGAATGTGTTGGTCAATTGGAATAAATTGGTGGTATATTATTAATATGTTTAGTCTGGAGGATAAATGAGTGGATATGTTTGTAGATTCAAATTGCCCACCTTTTAAATAATAATATAATAATATTTGTTATTATTTTTTAAATTATTTCTTTTAACCCCCCTATATTTGAAATTTTACTAAAACACCACAACCATATACAACTTTAATTTGTAGTAAAATCACCCCCACTCACCCCAAGCCACCGTAATGGCGCACGATCGGCCGGATCTGGCTAGTCGTGCGTCGATAAGGCCTAATCCAGCCAGATCTGGCCGTAAATATGGCCGTTTCACTGTCAAAGATGTGGCCGTGAATCGGTGACCATTTCACGGCCAAAGATCTGGCATTTTCATGGCTAGATCTATGCATTTCACAGCCACATCTTTGGCTATGAATGACCAAATTTGATCATTCCGACCATGGATCACAAATCCATGGCTGAAAACGTCCTTATCACACCGACCAGCAAGATCCTGCCAGTCTTGTGCCATATGATTACTTTCGCCGCAGCCGGCAGTGGTCTTGGGTGGTTGGGTATTTTGTATATTTTTAAACTTTTTTGTGGCGGGGTTTTTTTAGCTAAATTTTCAAATGTAGGGGTCTGGATAATTGTTATTTGGTAGACATATAAGGGCAAATGTGTCTGAAATGATAAAGATTAAGGTCAAAATAGATTACCTCAATAATCTTATATTAACACCCCTTGGGAAGTAACTGATTACCCCCAATATACCAACAGTAAACACTATTTACAATAAAAGATTACGTAATATTTTATTACTTGACAACCAATGAGGGAATCTTGAAACCTAAATAAAGATTATAGGATTAATCTTATATCCCCCAAAACCAACGTTATCTCAAGGTATCTATCTTTTCATTAAATAACATTCCCAATAATAACATATTTCTTGAAACAACACCCTTAGGGGTAAAATGTTGTGACGTGTATTATTATAAATCAAACAGTTATTTTATTATATAGACTATTGCATAAGGTTTAAACATTTTCTCTTATTGTAATATATTATATATTCAAACTCAAACTTTATGCTGTTAATTGTCAAAATTAAATCACGATAACATGATGATCATTGTATTTGTCACATGACTGCTGTTTTTTAATTAGTATCATCATCTACTTTCAAGTTCCAACCTCGCGATCGCGACAATAATCCCAAAATGATTAACCAAATTAATAGAAAAAAGTAACCAAAATATTGTTTCCTATAATTTATATAGTTGAAAGGCTTGCGCATTGCTTAAATTGGTTTTGACACCACGTAGTTTGAATAACTAGAATTTAATTTGTTTTAAAGAATAATAAAATAGTTTACATATTATAATTGTTCCAAATAATACAAATTGATAATTCTACAATGAGTTTGGAATCAAATAGACATTTTATCTTTTATAGTTGTATGAACCTATATCGACAGGCTTTTACATTAATATATTATGAAGTATGCTTCGCATAACTACAAAAGAATACATAACGTTATAATTAATTATAGTTCGGCATGACTTAACACAATTATTCACTCAAATTATGGTTCGAAATCTAGCATATCAAAAATCAGTAATAGAAACATGTGGATCGATAGTCAAACTGTGAACTAACTTATCTATTATAACCATGGATAAATAAATTTCGTACATGGTTTATTACAATTCTATAAAACAATATAGTTAACTTTAACTAATTTTTTTCATATATTGTGAAACTTATGAATATTAGAGAGCCTATCTAATATATTTTACTTGTATTGATGATTTCAAAATTTTATTGAATCAAACAGACATTTTATCTTTTACAATTGTAGTGAAACCTATTTTTGCACATGCTTATTATAGTAATTCATCATAAGTTATGGTTCGGCTTATGCTTGCTATAATTCTTATTAATGAAACAACAGGGTTCGGCGTGCGCATTCACCTAACATAAATATTAGAAAAATATTGAATAATGGTTCGACATTTTTCGGCTACTTTTTAATGCATTTAATTTGATAGAAATACTGTTATATGTTGGTGAAACTTAGAAAATCAAAGTGGATATTTATTGACAAGGTATGACCCTTTTATTACCAACTATTCATGGAACTCTGTTATATATTATTTTTCGTTTCCGCTGCGTATTCGGGACCGTTTACTAACAGGTTCAACTTCAACCAGACTCAATAAGGCAATATAAAGTCAACTTAATTTTAATCCACAATCCTCAACTCTCTCAAACTGGCAATACAATGCACTTCATGTATGAGAGAAAATAGCAATATACATAGTTCCTACGAACTCTCCCATTTCTTTATCTGAAAATCTTTTTTTTGTTGATATGATTAAAACTGTTTTTTGTCCACAATATAGCCATGTTAGTAGAGGTACAAGTAGAAGGGACATACAAAAACTTTATACTCAAATAAGTGATAAACTTAAAAAAGAATTTGAAAATTTTCAAAATATATCTATTGCACTTACTTTAGACATATGGGCTCTTAGATCAAAAACATATTTTTTGAGTGTCACTATACATTACCTAGATCATAATTGGCGCTACAACAAAAATTGATAGGTTTTAAACCATTATATACTAAACATAGTGCTGAGACTATTTATTTTACAATTTTTGAAGTTTTGCAAGATTATTTATTAACTAAGAGAGTTGTGACGCTAACGTTTGATAATACAGCTACTAACACCGCAACAATTTCTTTATTTGAAAAAAGATTGGATCCGTTTGGTGAAGAAAAAAAAATTCACTAGAGATGTGATTGCCACATCATTAATTTGATTGTTAAAGCAAGTTTAGAAGCTATACATGCGAGGATTGAAAGGATGCGCACGGCTATTGGATTCATTGCCGATAGCAATACAAGATGAAATGAGTACATAAAATATTGTCGTCAAGAGAAGCCGCCGGTTCGACCAAAGAAATTATGTCGCAACATGCTTGTCCATTGGAACTCCACGAACTTAATGTTCGTCAACCAGAAGAACTATCTGGACGAAGTCGTCAACGATTCAAATTGGACGGTTTGTAGTCTTTTTCATTTATTTCTTAAAGGTTCTTTACGATTCTACTAATTCATTAAGTGGTATTTATTATCCCACTATTAATTTAGCGTTAGATATTTTACTTCAAATTTCTAAAACTTTTACTAAACATAGATACAATCCAGACTTAATGGCTGTTGTTTCAGGCATGGAAGCAAAATACCAAAAATATTAGTTAGATATTCCATTCTTATATGGATTAGGTCTTATTGTGGATCCTAGGTTTAAATTAAACGTATTTAATTATATGGTTACTAAGATAGGCCAGCATTTAGGACATGACTATAGTTCATATTTGATAGGATTTAACAGAAAATTGGAAATCATTTTTTTTTAATATCAAAATAGGTATAGTGGTACGCCCATCAGAGACAACTAACAGGAAGTTGATGAAGACATTTATCAATAGGGATTGAGCATGTGGACATATATAGAACTTAGTAGTGGTGGTGGTGGAAGTAACAGCTCCAACTCGTACAGACATGGACCAAATGAGTTGTAGCAATATCTACAAATAGACATATCCTACACGACCAAGAAGGAAAAACGCAAGATGGATATGCTTCAATGGTGGAATAAAAATGCAAGTCGATTCTCCATTGTATCCCAAATGGCACGTGACATTTTATGTGTGCCAGTTTCCACAATTGCATTTGAGTTAACATTCTTAATTAGTAGCTGCATTATTGAATACAGAAGATACTCTTTAACCAATGAGATGATTGAAGTCATAACATGTTTATGAGATTTGTCTCATACAAACAGAAGACTACAACAGCACCCTGAAAAATCCCGAACTATTCGACCTCTTCAAAAACACAGATTTGGACGATATAAATTTTGACGTTGTAAATTAATAATTTAATAAAAGCAAATTTATTTAATTGTTTATTTGTTTAAGTTTAAATTAAATTTGCACATTGTGAAGTGTGAACATTATACTTATGTTAAAATTAAATTATCTCTTTAAATTAAAACCATATAAATTTATAACCAATTAATTATCCATTTATATTTATTTAATTGTTTAAGTTCAAATTAAATTTTCAAAGCTAAAATTAAATTATCTCTTTATATTAAAACCATTCATTTATATTTATTTTCTAATTAATTAAAAAATTTACAAATCACCCCTAAAAAATTACATAAACTCCTTTACATAATTTTCAATTTACAAATATATAAAAAATTAAGAGGGGTAAAAGAAATTTTCTAGACTATGGGCCAATGGCCAGTCCTAGGACCTGTTCTAGCCCTGAGAATTTTCATTGGCCCACGACCAGTCCTAGCCAAATTGGGCCCGAGCCCTAATGACCTGTCCCAATTTGGAACCGATCCTATTGGGCCCAGACCGGAGACTGGCTGGGCCTAGGCCTTGCCCACCTCTAATTAAACCAAATGACATCGTTATGGTAAAATTTGATGTCTTATGAATCTTAATAATATTGAGGCCTTCTTTTATGAACTTTGAACCCTTTTTTTTTTCCAAATTAATAACATCACACCTCATGTGAATGGTTAATATATAGCATAGTAATTGCTAGTCATTTGTTATATAAATGGGTATTTTTGGAATTATTAGATAAAAGTTATAAAACTTAATTTTGTTGATAATTTTATTTAAATTGGGACTTATAAAGAGATTCAATTAGACTGAAATAATACCACTCAAAAAAGAAATATAATGCTCCACCCTTCTATATTTAATGTCTATTATTCACATGAAAAAATCCCCACAACCATAAATAATCTATTAGAATATTTCGGATTTTGGTTTTCAACATCGTTATATACAATACAAAATTATGTAGTTTTTTACAAAGATATGAAACACTCAATTATTTAATAGATTTCAAACATAAAAAAGGCAGTGAAATTTAGTTAAAAACTTAATAGTTCAGATTCGTGACGGACCCAAATATCTTAGCAAGTGCTGCATAATAAATAGTAGTAATATTGGCCGCATAATGCGATGAACAGGGTTTAGCAAGTGCTGAATCAAAACCAGTGCTGTATACCCCCACATATTCCTCAAGGATCAGAGTTTATTTGTTTATGTTTTTATTATACTTTCTATTTGATTTCGTGTATAGAGTCCTGCACTATTTACTTATTTGGGCCTCACATATTATGAGCCCAGCTATAGCTTCTGAAATTATGAAGTCTAGTTTGAAAACTGAAAACACAAGACAAAAGCGAAAACAAAAAACAAAACCAAATCAGACCTTTTCATGATGTCGTATGCATGAAAGATATGTCTTTTCATGTTGGTAATATCTTCCCCCTGCATCAATTTCTTGATTTATCTGTTTGTATGAGGAGTGGAGAGTGAATATTGTGTGGTCACATTTCACTGGATTTGAAGTCAGAAAAAACAACATTTATGCCTTGTTTTATGCAAGTTTCAGGCTTTTTCAGCTGATGAACACTACATTTGTCCTTCTTCTTGTCCACTTTCCTGACTTTTCAAACCTGGGAGGCTATGCAATAGGTTAATTTTCATTCATGCCTTCACTTTTTAACTGCATCAATTAGAACAAGTGCCAAAGGATCAACCCGTGATGTTGTGCCTTGTGCTTCCAGTCCAAGTCCCACTTCACAGATTTAAGATCAATGTCGTTTATGCTTCATATTTAGGGCTTATTCATCATGATATGTAAGATGGAAAAAGTCTATCCATACAAACTCTTAAAAAGAGAGTTTGTATAAACTGATGTGTCATGTTATGTTAGTGTCATGTAGCAGAAGAACCACATTATTTAATATTATGTTAGTGTTATGTGGGCTCACATGTCATTTGATGCTGATGTGGCATGCCACGTTAGCTTGTATAAAACCTCTTTGTAAGAGAGTTTATACGTGTAGCCTTGTTCTATGTAAGATAGAGTAATGCAAGACGTATAATCAAATCTTACTAAAATTTCTATACAAACTGATATGGTAGAAAATGAATGAAAAAGTAAATATAATGAGTTTGATTTTTTATATTTACTATTCTATTCATTTTCTGCTACATCAGTTCGTATAAAATTTTTTATAAGATTTTTTTGTATGTCTAACATTATTGATGTAAGATATGAGGTATTGAAAAAACGCTTGGATAAGTTTTTTTAAGACAAATAGAAATGGTCACCTTAAATATATTAAGGTAATTGCCAAATTAGTGTTCAAAAAGGTTTTATGGTGTGTAGTAAAATACGAATACCTAATCTTAACCAGAAATTAATGTTCCTAACCTCCACTAACTACTCCTTACAATGAAAGATGTACTATGAATTGGACAGCATGTGGAAGCACTCTTAATTTAATTTAATTAATGACCATCACATTCTTGTGGGATCAACTTTTAGGTGGAAGTGTATTGGGTTCATAATTATTTAATAACAACTCAAATCTTAGTTGTCATTCTATTGGAATTTTGTGGATTAGGCATAATTCTTTTAACTTCCCTCCTATACAATTCAAAATGTACAAGAAAGAGGTAGCAGGTGAGATTAGCATTTGGAAGATTGAGGAGCAAGTTCGCCTGCCTCCAATTTTTGAGTCAAGGTCATTGCATTATGGACATATCAATTTGTGATCTGACAACTATCTTTAGATAGTTGAGTAGTTCGATAAAAATTTTTAAATATATCACTCAAAAGGTCTTGAGTTTAAATCTTACCCAACCAGTAGTTTCAGAGGCTTACGGGATTAGTTGAAATACCCTTACTAATATGAGTAATCACTAGAGCTTTTATCCGATCAATAGTTCTAGAGTTTCGGGAGGATTAATTAAAGTACGAGTAAATTAATCTAAACACTCCAATCATTTAAAAAAAAAAAATTATGATTTGTTAGATGCGTGCAAGTCTTAATATCTATTATGATAATTTGTGATTTTGTGGTGGCTTCTCTTGGCTGGGGCTTGAGAAGGAATATTACATATATATTTTTTTTTTTATATATAAGCTACTTTATTCAAAGTCAGGGTCAATATTATTGTCTTGGTTCATTCACAATATTATTCAGCTTCTGTACAACCTATTGTCACATTTGACACATGGCTTCAATATCAATTATATGAATTTCAACATTGGCAACACAGGATTAATTAAGAATTGACACATGGCTTCCACGATGAATACTGAATGTTGAATCCGAATCGAAAATTATGAAGTTGCACACCGTATTTATCATATTGGGGCTAAGATATTGCGTGTGTGTGATGGATGAATGATGAAGAACCAACCATGGAGTTAGTCATAAAGATAACCTATGAAAGATGGAAGTACTCAAAAAGTTTGTTTGATAGTCAAAGATGTTTGCTCTCTTATTGAGTTTTGAGTTTAAACTTTTAAATCATTTATCATATTATGACTTAATTGGTTCTTTGAACTATAGAGTGTTTAATAGACTTCGAAGATTAATGAGACATACGTAAATTGACTCGAGGGTTGAAAAAAAAAAATAAAAAAGAGAAAGATGGAGGAGGAGCCATTGGGAGAGTTAAGTGGGGTCATTTTATCAAATAAATGGGCTAATTTAAAGTAAAGGTGTAGTTCCACCAGTCCAACCAATATGACAACGCAACGACGACAACAACAATAACAACAGATGAAAAAGCTCGACTTCATTTTAGTTTCACATTTCGTGGGTGAAAAGGTCATTTACCATAAATGTCTGCAGCAATCACCGCAATCATCACACCAACGACTATATTATTGTCAAGACAAGAGTCGCTCCGTCAACCGTCAGCTCACACCTCTCCATCTTCTTCTTCTTCTTCCTTCCCCATTAAGTTTAACGCCGTCAAGCCCTACTTCACTATACACCCCCTTTTCAGTGAAACTAAAACAAACTCTCTATCTCTCCTTCTCTTTCTGAATCTCTCTCCACACCATTTCTTCTATTAAGCTTCTTCTCTCTCCTACCTCTTTCAGTATGAAATACAGAAGAAGTTTATAACTGAAGTAAAAGAGAGATGGAAGCCATTTTTGCAGATTGTTTCTTCTCTTCTCGCTGGTTGTGCTGGTACAATCTTCATGCAATAGCAGAGACCAAGAGCTGTCTACACAGCTTTCAAGTCAGTCTCAAATTTCAACTCTCTATGCTCAAACGCCCAGTTCAGCTCAACTGTTCCCATCCTCAATAAAGGAGCTAAATCTTTCTTCCAGAAGTCTCAGCGGGATCATTTCATGGAAGTTTTTGAGGAACATGTCTCAGCTGCATACCATTGATCTCTCAAATAATTCTCTTCAAGGCTCCGTTCCAGGTTGGTTTTGGTCTATTCAAGTTTAACTCAAGTTAATTTATCAAAAAATAGATTTGAGGGACCATTGGTTTTGAAAACCTCGGGAAATGGTCCGTCTTCTTCGGTGCAGGTGCTAATCTCTCAACCAATAGGTTCACCAACTGGTTAAACTCTCTGGATTTTCGAGGCTTAAGTTCTTGATATCTCCACAATGATTTAAGAACTTTGCCGTCTGGGTTTACAACCTCACCAATTTAAAGCACCTTGCCATTTCGAGCTGCAAAATTTTAGGCAATATAAAACCCGGTTCGTCTCTCACTCATTGGAGTATTTAGATGTATCAAAATAACTCCCTGAACGGTACTTTCCCTTCTGATTTCCCTCCACTTGATGCTCTCAAGTTTGAATATTCACTCAACAAATTCACAGGTTCCATTGGCCTGAGAAGTACCAAAGTTCGGAATATCTGCTTTTATTCATGGTGGAAATTTCAATGGTTCCATACTTCAAAAACCCAAGGCAATCACATTCATTTGCCACATTCAAGAACCCCACCTCATGAAATTGTCCAAAAACACAACCCCGCCAAGAAACAGAAGAAAAGTGATAAATCCAAATCAAAAGCCAAAGCTTTAATTCTTGGTTTATCATGTTCATCCGCTTTTGTTTTGTATCGGTGGCTGCTTTTATCTTTTGCATGTATAGAAGGAAAAGAATATTAGCCAGAAGAAACAAATGGGCAATCTCCAAACCGGTTCAACAAATACCCTTCAAGATGGAGAAATCAGGGCCGTTCGCTTTTGAGACGAGTCAGGCACATCATGGGTGGCAGACATCAAAGAACAACCTCAGCTCCAGTGGCCATGTGCTCTAAGCCATTATGAACCTAACCTTCAAGGACTGATTGCTGCCACGTCACACTTTGGTAAAGACTCATTGCTCGCCGAGGGCAGATGTGGCCCCTCTACAGAGCCGTTCTTCAGGTGACCTCCACGTAGCAAAAAGTGTTAGAAACTGCCAAAGACATTGATCCTGATGATGCTATAGCCATCTTCGACGACCTATCTAGGCTTAAACATCCTAACTGCTGCCTCTCTCCGGTTATTGTATTGCAGGTACCGTACCAATCGTGTTTCTAATTTTTTTTTTTTTTTTTCAGTAATTGAACTAACATATTAAATGAGATCACGGGATTGACTTCAATGCTTGAGTGTCGTACTCCGTAGACTGTTATATTCAACACAGTGTCACGTAAATCTAACACAAGCCATCATTATTCACATTTAGATATTCGTGTTTTTTTTTTTGAATTAACAGATTAATTAATATGTATGAAATTTGAAAAATATTTTAAAACTAACAGGTGTTTTTCATGATTTATGGTGACTTTTACTCTTTAGGACGGGAGAAGCTAGTTTTGTACGAATTTATGGCGAACGGCGACTTGCGTAGGGCCCACGAGCTGCCAACGGGAGAACTTAACGTGGAGGACTGGAGCACTGACACATGGGAGCAACACAACGGCACGGGTTCTATGTACCTCCCGGAAAAAAACAACTGGCTCATGCGCCACCGTATTGCCACTGGTGTTGCTCGAGGGCTCGCCTATCTCCACCACGTGGGGTCCACACACGGTCACCTTGTTGCCTCCAATGTCCTTCTCGCGGAAAACTGCGAGCCCAAAATCGCCGATTCTGGGCTTCGCCAAATCGGATCCAAGAATGTAGGAGAACGAAGTGAAAATAACAAAAACAGCCTGAGTCTGACGTTTATGCTTCGGTGCGGTTTTGATGAGCTTCTGAACGGAAAGGAAGGGACAGAAGAATGTATTAAGTGGGTCAGGAGGATGGTAAAGGAAGGAGCTGCAGCGGACGCGCTAGATTCACGATTGACACTCGGTGCCGTTGACTCAGTGAGTGAGATGGTGGAGAGTCTCCGAGTCGGGTACTTATGCACGGCGGAATCACCTGGGAAACGGCCCACCATGCAACAAGTTCTGGGTTTGCTCAAAGACATACGTCCGTCAGTGGACTTGAGTTAATTTACTCAGTTATTGAGGTTCACCCGCAGTGAACTCGCGTGGGGATTCAACTTAAGTGATTTTAGAGCGGGACCATGTTTTGTTGTCTCTGATGTTAAAAAGAATTTTTAATATATGAATTATTTTAGAAACTTTTGTGATGTACAGACAAAAAAGAAAAGAAAAAGAAAAATGCATTAATAATTAAAAAAATGGACAAAAAAGAAGCGGGGGTAAATGTGTAAGAGAGAGGGCAGAGAATCCCACTTATTTCTTGTCTCTTCTGGTAGAGTTACCCATCGTCACTTTCTTTTTAATCTTTCTTTATTTATTTTAACTTTTTTTTTTTCCCTCATCTTTACGTTTCTTTTAATTGCTTTAGTTATGGATAGATATATTCCTTGTATTTTATTAAAGAAAAGAAAGATACCCATCATCAGCCGTGCATGTAATGTTTTGTTTGGTTGTTTAGTTAATGGAATCAAATAACAACTGTAAATGACAACCGTGGAAAATGATGCAAAATTGTATATAATTTTGTCATTTAACGGGTGTTTTTGGTGAGTATTAAATTCCGAGGTTGATAGGAATGAATGTCACTTTCTAATTACCTCAAACAGGGGGACATTTAGGACTGGGTCAAAAAATCCGGTCCTAAGATTGGTTCTTGAGAGGATCGGTCTTAAGAGGTTTAGTCCTATTTCGAGACTAGGCCTAAGGAGCAGGGCTCAGTCTCTCTATTGGACTCTCCTCCAAGGCTCGAAAAAGCAGTTTAGGGTTTTGGGAAGGGGGGAGTTGGGGTGGGTTTGAAAGATTTTCTTTTTCATTACCTTCCCCTCCAATAACTACACTATAAATAACTCTAAAATCTTTCATTTTTTCCACACCACTCAATCTCTCATTCTCTCAAGCTCTCTACTCCAAATCTTCAATTAAATTCTCATTCAATTTATATTTATATTTATAATTTATTCATATAATTTATTTATTTATTTATATTCAATTTTTTCTATTTTTCAATATCATCTCTTATTCATATTATTATTTAATTTCTTTTCATTTTCATTTTTTATTATTTTATCATAAATTCATAATGGATTCCCGAAATAATGTATTCGAAGGATCATCCCCAAATGAGTTTTACGTTCCATCCACCGAAGAAATGGAAGAGTTCAATCCATTTTCACCATTTCCTCCAAAGACAGCAACTGCAATTCTATAACCATATTCAATCTAGACAAGGTGTAGCCAAACACATGCGAGCTGCGAGTCAACGGGCATAGGCATAGCCCAACCCTCCCCCCCCCCCCCCCCCCCCCCCCCCCCCCCCCCCCCCCCCCCCCCCCCCCCCCCTCGACCGTTAAAGAGGGTCGTGTCCGATGTATGAGTATGATAACACTTCACCAAATCAAAACGGCCAAAGAAAAATGGGGAGGAGGACGAATCGTGTGAGGTATGTAATTTCTGTGGAACCATTATTGGCGCTGAGAATGGGACTTCGACGATGCGACGACACATGGAGAAGAAGCACCCCCAAATAATGCAGTTGCCCAGTACATCTTCAACCGGATCAAGTAGACAAATTCAAACTCAACTTAATTTTAGTCCTCAACTCTCTTAACATGGCAATACAATGTAGATTTTGCACGAGAGGAAATAGTAAGATTCATAGTTGCTACAGACTCTCCCATTTGTTTATCTAAAAATCCTTATTTTATTCATATAATTAAAACCACATTTTGTCCAACATATACCCCTTTTAGTAGAAGTACAAGTATAAGAGATATATTAAAACTTTATAACAAAATAAATAATAAACTTAAAAACGAATTTCAAAATTTTAGGAATATATCTATTGCACTTACATCAGACATATGGGCTTGTAGATCAAAAACCAATTTTTAAACTGTCACAGTACATTTCTTAGATCATAATTGGGGTTTACAACAAAAATTGATTGGTTTTAAACCATTATATGAAAAACATAGTGCTGAAACTATTTATTTTACAATTCTTGAAGTTTTGGAAGAATATTTATTAACTGATAGAGTTGTAGCGCTAACGCTTGATAATGTAGCTGCTAACACCATGACAATCTCTTTATTTGAAAAGAGATTGGATCTGCGTGGTGAAGACAATTTTTTTCACCAGCGATGTGCTTGCCACATCATCAATTTGATAGTTAAAGCAGATTTAGATGCTATACATTCGAAGATGGAGAGGGTACGTGCAACTATCGGATTTATCATCGGCAATAGCAATAAAAGATGGCAGGAGTATGTCAAATATTGTAAGCAAGAGGACCCACCGGTTTGACCTTTGAAGTTATGTATGGACATGCTTATCTGTTGGAACTCCATCTACTTGATGTTAGAAAAAGTTTTGCCAACCGCAAAACAAATTACAGATTTCGTCAACCGAAAGCACTATCCAGAGGAAGTTGTCAGCTATGATAATTGGGCGGTTTGTGAACTTCTTTATTCATTTCTTAAAATTTGTTATGATTCTACTAATACATTAAGTGGTATTTATTATCCGACTACTAATTTAGTGTTAGATATTTTACTTTAAATTGCTAAAACTTTTGCTAAATATAGATATAATAACGTTTTAAAGGAAATTGTTTTAAAGATGGAAGAAAAATATGAGAAATATTGGTTAGATATTTCATTCTTATATGGATTAGGTCTTGTTGTAGATCTTAGGTTTAAATTACACGTAGTTAACTGTATAATTACTGAGTTAGACCAGCATTTAGGACATGATTATACGTCTTATTTGACTGACTTTAAACAAAAATTGGATAGCCTTTTTTCTTTATATGAGAACAGGGAGCAAGTAGACATATATGGAACATGACAGAAGTAGCAGGTCCAGCTCGTACATACATGGACCAAATGAGCTGAATCGCTACCTACAAGTGGACCTGTCCTTTATGACGATGAAGGAAAAACATGACATGGATATTCTTCAATGGTGGAACCAACATGAAAGTCGATTCCCCATTGTAGCCCAAATGGCATGTGACATTTTATCTGTGTCGGTTTCTACAATTGCATCTGAGTCAACATTTTCAACAAGTGGCCGGATTATTGAAGACAGAAGATGTTCTTTAACCGATGAGATGATTGAAGTGATAACGTATTTACGAGATTGGACTCATGCAGAAAGAATACTACAATAGCACCCTGAAGATCCCGAACTACTCGAACTCTTTAAGAATACAGATTTGAATGATGTAAATATTGTTGATGATAAAGATGCATAATTTAATTAAAAAAAATTATTTGTGAAGCATGAATGTGTGAAATGTGAATATTACATTTATGTTTTAACTATTAATTAATTAATTAATTTTTTATTTTTTAAAATTAATTAAACTTTTAGAAACTTACTAATCTACCCCTGAAAAATACTAAAAACCCCTTACAAAATTTCGTTTCGCCCCTAAAATATATAAAAAGATCAGGGAAGAAAAAATAAATTTTCCAGGCTCCGGGTCCTAAAATTGCTCATGGACCTGGGATCGGTCCCAGGCCCATGAGCAACTAGTCCCAAACGGGCCCAAGCCCAGGCCTGCTTAGGACTGGTCCTTAACCAACTCTACCTCTTGGTGACCGAGTGGTTCGATAGAGACTCTTGAATGTATTACTTAAGAGGTTCTGAGTTCGTGTTCCTCATCAAGTGTTAATAGGAGTAGTCACTGGAGCTAGACTTGGCAAAACGGGCAGGTGGGCCGGGTTGGGGTCGGGTCAATACGGATACGGGCCCAATACGGGTCGACTTATACAGGTCCAACATATTAGACCCGTACCCTACCCTATGCAGGTACAGGTGGACCCGCAGGTACCCATTTTTTCTCTCTCTAGTTTTTATTTTTTGTAGTTTCACCCCTAATAGTTTTCAATTATGACAATTACACCCCGAAATTCCTACCGTTTTAATTTTTTACAAAATTCATAGTGAGTTCTTTTAGTTGCCTTGAAAAGATCACCCATATCCAAATTTCATCAAGTAGCCAGTTTAAATATTTTGACATTAAATTGAAAACTCAAAAGTACTCCACAACAACTCCGCACTAAAAGATGGGTATGTTCATTCATATGATAGGAGATAATTTATACCCTTAATTATTCGTTTTTTTTAGTCTAAATCCAGTAATCTCCATTCTCCAAAAACCCCCTTAATTAGCAGTCAAACCATGATTAATTAACTTAATCTTTTCTCTTCTTTGGACACACAACAATCTAGTGAATTAACTTGCGTATTATCTCATAGGCAAAGAGTCACAATCAATCGATCACAAAGCAAAGAGTCACAATCACAAAGGCAATTAAAGTCAAGCTTTTCACATCACAGAGCCCAAAGGCAATTAAAGTAAGGCAAGTAAAGTTCAAAACTTTATTTCCATTTCAGACTCTTCTGTCAAACCCAAAAGAGGGAAACACAAACACACACAAAGCACTAGCGCTTGCTCTTGCTGGTGGTGGTGGTGGTACTCACCGAAGACAGAGACACTTTGGCAACAGTCCATGGAAGTTGTTTTAGTGACAAAACCAAGAGAAAAACTGAAAAAGAAAAAGACTTTGGGTTGAGGAAGACAGGGGTCAGTGGGTGAGTCATGACTGTGAGAGTGAGAGACGAGAGTGAGTGAGTTACATACCTTGGATAAGCGGGATTGATTTTGCATGGTGGAGAGTCTAGAGACTGTCGACGATCGACGTGGAGTTGTGTTAAAGAAGAAGATCTGCATTTGCAGGATTGATTTTGGGAGAGGATTTGCATTAGAGAAGAATGAAGATCAGAAGAAGACGGCTAGGAGAGTCGAGTGAATGAGTTAGGGATTTGGAAATGAAGAACAAAAGAAGACTAGTCTGGGGTGGGAAACGTGATAACAAAGTTACAAAAGGGGATTTTCCTTTTTAAAAAGGGGTACCCGCTCGTTAACCTGTATAACCCGTTTGAAATACGGGTGGGGCCGGGTACGGGTTTGAAAAAACGAGTCCAATTTCATGGACCCATACCTTATATAATTTTCCCGAGTTTAGGGTCGACCCGCGGGTCTAGACCTGTTTTGTCAGGTCTAACTGGAGCTCTTACTCGATCGGTAGTTTCAGAGTCCTAACTAGAGAATTAATTGAGGTGCGCGTAAACTGACTTGGACCAAAAAAAAAAAAAAAAAAAAAGGTCACTTTCTACTTTATCCATTATATTTAGGATTAGGGATCCGCTTCGGCATTCTTCTAGTTGTTGAAAAAGTGCTTATAGCTATTCATGAAAAGCTAGATTGTTCCATTTCTATCAACATAAACTAATTCAATGTTCAATGCCACCAGAATTTGGTAATGCAACAAAATAGTAATCAATCCTCAATTTTCATATTAATTTATAAACTAATATTTCACTTTCATGTATAAAAGTCAAGACTTCAGATCAGGCTTGATATATAAACATAAATTAGTTTTCTTTGTTAAATAAGATAAGATAATTTATTTCTTACAATATCTTAATTATGTGATTGTTATAATTATATGAAATTTAAATTTAAGTTTAAACTCATAATCAACACGGTAACTCAACTCCAACTTACATTAGCAATAATAAATCATGAGAACATAATGATTATTTGATGGAGAGTAATTACTTTATTACAATTTAGGTGAATTGGATAATTGGTTTAAAAAGGGAGACAGCCGATGAAAATGGAAAATAATGCTTTAACATTAATTGAGACGGCAGGTCAACCCCATATACAGTTTAACTTTTGAGTTTATAATGGATAATTGAGAACTAATCTGATATTGCCTACGAGGCTACGACATTCGCTTCAGGGTTCAAAATTAATTTTCATTTTAGGAATCAATCTTGTCCACTAAAAAAGAACTTAGATTGCGTTAGGTTAGAGTTGTAGGAAGATAATCCCGGTAATCTATCTTTAATTATTTTAGATATTCTTATATTTGATTATCAAGTAATAAAAGATTTTGATAATATTACAAAGTCAATAGTGTTTACTATAAGTGATATATGGGATAATCAGATTACCATCTCAAGGGGTGTTATTCTTTTATTACTAGCGTAATCTTAATTTTGTTCTGATTTTGCCCTTAATTTAATTAATAACTATGTCAGATACAAATGCCCTCATATGTCTACCAAATAACAATTAGCTCAACTATACAAAATAACTTTAGTAATCTCATAAATTAATTTTTCGGACAGAATTGTCCCACAATACATGTTACCATTTTACCCCTAAATAATTAATTTTTTAGACAATAATGCCCTTATTATGAAAACTATTTACATGAATACCACCAAAAACACCCAAGATGACTACTAGCTGCCAACCGTTGTCGGTAGTCGCCGAAACGGCGCACAATCAACAGGATCTGTCAGTCGTGCGTCGATCTAGTTGTTTGCGGCCAGATCCATGGATCTAGCCATTTCATTCCGGCCATAGATCCATGGATCTAGTTGTTTACAACCATGGATATGGTTGGAAATAGCCATGGATCTAGCCAGAAACGGCCATGGATCTAGCCGAAAACGGCCAGAGTGGCTCACGGTCGACCAAATCCGATCAGTCGTGCGCCATTCCAATGACTGCTGGCGGTGGTGACTGGTGGCCGGGAGTCATCTTGGGTGACCAGGGGTTATTTTGTTGAATTTTAAGCTTTTATTGTGGTTGTGGTGTTTTAGTTAAATTCTCAAATCTAGGTGGGTAAAAGTAACAATCTAAATAATTAAATAATAATAATAGTATTTAAAAAGAAGGGCAATTGAGCAAATGGCTCTCCCATAATTTTTTTATTCCCCCCAACAAAACATATTAATTATTTATACCCATCAATCTAATCAAACATATATAATATAATATTTTCTTTAATCTTCAAGGTAATCCATCTTTAAAGTAATCATATTTCTTAAGTAATAAAACATTCCCGAAACCAAACACACCCTTAAGGTGTGTTTGGTTGGAGCTAATCCCAATTACTGAGGCAATGTCATCTTTTATTACTTGATTATCACGTTTGGTTGTCAAATAATATAAGATTTCGGTAATCTTTCAAAACTAATAATATTTACTATTGATAATATAGAAGGTAATCTAATTACCTTTATTTTCTTAAGTGTTGTATTTTAAGATTACTTTGTAATCTTATTTTTGTTATAATTTTACTCCTTATTAATAATTTTTTTGGACAATAATGCCCTTATTTTGAAATTAATATACATTAATTTGCCATTACAATTTTACCTCTATTTAATTAAGTTTTTGGACAACAATGCCCTTATATTTAAAACAAATAGCAGGCCACTTAGGATCACTATCGACAGCTGGCCAACCACTGTCGGCCGCCACTGGAAATGTCTGCCATGTGCCAATATGGCCATTTTTGGCCATATTTATGGTCGAAAATAGCCAGATGGACATATATCTGGCCGGAAATGGTCAGATCTATTCTGACCGTTTTTGATCAGATCTACGTCTTTTGACCGTTAATAACAACATGATCTCTGGCTGTAGATCTGACAATTTCCCATGGATCTAGCCGAAAATGGCCATATCAATGCACAGTTGGCTAGATCCGACTAGTAGTGCATCATTACGGCCATTTCCACCACTGTCGGCGTTGGTGACAGGTGGCCGGCAATGGTTTAGGATGGGTGGGGGTGTTTTTGTTAAGTTTTAAACTTTTTTGTTGTTAGGGTGTTTTAGCAATATCTCAAACGTAGGGGTTTAAAAAAAATTATTCAAAAAATAATATTATATTAATATTTAGAAAGGAAGACAATTTGGTAATTTATATAATATAACCGTCAATTTATTTCTGCCAACCAAACATATTAATATACCCACCAATTTATTCCAACCTAACAAACACATTTTCCAACATTTCTAGTAATATTTAAGGTAATATATCTTTTCATTAATATAACATTTCCAGTAATACAATATTTCATGAACCAAACACACCTTTAAGGGTAAAAGAATGTCGTGACAGTGTATTAATTATAAATAAACAGCTATTTTAATTATATAAGAGTAATTGCATAAGGTTTTCAACAATTTCTCTTATTATAATATATTAATATATTCTAACTCAAACTCTATGCTGTTAGTTGTTAAAAAATAAATCATGATAACATGATGATAATTGTATTTGTCACATAACTGCTATTTTTTAATTACCATCATCTACTTTCAACCTCGCGACAATAATCCCAAAATGATTAACCAAATTAATAGAAAAAAAAGTAATCAAAATATTGTTTCGTAATATAATTTAACTAGTTGAAAGGTCCGCGCATTGCACGGATTGCTTATGAAATTGGTTTTGACACCACATTGTTTGAATAACTAAAATTTAAATGGACTTTTTAAAGATAATAATAATGGTTTGACATATTATAATGGTTCCAAATAATACAAATGGATAATTCTACAATAAGGTTTGGAAATCAAATAGACATTTTATCTTTTATAGTTGTAGTGAAACCTATGTTCGACAGAGGCTTATTACATTAATATATTATGAAGTATGGTTCGGCATAACTACAAAAGTAAGAATACATAAATTATAGTTCAACAATGGCTTGATACAATTATTTACTCAAATTTATGGTTCGAAATCTGGCATATCAGAAATCAGTAATAGAGAAATATATGGATCGACAGTCAAACTGTGAACTAATGTATCTATTATAACCATGGATAAATTAAATTTCGATACATGGTTTATTACAATTCTATAGGACAAAAACAGTTAACTTTAACTAATTTTTTCATATATTGGTGAAACTTATGAAAATTAGAGAACCTATCCAATATATTTTACTCATATTGATGATTCTTCAAAATTTTATTGAAATCAAAGAGACATTTTATCTTTTAAAATTGTAGTGAAACCTATGTTCGGCACAGGCTTATTATGGTGATTCATTATAAGTTATGGTTCGGCTGACGACTTGCTATAATTCTATATTAATGAAACGGCATGGTTCGGCATACGCATTCACCTAACATAAATATTAGAAAAATATTGAATAATGGTTCGACATTTTTCGGCTACTTTTTAATGCATTTAATTTGATAGAAATACTATCATATATTGGTGAAACTTATGAAAATCATAGTGGATAATTATTGAGCAAGGTATGACCCATTTATTACCAACTGTTCAATGGAACCTGAGAAACAGAGGAAACCAAAATGTGTGTGATATGGTTTTCTCGTCACTAAAATTGATTTTGTTTTATGTGTGTGATGATAAAATGAATGGTTCGGCAATAGGTCTATAGTTATCCAAATTCATTATATAATATATCAAATTAAAGCTCTACCTGTCTAGTTTCCAAAGATTCAAAATGCTCATCAATTGGGATTTTATTGAGCAAGTTATGGCCAATTTATTACTAACTGTTCAATGGAAATTGAGAAATAAGGAAAACTGAAATGTGTATGATGATAAAAGGAATGGTTTGACAATGGGGATAAAGTTATCCAAATTAAGTATATAATACATCAAATTAAATCTCTTTCTGTCTAGTTTCTAAAGATTCAAACCTCTCATCAATTGGATTTTTATTGAGCAAGTTATGGTCAATGTACTACTAACTGTTCAGTGGAAACTGAAATGTGTGTGATGATAAAAAAAAATAGTTCAAAAATGGGGTTACAATTATCCAAATTAAGGATATAATATATCAAATTAAAGCTCTGTCTGTCTAGTTTTTAGAGATTCAAACCTCTCATCAATTAGATTTTTATTGAGCAAATTATGGTCAATTTATTACTGTTTGTTCAGTGGAAACTGAAATGTGTGTGATAATAAAAGGAATGATTCGGCAGTAGGGCTACAATTATCCAAATTAAGCGTATAATATATCAAATTGAAGCCTTGTCTATCTAGTTTCTAAAGATTCAAATCTCTCATCAATTGGATTTTTATTGAATAAGTTATGGTCAATTTACTACTGATTATTCAGTGGAAACTGAAATGTGTGTAATGATAAAATTAATGATTTACTAAAACTACATAGTTCAGCATCAAACATCAGTTGATATTTATTAAACAAATAAAATTAGTTATATTCAGCAACAAACTCTTTTTATGATATGTGTATGTAACATAAAAAAATATCAACAAAAAGAGATTGAACAATTACAATTAAAACTACGTACTAATATTTGTTTTCCTTTAAAGATAATAATAATGGTATGGTATATTAAAATGATTTACTAAAGTTACATAGTTCGGCATCAAATATCAGTTGATATTTGTTAAACAAATAAAATTAGTTATATTTAGGAACAAGTTCTTTTTATTATATATGTATGTAACATAAAAAAATATCAGCAAAAAAAATAAAAAAATAGAGCAATTACAATTAAAACTACATATCAATATTTGTTTTCCTTTCTCATCACTAAAATTGAATTCGTTTTTATGGCACAAATCCTCACTTGTTCATCCTAAAATTGACAAATGATACCAATTCTCGCAGGTCATCATCACATGATTTTCTCGAAACAGATGAAAATGAAGATGGAAAAGATGGAGACAATAATTAAAGGACAATTAAAATGAAAAATTCTAAATTAAACAAAGAAATACAATTAAATATTAAGCAACAATATTACAAAACTATCAAAAAAAAAAAAAAAAAAAAAAAAAGAAGTACAACTGCAATTAAATATCTATTGATGTTTGTGAAACAAATGAAAATGATTCTCCTTCAGGAACCAGTAACTTTACAAAACTCAATACTATTTTGAACAAATGTTAACAAAAGAAATATTTGTTTCCCTTTTTCATCTCTGCATTATGTTACAAATTCTCACATAAATAAATATATATAGATTTAAAAGTGAATGTAAAAAATGTGCATTTAATTGATAAAGATTTAATTACACTTTTCATATGCCCAACTTTCTAATATCAATATTTTCTCATTAATATCTCTAACCCTTTACATTGATTCCACATAAACAACAACACATAGCATATACAATGTATCAAAAATAAAACTTATCAAACCATTCATATTCATATTACTATCAAACACATACAATGTATAAATCTCTTTACATTTACATAAATTTATTTCTATATAAATGAAAATATTTAATGTGAATGTGAAACATCAATGATTAAGGTTAATATGTGTCATTAATAAGCCACATGTAAAGAATCCACATCATCATCAATCAAATGCAGTTATATATCGGACAATCTGTCTACGTGTCAAAATGAAGGAATTCTACATTTTCAAAATGGCCATCATATAGCATATGCATCACGATTTTATTTATATAGATCCTTTAATCTAATAATTTTTTCAATTTCTTTTGTTTCATGCAACAAAATCTAACATTCCCAACTAGCTTAAGATGTTCAACTAATATTGGGGACAAGTTATTTAGACCTTGTTTGGTATAAAATTTAAATATAGTTTTTCATTTTTGAAAATAAGAGATACAATAATTCTTATAAAACTACTTAAAGTAAAAATGAGCCGAATTGTTTTTGAATATGATTCTAAAAACTAGTGCAAAATTAAAAAACGATTAAAAGTCGTTTTCATAATTTTTTTTATATATTTTAATATATATATATATATATATGTTTTAAAATATTATATCTAACACATATTTTAATTATATTTTAATTTTTCAACATTATTTTCGAATCACAAATAAAATAAGCCCTTATTATAGCTAATTGTCAACGTCAGACAGGAGTAAATATGGAAGGTTATTACTTCAATTAGATTCAAATTGGGCCTAAGCCCAACCCAAATTAAACACAGCTCCTAGCTTTCCTTCGATTTCAATTTCTTCATTCTCTAAACCCTTCCTGATTCTGAGTAAGAAAATCTCCAAATCTTTTCGGCCAAAATTAACAAAATCCTACGCACTAAATTTGAAATTCAAATTCACAGAAAACTAAACTCTTGATTTGATGGCGTTGAAGGAGAAGCCATTGGAAGGAATTCGCCTTCTTTCTATGTACAACGACGATGAAGACGACGAGGAGATGGAAGACCTCGAAGAAGGAGAACAACAACAGGAAGATGAAAATCGAGAGGCAAATAATTTAGAGGAAGATTCGAGAATGAACGTTGGTGATGATACGGTCGCTGGTGACGAGACTTCGACACCGCAGCAGCCTCAGGTCCCGTTCATATCATCGAAGCAACACGGGGCTTCTTCTGATTCGAGGAGACGTGGTAGAGGGAGGTTGACTATTGTGGACTATGGGCACGACGAGGTTGCCATGTCGCCTGAACCTGAGGTATTGTAATAAATTTACTTAACTGACAATTATTCAATTTTGTTTTTTTGGTATTTTCATTTTTATTTAATATTATTAGCTAATAAGTTTTGCAATCAGTTGTTTCATCGCATTTGATTGTACTGATGTTAGGATATGCATAGAATTCCTCTCCAGTTGGATCATCAGTGATGACTAGATTAAACTTTAGTTATAAAATTTAACATTTGAGGCTTGGTTTTGAATAATGCTTTTTTTTTTTTTTTCAATGAATTGCAGGAGGGGGAAATTGACCTTCAAAATGCTAATGGTACGTGTAGTTTTGATTTGACTAGTGCATACTTTCTTTGTACTAGTTTATTGATACCGGATATATTTTCTCATATTCATGTTGTAGGTTTAGTACATTTTCTGTTAAATGCTTTTGAAAGCTGGTTGTGTGAGTATCTTTGCTTTTATAATTAATTTGTGACAGATGATTTCCGGGAAAGGACACCTATGGGAACTGTTCAAGTTTTGACACCTGGTGTTCAAAGAACTCCTCAATCAACAGAGCATTTTGAACAATCACAACATGATCCAATGACTTATTCTCCGACGGAATCAGAAACTGTGGTAGTTCAGGAGACTGTTGAGGTTACAGAAGAAGAAGCTGATCCATTAGATAAGTTTCTCCCTCCACCACCAAAAGCCAAGTGCTCAGAGGAGCTGCAGGTAAGTAGTTTCTGTATCTGTTAAGAACTATTGTGCTATACATGTGTTACTCTTTGTAGTTAGATGGGGACTTTTATGTCTACAACTTGATGACTGTAACATATTGAACTTTTGCTAACTATATGTGTGAGAGACAGAAAAGATATCTTATGATTTTTGAAACATATATGGGAAGTCTACATGCCAGATTTGTCTATATGTTTTTTTTTTTTTTTTTTCCCCAATTGTAGTTAGGGTTTCTTTGTAGTTTATGGTTCTTATTTTGCCTCGTTAAAGAAGTTTGCGGTAGCCATAGAAGGGAATATACAATTATAAATCATATAGTGAGAAAGAGTATAGGCTGTTTTAAATTAGTAGTTTGGGAAGATTTACAATGAAATTTTTACTCATAGAATGCTTGAAAGCTTTTCATGTTACTACAGCTCTTATAAAAATAAGAATAGTCTAGACAAGGCTTTTTTTTTCCTTTTCTCTCTGATTTTGAGCATGAGCCTACTCTTATTGAAAATACGTTTTCTATATTCTTGGACTATTTTTTGTGAGAATGAAATTTAGGTCATGTTAGGGTTTCAAATGTTTATGCTTTCCTGTTAATAGATGCTTATGATTGGGGGCTCTTGAAATTGTCACATATCTGATTAATTGCAGTTGTGCCAAATGCCATTTGATTTTTAAAATGAGCCTTCTGTTGAGGTTTGCAACCAATTTTACTTTATATAAGAGTTGGTTTGAAATATTGTAACTTGGAGATTTAAGGGATTTTCTAAGTAATATTTTTTTCATAAATATTGGGTCTGAGGTATTTAATTTTGCTGCCAGTTGCAGTTATCGCTGTAACTTGTGTTGCTAGTTGAGCAAAATTGGTTCTGTGACTTAGAAAATGTCTTTTACTGCACCACTTCAGTGTTGCTTTGAATAATGAAATCTGGTTTATATGCTCTTGTGATGGTGGTTGACATTAAAGTTGAGACTGACTGAATTGACTTGAACTCTTGACTTTGATGCTTTTCTTTTTAATATCCTCGCTAGATCTAGATCTTTGAAAGTTTTGGTTTCTGTGAAAGAATAAATCAATTTGGAATAGTAGAACCTACATTAATCTAAATAATCTGTTTCCAGATTGAGTACATTTTTATGGGGTGTTGATTTTTTTTCCTTTCTCTTATATTGCTGCAGAGGAAGATAGATAAATTTCTAGGTTTAAAGAGAATTGGAAAAAGCTTCAATGCAGAAGTTCGTAATAGGAAGGATTATCGGAATCCGGACTTCTTACTGCATGCGGTGAGGTATCAAGATATTGATCAGATAGGGTCTTGCTTCAGTAAAGATGTATTTGACCCACATGGATATGACAAAAGCGATTACTTTGATGAAATAGGTCAATAACAGTTCCTTCTACAATTCTCTCCTTCTATCTCTCTCCCTCACACTCTTGTGGCTGGGGGTACTTTATGCTGATATGTACAGTCTACTGTGGGTTCCATTATTTATTCATAGTATTCTCTAATTGGTGTTTTGTTCTTTGAATGTGTCATCTAATTTGGTTTTGTTAAACCTTTGCTAGCGTGCTGATTAAAAAATTTGCTAAGATTTGAGGCTTATATTTGTATGGTTCATAAACTGCCAGCTTTTTCTGTCAGATAAATTTCCTTGCTTGTTGATTTTATTCTGAAGGTTAACTGGTAATCCTCATACTTTAGCCATTGAGGGGTAAGGCTTTTATGCCCCCTTTTCTAAGTGTTATTTTCTATAAATTTCCTTCTACTGTCAAGGTTTTTTCCCGCAAAACAAAAAAAAAAAATTGACTTCAATTTGTATTTTTGGCAAACATAATTTCATGCTTACCTTTATCATGTTTTATAATGCAGAGGCTGACATGAGGCGTGAAAGGGAAAGAAAGGATCAAGAAAGTAAAAGGAATCAGAAGGTTGAATTTATTGCAGGAGGAGTGCAACCTGGAATAGTTGCTGCTGCCCCAAAACCTAACATACCCGTTCCAGGTGCGTGAAGATTCTATACAAGATAACTGTGTAATTTGTCATATTGTTTTCTTATAGTTTGATTGATTATGCTGGTGTCTGGTTTGCATCCAGTGCTGAATGCAAATGATGCTGCTGCAAGGGATGGTAGACAGAACAAGAAATCGAAGTGGGACAAGGTTCTCACCTATGCATACAGTTTTTGTTTCTTTCTTTTTTTTTTTTTTTTTCCTGGCCTTAAAAGATATTCATGGTGTCAATAAGTATCATTTTAATTGGTCTACTTATGTTAGGTGGATGGTGATCGAAAGAATCCTCTATCTACAGTGGGGCAGGATTCTCTATCTGCAGCTGGGGCTCATGCAGCAATTTTATCTGCTGCTAATGCTGGCTCTGGATACACTGCGTTTGCGTAAGTTTTTCTTGGAACATTTATTCTCTGACGTCATTCTCTGACCTTTTTTCTTCCTAGAACTTTTATCTTAACTTTGTTGAAACCAGACGTTACATAATGTCTTCACATCATGAGTTTGAATTTTAATGTCTATTGTTATGAGGGAAACATTCAAAGAAACAGTCCTCCAATTGAAAAAAGCATCTTTTTAGGTTTTTAAGGCACTGTCTTGGACTCTTGAACAAACTTTGATGGCTCCGACTGTTTTCAATAGCATAGCTCCTTCAAATACCCTCTTAATTTTTTTGATATTAATTAGCAAACTAGTGATTCAATTGTTCTTGGCTGTTCTTTAATTTTGTGATGACTAGAATATCATCATTATGTCTCACAAGTTTCGAAAACTTTTTATATTAAAGGGATATGTTACTTTGACATGTCTTTTGGTAATATGTCACTGTGATGCACACATGCATACTAAATATTTTGTTATCTCAATAATTGGATAAAAAGGCAAGCAGTCCTTACTGAGTCTGAAAATCAGGTTGTGTGGTCTGAAAGAAAATTTAAACCATTAAGTGGTTTTTGTGAACATTGACATAACTTAAGATAAATGCCATTTTCACAACTTTAGATAGGCCAGCTTCTCCTTGTCATACCTTTGTTCAAATTTATGTATATATCCCTAGGAGAAAATGCTAAAATGTAAAGCTTCCAGCGGATAATAGATTGATTTGGTTTTGTGATCTTAGCACAATTATTTGTTTGTGTGTGTTTTGACAGAGAAACTCGAGTCGTTTTTCATAAATGTAATGCTAATCATGAATGTTTCTGCTTTTGTAGTACAGCAGAACTTTGAATACAAAATTTAACCTTTGGATTGTTGATATATGATTATATACATATTTGTTGTTCATATCCTCTCTGGTTTACTTGGAATATCATGTGGTACATGTTTATTGGCCACCAAGGCAGTAGGGTCTAAGTAGCTTCTAGTTTAGAACTTGACGAATATATAAGGAAGGTAAAGAAATTTTTGGTTTTTTAAAAAAAAAAAAAAAATCATATACATATATATTATATTTTCTTTTAGCATTTTAGTTCCTTGCAGCTAAGCTCTTAAAGGATGCCGTTGCTCAGATATCTATTTCTTAAAATTGTAGGCAACAAAGACGGCGGGAGGCAGAAGAAAGAAGATCTAGTGAAAGGAGGTTGGAGAGAAGATCTTGAGCTGTTTATAATGGAATACATAGGCACTAATTTGGGACAACGTTAAATGACTCCTGGCATGATTGTGTTCAGATTTTGTCCAGCTTCAAAGTGATTACGATGTTGTTGCATTCTACTCTTCACACTGCGGTCTTTCCTCTCCCTCCCCCACAAATATAAGTGGTGTATGTTGTACAAGCTCCAATGCTCCAAGATGATTTGACTTTAAAAAAATTTTGTATGGGAATCCCAAGAATGAAGCCCAATGGCATTTGTATAATTGGTACTGTCAACAGCTGTTGCCAACTTATTTATCTGCAGTCCAATGGCTTTTAGATGAAAGCATTGGAGAGAAATAGTTTTTGTTGAAAATTGGATATTCTTGCTCTCCAGCTTTGTACTAGTACTAGACCCTAGTGTTGTTGAAAAAAGTTGAGTTGAATTGCCAAAGAATACGGATATTAGAACAAAATCACAAAAGTGATCTTTTTGAATTCGTTTTTTAACCTTCAGTCCTCACTCCCAAGTCAAAATCATGTCCTTTTTAACGCGTATGCCAAGCCCTGGCCGAAAGGTATGCAATTATTCAAAAGAAGTCTCAAAAGGACCCACGTCGTTCTGTGTTGGAGGGTATCTAATTATTCATGATTTTTTTTATGCAGTTTTTTTTCCTTTCTGGCTTTCTCCTACTCTCTATTGCCTACTGCCTAGTACATTGTTAGCATCTAAGGTGATCTAAATCACTTGACACAATCATCCTAACTCCACTACTTCTAATATTATCTTATTTTGGTACATCCAAAAGTTAAATTATTTTCTCTGTTACACAAAGAATGATTCTACTATTTTGGGTCAGTTAAAATGATTCTATTGGGATCTAATAGAGTAAACAACGAGTTTTCATACGGGTCAGTTAAAATGATTCTATTGGGATCTAATAGAGTAAACAACGTGTTTCCATACGAGGTTTAGCAAATTGTTTCCATACGAGGTTTAGCAAAATTTTAAGTTGATATCTTTAGTTACATTTATTTCTGATTCTCATTCTTAAACTAACACTGTTAGTGACTGTTGGAGGTGATTAAAAACGGTGAGTAAAGTCGGTAAATGAAGGTATGAGTTTTGTAGAGAAGGTTGTGGAGAGTCCAACAATGGTCTTAGAAGTGATTTTGGACTTTAGAATTGGTTGAAAAAAAGCCAAAAACTGTCAGCTTGGATACTACTAATATGAGCTGTTTTTGTTAATATGAGTCCGTATTCTACTAAAGAAAGCCACTTTAGCGTGTTAACTTGCATTGCGTTACAGTAAAAAGTTAAGAATCTGTTTAAATAAAGAAAACAATATTACTTTAAAGGTGAAAATCTAGAATAAATATGATATCAACTCAAAATTTTGTTAAGCCTCGGATAAGAATATGTCTTTCGCTCCTTCTGATAAGATGATTGTATGAAAAAATAGGGTCATTATATTCAACCCTGAGAGATAGTGGGTGAAAATTAGCTGTTCAGGTAAAATACTAAATCCCATAGGCAAAAGCGGCAGGCATTATCTTGAACGGCGAGCTGAAATAAAGTGAAGAGGGTTTGTATATTATTATTTAAAGCATAAATGGAAAGATGATGATGGTTGGGTAAGGAGGAGGGACCGAGGGAGACAGAGGCGTAAATAGCGTGAGGATTGGAGTTGTTATATAGAGAGAGTAACAGGCTCGTAATTCGAAGCTGGTGCTTGTCTTGGCATCAAATTAAGAGACGTTAGAGTGTAACAGAACCGTACACTGATTCACTGTGACACTGTTCTATCACACACGTTGGGGCCTAGTCACTCTCTCCCTTATTTAATTTCTTATTAATTTTGCATCAACCACACACGACTACCCAACAAAAACAACCCCTTTTTATAAAATATGTTTTTTGTTTTCCATGATATATCCCAACCCCTGTACTCTGTTCAAGCATATAATAAGTACAAAACTAATTACATAATATATATTTTTTTTAAACAAAAAAATAATTTCTTTTACCGAGTCTAAGGTTTGTCAAATGGGAAGTTAAACGGTATAAACATCTAAAATAACCACCACAAGTAACTTGACGATCAAAGAATAAAGAAATATATAAGTTTATATAATTTTTCGAATTTGAGTCTCCGTAATCCTTAATAGAAGTAATTATTGAAATTCTTATTTGACTGATAGTTCAGATTTCGAAGATTGGTTGATGTATACACAAGTTAATTCGAATATTCCGATCATAACAAAAAAAGTATAAACATTAAAAAAACTTAAAATAATTAGTAATAATCAATGATTTATTATTTAATAACCATTTTGATTATTCAGATTGCCATTAGAGTAGGAGACAAATTTAAAAAAGTAATGACTTTATAAATAGTTTTTTTTTTTTTTTTTTTTTTAAAACTCTATCCAAGGACTGAGATGGAGGTTGAGGATAATCTCAAACCCTTTATTTTCCGGTGATTCCTCCATAATCACAAAAGGCAAAAAGAAAAGGAAGAAGAAAGATAAGTTGACCCCATCTTTTTATTATATCCCTTGCCTCATGATGTCAAGTGGATGGCTGAGATTATTCTTGAATCAAAACCATAAACTGTAACAGTCAATACACATCATCATCACACCCTTTAAAAATAAATTTTCTTAAAAGAGGAGATTAAATTATATTACTGCTTAAAATATGCTTCTTAATGATGCTCTCATTAATTAATTACCTTAATATTTTATTATTCTTTATTTGGTAAATGAATCTGAGAGAATGTTTTTTAACAAGTTGAGTTGTAAAAATTTATTGGAAACACAGAGGTGGAGCCAACGGTAACATTGAGTTTGGAAGTTCATTAAGGGGCAATTTGGGGATTTTCTAAAAGTTAACGGCAACTTTTGTATAAAATGAAAAGCACATACATGGCCATGACTCTACAAAGAAAGAAGAAGCTTAGTGGGCGGCAACTGCTTTCCTTTCTCACTCTATTTCTTCTAGTTTTTCTCCTTCTCTCTTAGACTTTTTTTGTTCACACTCTCTTCTTTTTACTATCATTTTGATTCTTTTTCTTTTTTCTCCTTTTCCTTTTCATTGCTTCATCTATCAATTCCATTGCTTTCGTTACGTAAGCAATTTGAGAGTCTCTCTCTATTTCTGTTTCTTTTTCCATTCCTTGATTCATTTGTTAGATTCCCATTTCAGCTTACGAGCTAAAAAAAGCCATGGCTGCTCCAAAACCTGAAGAGATTATTCATCCACCAATGGACCAGCTTCAAGGCTTAGAGTACTGTATTGACTCCAACCCGTCTTGGGGTATGTCCACTTTTTTGTCTTTAATCTATTCGTTTCGTTAACTCATTGATTTTGTTGGGTGCTTTTTGTTCATTTTGGTTTTTTGTTTTTTTTTGTTTTCTCTATGCTTGTGAATGCAGGAGAGGCTATTGCTTTGGGATTTCAGCATTACATTTTGGCTTTAGGGACTGCTGTTATGATCCCCTCATTTCTTGTTCCTTTAATGGGAGGCACTGATGTGAGTCAGTTGAAAAATTTATATTTGAAGCGTTTTACGGTTACATGAATTTCATTTGTTAACTGTGATGATGGTTCAGGGTGACAAAGCGAGGGTGGTACAGACACTTCTTTTTGTAGAAGGGATTAATACACTTCTACAAACACTGTTTGGTACCAGGCTACCAACCGTGATTGGAGGGTCCTATGCGTTTATGGTTCCAATTATATCAATAATTCATGATCCATCATTGGCGAGTATTGAGGATAATCATGTGGTTAGTCTAATTCCAAATCTTGGTTTTATTTCTCAGTTTTGTATTTGCTTTATTTCATTAAAGTTGGATTCCATTGAGAAACAGAGGGAGTTCTTTAGTCAATATTCGTGTGGCCCACTTACCTAATCGGCTTTACTATTTATTTAATGTAAACAAATCTAGTATAGACCTTATCAGGTAGAAAGAAGATCTTCATTTTTCAAATGCAAGTCTAATCAGTGTGTCTGAGGACAAATTTAATAATTTAACTGGATGTTTGGATGCTTTTTTTTTTCTTTTTTCTTTTTTTTTTTGGGTTGTATATTGATTTGATGCTACAAAAGATTGGCACAAAGCCACTCACACAATTTGTTGATAGTGGGAGTGTTAGTGTTTGTTCCTTAAATAACCAATGGTTTTGTTTGTGTGTTCAGCGATTTCTTAACACAATGAGAGCAGTTCAAGGTGCTCTAATAGTGGCATCAAGCATACAAATTATTCTTGGATACAGCCAACTGTGGGCCATCTGTTCCAGGTGAAAATTTTATCTAAACTGAAGTTTCAACAATCTTCAATATTAGTCAGAGTTTATTGATTAAATGAGATTAAATTTTGCCTTTCAGGTTCTTTAGTCCCCTTGGAATGGTTCCAGTTATTGCTTTGGTGGGTTTTGGCCTGTTTGATAGAGGCTTCCCTGTGGTATAGTAACTATTATCAGTGGCATTGTTTTCATGTTATAATTTTCACAAATTAAGATGAAAGATTGAAATGCCTCATGCAATTAACTGTTTGGTCCCTTTTAAAATTTTTCTTTCAGGTTGGAAGGTGCGTGGAAATTGGCATTCCTATGCTTATACTATTTATAGCCTTGTCACAGGTCTTACTACCTCTCCTTTAATCATCAAGAAAACATGCATTTACAAACATTTCATATTGCAGAATTGGTTACATCAGATTAATAAGAAAATGGAAGTTGGCAAATTTTCAGTGCAATATGGTGCCATGTTGCTAATAGAGAATTAAAAAAAAAATTATTGAGAAGGTTATTTATAAAGTCACTTTGGTGTTATTAGTGCTACTAATAATGTAATTTAAAATGTTTGTGAAGCTTGAAACTTACTTTGAAGAAAATTTAAAAGAATTAATAAGTGAAATATTCATGCACTTAGAACCGAGAATAGCATTCTTGGGGGCAAAACTTTTAGCATTTTTTGTTAATTGCATTTGCCTGCGCCTAATTACGTTCTCATTAGCAAAAGAAATTAAGAGCTATTATAAATGCATGCTGATTTTCGAATTCTGTCTTGTGTTCTGTTGCAGTACTTGAAGAATTTTCTGACAAGACAATTGCCAATAATGGAGAGATTTGCTCTCCTGATATCCATCACAGTGATATGGGCATATGCACACCTCTTGACAGCCAGTGGCGCATATAAACATCATCCAGATGTTACCCAAATGAATTGCCGAACTGACAAGGCCAACCTCATTTCCACTGCTCCATGGTTCATACCGAAACACTGTCTCAGTGAATATATACTCATTAAAAGACAGATGATTGAAAATATATGCTGCATTTTCTATTCTTCTAGGAAGCATGGTTGAGTCAAAGCCATTTGAGCAAGTCAACCTAAGATATTATTTATAAACATCTTATTTGGTAATGGGGAGTTAATGTTGTCACTAAAGGAAACTTATCCCGAACAAGACAGGAAATTCTTTTCAAGTTATTTGTCCTTCAAATAATTAGAAGCTTGTGAGGACCACATAATAGGATATGTCAAAGTGTACTAATGAAAATTTGAAAAAGTTGTCTAGAAGTGGCACTAACTGTTTTAAACTTTGGAAAAGTTTATTGGTGTCATTCTATTGCTATTGCTTTTTGACCATGAAATTTGTTTCAACCAGGATAAAAATCCCATATCCTCTTCAGTGGGGTGCTCCTACATTTGATGCTGGTCATGCTTTTGGGATGATGGCTGCTGTTCTAGTCTCATTAATTGAGGTATAACCTGTTTATTCTTTTCAATTCAATGAAAACTGAAGTTTTTTAGCCATGATAATGTGATAATGAAAGTAAAGTTTGTCTTAACAGTCAACTGGAGCATACAAGGCGGCATCACGTCTAGCAAGTGCCACTCCACCTCCGGCTCATGTACTTAGCCGTGGTATAGGCTGCAGGGAATAGGCATCCTACTCGATGGTCTCTTTGGAACTTTGACGGTTCTTCAGTCTCCGTGTAAGTGTCTCTCTTCCTTCAAATTTTGCTTTTAATGCAGATGAGATTAATTTTGAGAAAAACAACAGAGAAAATGTGGGGCTGCTTGGAAGCACTCGTGTTGGAAGACGCAAGGCCATTCAAATCTCAACTGGCTTTATGATATTCTTCTCAATATTGGGTTTGTGTCTTTGTGACCGATTATTGCAAATTCTGTTTAAGAATCTAAGTCCTTGATGTTCTTTTTTTTTATAGTCAAGTTGAATTCTTTTTCCTGCAGGGAAATTTGGAGCTTTGTTTGCATCAATCCCCTTCCCAATATTTGCTGCTGTGTACTATGTTTTGTTTGGTCTTGTTGGTGGGTTTGCTTGGTTTCTTTTTCATTATACTATTTACTTGTCTTTTTCTTCTTTCTGTATCTGACGGTTACTCTCTTCTTGTTTAAAGCATCTGTGGGGCTGTCATTTTTGCAATTCACAAACATGAACTCAATGAGGAACCTCTTCATCGTTGGTGTTGCCCTCTTCTTAGGTTTGTCTATTCCTGAATACTTCCGTGAATACACTGCCAAGGCTCTTCACGGCCCTGCTCACTCCAAGGCTGGATGGGTGAGTTATTTGTTATACATGTTTCCTTTTAATGCTTAAAACTCTCAGCATTTGACAACCTGTTACATTCTCTGTCACTTGTTTTTACATAAAAATTCTTAGCACCTCGAAAGCTTATAAATTAGATAATTTCTGAAGTGATTTTGCTAACAATTATCCTGAGAATCCCAATCTAAACTTCTGTTCATTGGTGGCCAGTTCAACGATTTCCTGAATACCATATTCTTCTCATCTCCAACTGTTGCACTGATTGTCGCTGTTTTCCTAGACAACACACTTGATTACAAAGACAGTGCCAGAGATAGAGGCATGCCCTGGTGGGTGAAATTCAGGACATTCAAAGGAGACACCCGGAACGAGGAGTTCTACACTCTCCCTTTCAATCTCAACCGTTTCTTCCCTCCATCATAAAGTAATGCAATTCCAAGAGAAAGATGTGAGAGGAAGAGCATCATCTCCAGATAATGGATATATGATTTATCCAGCTATCTGAGTTCTGCAGAGAAGAGTGAAACAGAGATCCATATGTTTTTGCATGGCAGAGAAATGACAACTCCGTTTTCTCTTCCTTCTCGTATGTAAATTTCACTCGGGTTATTTGAGTTTAATCCAAATATTATTCTTTTTGTCCCTTGCATTCAGTTTGATTCATTTGTAGAAATATCAATGTCTCTTGCCGCTTTATGTTCTCAGTTGAGTCTGCCATTAATCAGTGTTAACAGTGTGGAACAAATATGGAAATAACATAAAGACTGTTAGTTTCTGAAAATTTTAGTAACTAAAACTAAAACAACGTTGCAACCAACCAAAAATTAGCTGACTTAACTTATACGACAAACACTATTATATTTAATTACAATGATAAAAATTTATTGAAACTTATGAATGGAATGAATGAGTAAAAAAAAGGGGGACAAAAATTTACAACTCTATATTGCCTTCCTTGGAATAAAAGGTTCTCAAAAAGCATTCAGAGGACATCTAGTATGATCTGCACATGCATTCTGGGCACCTTGGTTGTCGATAAATACTTCGACCATACCCCCTTACACGCACCCTTTGACCTTCCTCAATCATCTTTCTTACTCTATCTTCAAATTCATTCCATCCTATGGTGCTGTTCTCTGACAAAATTGCTGCAAGCCTCTTCTTGTTAGGTCGCAAGTTAGGAGCATGCCCGCCACCATAGTAAGTTCGGAATCCGGACACCAGAGATGATAGTTGGCTCCCAGAGTCGGTCATGGCAAATACATCAGCAGTTGCACAGGCAATAAAATCCAGTGCTGCCAGCTGCACCCAGAGTTATTCTAGACAATGTTACTAAACAGATAGTTCAACTACTGGCCAGAGAGATTGTTTAGGCATGTTTAAGTAACATTTCCAAAGAAATACTATTTTACCTGAGAGGAGAAATTCGTAAAAGGTTCAAGTTCACTTTTTGTGAGGAGTGTTTCCTTGGTTACCAAATTTGGATAGAGGCTGGTGAAGGGATCCATCCTGGATTTTCCTCCATATATTTGAGAGCCAGCTAGATAAATGTAAGTTCCACGCTTAAAACCAAGAGCAGATAGAATAAGTGCTGCTTCTTCGGGTGTCAGTGGGCATCTCCCCAGCTTTCTCAACTCTGCCTGAGAAATAGGCCTGCAAACATCAATAAAATGTAGGAGGCCAATCACCAAAATGTTTTGTGTTCATTGAACTAATATTTAAGAAATCATGACTTGAAAATCTTATAAAAGTCATACTTCGAGTTCTTCAATCGTTCAATCAGCAGAGGGAAATGGATTTCTCTGTATGATTGAAGTTCCTTTTTCTCGTTTTCTCCACCTCCGAAATCACATTGGGAGTAGGCCACCATATCCTCTTCAAATCTCAAATGTAAAGCAAGATATTTAGATGGATCTCTTTCACTGCCATGATGTTTGGAGGGAGTGTTGGGCATGAAGTTTCCAAGCAATTGTTTGTCCAGAACACTGCGTGCAGAATGATATTTTCTTATCCTTGTGACCAATGTTGAAGCAGCTTGTTGAATTTTTGGGACAAACTTCAACGCATGGAAGTTACATTTGCACCTCAATCTCTGTTGAAAGTTCAAGAATATAGCACCAAGTCATGAAGCCAAAAGTAAAAAATTACAGGATACAATATTAGTGTAGAGCTCCCACATCACAAATATCAACTAAAATTGAAACAAGGAATGAACTTAACCTGAAGATTGGAAGGCAATGGATCAAAGCCTAGTCGATTTCCAAATCCAAGGAAGTGAACGATTCCGTTCTGCGCTAGGAGAGGAAGTACTTTTCTAACATAATCAATGGGCTTAGCCTCCTTCACAATATCTGCATCAGTAATCTGAGAAAATCAAGACAAAATGTTTAAGAAAATGTTCTGAAAGAGGACAGCAGAGTATTAGCACAAAATGAGCATAGAAACTAAGAAGTTAACATACTAGGCTGCCGATTGCTTCAATATCTATAGATTTCAAATGAGGAGGAAGCTCTTTGACAATATTTATTTCATCCTTCACCATGTTCACAAAATACTCCTCTTGGTAGATATCACCAAACTGGCTGCACTTCCATCAAAACATCTATGAATATTTGCCAATTGATAGTAACTACATTTATATCTTGGACAACAACATTGACCAACTCAGGGGAAAGCCAGAACATTAATGAAAAAAGCAGCCAACACATATCAGAAGTAAACATTTCATAGCTTTATTACAGACATAATTGCAAACCTGGGATCCTTCCATACATTGCTGTAAAGAAACCTCGGAAGAACTAGAGTCGCATTAAGCAAAGATGCCACAGCAACTGCATTGCAAATCTGCAGGCAAATGACTATGTGTTAATAAAATTTGAATGGCAATTAAAAAGCAAGAGAGTGTACAGAGGCTTCACCCAACTAATCTGCAAAGAAAAAACCAGTAAATTGATGATCAAGTTTATCAATTTAAATTTATTAATTGAAATCAGAAGAAACCTTTATTTTCTCTTGGAAANGGGTCCTTCCATACATTGCTGTAAAGAAACCTCGGAAGAACTAGAGTCGCATTAAGCAAAGATGCCACAGCAACTGCATTGCAAATCTGCAGGCAAATAACTATGTGTTAATAAAATTTGAATGGCAATTAAAAAGCAAGAGAGTTTAGAGAGGGCTTCACCCAACTAATCTGCAAATAAAAAACCAGTAAATTGATGATCAAGTTTATCAATTTAAATTTATTAATTGAAATCAGAAGAAACCTTTATTTTCTCTTGGAAATTGAAATGAACGTAAAGAAAGCAACTTAGATACTTACAGCAACTCGTTGTTGATTGAGACCACCATTTGCACTCACCATAATATGGCCATTAGTTTTGTCAGGCTTCCCTGTCTCAACAACGCATTGAAGGAATTAATCATGTTAACTGGTCGACATTCAAATTCACTAATCATGCTAACATCAATGTTACTCTACATGAAGCAATTAATAAGAGTACTTATATGAATGAATCATTAAGAAGAACGCTCAATTACCTATATTCGGAGTTCTCCTATCAGCACAGGGTTTCCATAAAGCTGCCTGCTGATATGGTTCCTTCCAGAAATTTGCTTTTTCTTGCTTGATCTCTTTCTAGAACATGGTAATGGTTTCAGAGTCTTGAGGGAAGAAAGAAATCTATTCATCTGTTATAACAAACTTATATAATATAATGTATTGGAGCATGTAAAATCATGAAGCAAACCTCTTCTAGAGCACTGGAAGCCAAACTCAGAAGCCGGCCATGCATCTTTATTGGCGGTTTATCTTTGTTCACGTAGGCAACAGTATTCTCCTTTGCAAAATGAAGTAAAAGATTTTTAAAGAACAATTTCAATCAAATATCAACTAGTTCTACATGCCATCCTAATAAAAAAAAAAAATTCAAAGTCCTACCTCAAGCCCTCTTGAATCTTTCGAGGTTGAACTATTCCGAATATTTACCGAATCAAATATTGACACCATAAGAGAATCAAGCAGGAAAAAGAAACTCAGCAATACAAACATACATGCAATTGATCTAACATGCCTACGAAACCACAAATGCCTTTTCCCCAGGTGGGCTCCTTTACAAGAATTAAACTTCCCAGAATCATTTTTCAACCCATGAAGCAATGCAACTTTTGAATTCCAGTTATATTCTCCTCCCCATGTTCTCCTCCCTATAGAAGGATCACTTCCTGGTAAAGTTTCCGAACATCTGACCTGATGGTTCTTCATCCCGGAAGATAATTCAACCTTTTTAAATTTCTGATGTGGACTTGGAGGCCATTGCTTTACCATAATTATTCTTCAATGAAAGTTCATCTAACCAGAACTAAAGCACAACATTATCATCACATGTGACATTGATATGACTAAGAAAATATGGCCTATGATAAACACAAACTTCTTGAACGTAAATTACAAGAACCCTCATCATGTGAATTTCTATTTAAAAACTCACTTCTTAAACGACAATTACAAGAAACTCTAGAAGGCTGAACCTTGAAAATGATCGAGCAACTCATTTGATCAAGTTTAACAACAAGAGTAAGAACGATGTTTAATAAAATAACTTGTTCAAATTTAAAAAAATATTAATTCAAAGTGACGCCAGGAAGTTGGTGACAGAGATTTGTAAATGCAGATGAGTGAAAGGCAAGTCATGTTTGAAAACTCAGTCCCACTTTACAAACAAACCAAACCTTAGAAAACAATATTCATATATATACCTGTAACAACTACATACCACCAAACACAACAAACCAACCTTTCCCAGATTTCTGCCCATTTTGGAAGGAATTTAAGTCTTGGACTTATATAAAGCAAGAAAAAGTTCTTCAAACTCTACCATTAAAGAGTTCCTTACTTCAAATGAAGGTGACATAGTTTGAACAATATGGCGGGCCCCTTTTTTTTTTTTTGGACTGAGGTATCTGGGCCAGTTTACACGCACCTCAACTAATCCCCTAGGATTTTGAAACTACCGATCGGATAAGAGCTCAAGTGGTTACTCCTATTAGCATCTGAGGAGGGACTTGAATTCTTAAATAATACACTCAAAAGTCCCTATAGAACCACTGGACCACCCAAGGTGGCCCTTTTGTACAAGAGCAATGTATACTACTTAATATTTCATGAATGTATTATCATAATTCAGAAAACTAAGCTCCTGCATTTGTTGGCCTTAAACATACGTTGACGGCTAGATCTTTGGCTATAGCTAGTTGTCAATAACGTGGCCAGACGGTTAAATCTAACTGTAAATCTGGTCAGAAAAGATCATATCGGTGCACGATCAGCTAAATTCAGCCGATCGTGCGCCAACACAATAACTCCTACCACCCTCCAAAGGTGATGACCGATTGTTAGTATTTAATGGGTGAGTGAGATATTTTTGTTAATTTTTAATATTTTATTACATAAGTGTTTATTAAATTAACAAACTAGGATCCTATTTTGCTAATTTTCAAATCTCGCTTTGTGTTAACCACCAAACTCTTACTTTTTCAAAGACGTTATAAATTTTATCTAAAATAATAAAACAAAACAGACCCATAATTTCTTGAAGTATCAGACTTGGTCCATGTTCCTTTGTAGAAAAATAAATTAATATGGATAATCCAAGAAAGCGTAAACAATGTGAGAATGTCTGTGTCAAACATGAAACCTAAACAATTTTATGATTCTAATTTACAGGCGAAATGTTATATTGAATTTTAATGATAATTAACTTGAATTTTAAAATTAAATCTTGTTCTAATCTTATTTGATTTGTTTTATATAATCTCACAAACAGCACCATCAAACTTCACTATCTTCAGGCTAATCAAATTTCAATTTTGCAATTAACCATGAAAGGAGCACTCATTGTTATCTTGTTCATCTTTGTTGCTTTATCTGGAGATAATGCCTCCAGAATCAGTCCGATTGATGCAGTCACTGCAGCAAAAAATCCATCGTGGTGGTAGATTCCTAGGTGGGGAGTTGCCTTACCACCCAATTCCGCCAAGGTGGGGGTGGCCCTACCACCCAATTCCGCTTTTCACATCTCCACCAAGTATTCCTAGGTGGGGGTGACCCCGTCACCCAATTCCACCATTTTCCGGTATGCAATTAAACAATGTTCTACAACTCCACTAGTTTAATTGTATGTTGAATATTTGTTGTTTATTGTTAGAAATAATTGATGTTCTTAATTTGTAAGCAAAACCCAACGTCTTGTTGGTTAGACTTAAAATATTGTTTGACTGAAATAATTAATAAAATCATTATCATTGCTCTAGTTGTGTTTGGGATTATTTATACCTTATTGGTTAAACATCAAAATATAATCTAATTATTTTTAATTTGAATTGAAAAAATTTAAATTATATTATTTTTAAGTAAGTTAATTTAATTTTTTATCCATTCAATATGTATACCGTATATGTAACTTAACGATGTAGAGAGTCGATAAATAATCATTTAAGACTTAAGCACAGTGAAGGGCATTAGAATTTAAAGCTACTGTGGATATTTTTCGCTGCGCTCTTGTTGCTTTATCTCTTTTGTGACGTCTGAGCGGCATTGAGCTTTGATTACAGATTGTAAATATTCAAAATTTACGTGGGTTGCTTTGATTTATGCACATGCAGAATTTTTACCCCTGTACGCCTATTGGGCGCCTATAAGATGCTTGATGAAATGCCTGTGTGTGATGGAAATTCAATTGTTCTTAGGGAAAATAATTTGCTTCTGTAATTTATATGTCTTGAAATCTTGATATTGTCATCAAGAATTTAGTCATTAGCTTTTGCTTTCTGGTTTCTGTAAATTAAATTATGCTTATTTGCTTAATATTTTATGCAGGTTGAATCTTGTTGCCTTCATAACAAAGCTTTGTTTAGTTGGTTGCATATCAGCAACTAAGTTTTACATTATACTATGGATCCTCGTTACACCGGGGAGATCTTGAAGTTAGTCCATTTAATTATCCTGTTTTGTTAGGGATTATAATTGAACTTGAATTTAATTCGTGTTTTATGTGCTTGCAGGCATTTGGAGAAGCAGAATGAGCTTCTTACTGAGGCCCATAATTCAATGTCTCATGAATTACATAAACTTTAGGTTCATTTATAGTATTCTTTTATTGGGTTTTGATTTCTCTTGTTATTTTGGCATTGTATTATACAGTCTTAATGCAATCAAAGACCAATCATTTCTTTTTCTTTTGTTTTTGAGGTCCTTGTGTAGAAAATACATTTATGTGCCTGAGAATCTTCGATTACAGAAAATTATGGTGTAACAGATTCCTGAAATTCTCTCTTTATGGTTATTACTTGGAGTAGAGCAGCATTAAAATTTCATGTTTAACGGTTTGCAGGTTGAGGAGGAGATACTGATGCGTAAATTTTACGAGCTTATGACTGCACAGGGTCTAACTAAAAAGGTATGCTTGTCTCCATATATGTATTAGTCTACAGGACACTTTGTGTATTTGATTATTGTTTGCTAAGTTACTGGAAGAGCGTCTTTTGATATATAACTCTGGCACTTGGAAGAGAGGTAGGAAGCAAATATATCTTATTTTATTTTATTCACATTTTTTTTTGGTTGTTAGATATGTAGCAGGTAGTTTTTCTTCCTACCTATCAGTCACCATGTATATGAGTTGAATTACTGTTGAAACCACTTACTGTGGTTGAAGGGCTTAGTTTAAAGAAGAAGACATGATATGATTTTGAGTGACACAAATTGTATTTGATGTTGGTAGAACTAGCCTTTGATGGTGGACATATGTTGCCTTTTGGTTTTATTAACTCAAGTGATAATGCATGAGGTGGTATATAGAAAGGGGTTTAGATCACATCTTACCAATCCAAAAAAGAAAAAAATGAGTACTGAAAGGAAAGTTGATCCTTTCTAGTATATTCAAAGGAGTAATATTAGGTTCACAACCCAATCTTACAACCTCCAACGTAGTAGCTCGCAAATAGGTCTCACTAGCCTAATTGTGAGTTGACATGTCAGGAGTTATGAGAGAAGGTTGTGAGATGGGGTTATGGACCTAGCATTACTGTAATCAGAGTTTGGAAGTGTTAAATTGATTTCTAATAGTTCTGTCTAATCTAAGGTTTTCAGCAATTTAAAGATTATTTGAATGTTTAAATTCTTGCGCTTAGTTCTTCTGTTTATTTCTTTTTTTCTTCTCTTCATCTTTTGACTCAGAAAGAAGAAACTGTTAATGTTACCAATGATGGTGAAAATGGACACTCCACTGCTTTAGTTTGTATAATTGGCAGCGATCAACAGTGAGGATCACGTGTGTTCAATTTTACTCTATTGTTTCAATTTTTTTGTCAAATTGAGTGTTTGAAGTATCAAATGTAGCCCTTTATAAAGTCTGAGTGATTATATGATCATATTCAGTAAATAATTTAAATTTAAATTTATTAAACTGCATTTACTGGGTCCATAAAATGAACATTCAAAGCCATTTAATTTTGGGGATTGGCAGTTTCAGGTTAATTTTTGTCGAAGTTAACAGAGTACTTCATTCATTGTGTAGATCCATTTTGACAAGTCTATTTCTCAAAAATGTTATCACTTGACAAGTCTGTTTCAATTATCTGTCTGATGAAAAACAAATATATGTCCATTGGTTAGGATCATCTGTATTGCAGTGTGATTAATAATTGAATCTAGTGCTGTGACAAATTTAATTACTCATTGACAAACAAAAATAGGATCAGCTGACCACACGAAACTGAATTATATTATGATTAATTCTATTTGTCCTCACTAATGATCTGCATATCCATAGTTCCCTGGTTAAATTGATACACAGAAGGTACAATTCGACAGTAAAAGTAAAACAATGTGTATTTGTAAAGATTTTGCCACTGCCATAATATTCACTGGAAAATAGTGAGTCCATTTCAAGTATATTTCAAATTCTACTTTCAAGAATTGGGATGATTTTCAATACCATTTTGCTGTCTACCAAATTATTTTGTTTTATTGGTCACTGTCAATTTATCTGTCTATGTGTGTTAAATTGTGTCAGGTATAGTTACAACTTTGCTTTGCTAAATTACTAGTGGTGACATGATTTCGTAAATATGGAAACAGATTAGAACTGTGAAAAGAAAACAAAATCGAGACTTCTATTCCACGGTCAGGTCATTGCTACACTCTTTTCAAAGTTAGTTCTGATTTTTTTAAGTGTACTTAGGACATCAGTTATGTCAATTCTCCTTTCTGATGATTCCACAGAGCAATCCACGGCCAGTTCCAGTGTGGACAAAATACAATCCTTTTTAGCAGTGAAATTTTCTTCTCCAAGCAAATTGGCATCTGTTATTTCAGTTACTGAATCAGGTAATGCCTCTTTTACCCAGCACTTCAGGCTTCTGGCTCCTCAAACATGTCATCTGTGGGCTTCTTTCTGGTAAATGTTTCCATCAACAAAATACCAAAGCTGTAGATATCTCCTCTTGCAGAAACAATTCCTTCTGATCCATACTCTACATGATGTTCACAGGTTATTTATTAGAACCAGAGGAAACAAAACCTGCTCTGTGAGCAAGCCTAGAAACATAAACACATATAAAGACACGTCTGCAAGCAAAATATAAATTTAGATCATAAACTTAAAAGTTTCCTGGTGCCATATATCCGATGGTGGCCAAGGTGTTGGTTTGTATACAGAATCCCGTCACCTAAGAGTTTTGCTATGCCAAAATCACCCACATGTGCAACAAATCTCTGTCTAGCAAGACATTGCTAGGCTTCAATACAATGTATAATAGGTGTTTGAGAACGTGGATGAAGATATTCTAAAGCTGATGCAACATCTATCATTATGTTTAATCTCTGTAGGATATCCAACAATAATTTGAGAATACAACCATTTTTCCAAACTCCATTAGGCATGTAATCAAGGACGAAGGCTTTGAAGTCAAAGTTAGAACAACTACTAATAATTTTAATAAGATTTCGGTGACGGATTTTGCTCATCACTTCACATTCATCATCAAAACTTTTTAATGCCTTTTCTACCTGCAAATTGAAAACTTTAATAGCTATGTCTGTTCCATCGGAAAGTTTTCCTTTGTATACTGATCCCAAGCCCCCTGTACCAAGCAAATTGCTTTCGTTGAATCCGTTTGTTACAAGTCCAATTTCTGCGTATGAGATTCTTCGCCATGTTGCTAGAGTTAACCTATCTTCCGTGTCAAAAAAATTTGCATTCCTCTTCCGACATCTTAACAAAACTAACACGAGCTAATACTAATACTGTTGTTGCAACTGCTGATAATATATATATCATCTTAAAGCTGACTTTCTTGCTCTTGGATCCTAGATGCGTACTAGCTTTGCATGGGGGTACTTGCAACTGGGTAGCACCACAAAGGGCACTGTTCCCCATAAATGATTCAGCTGAGAAGTTTGCAAACGATCCTCCTGTAGGAATTTCTCCTTACAATCTATTGAAAGGCACATTTATGTATTTAAGGTACAAGAGTTTCTCAAGAGACTTTGAAATTGCTCCAATGAGACTATTACCGGATAAATCTAAGAATTCCCAGCTAAACAAGTTTCCAAGTGATTCCGGAATAGAGCCCTGTATTTTGTTATGTGCAATGGAGAATTCCATCAAGTTTTGCAAGCCTCCGATGCTGCTAGGGATTTCACTTGATAATTCGTTCTTTGAAATATCTATTTGAGTCAGAGCCTTTAAATTTTCAATATCCGCTGACAGGCTCCCACTGAGTGAATTCATTGACAAATTCACATCCAAAATATCTCTGAGGCTCCATAAGGTTGAGGGTATCCTAGAAGTAAAATTGTTGGAACTTTGGTGCAAGACTTTTAGTGAAATAATATCACCTAAGCAGGATGGTATTGATCCATAAAGCTTGTTATCACTCAAATATAGGTCACCTACGTTCCGTAACTGACAAATTTCTTCTGGAATGAAGCCTTGCAATCTATTGCCTTCAAGATTTAGAACTTGGAGCATTCTCATTTTTCCAACTGCAGATGGAATTGATCCAATCAATTCATTGTTTCCAAGGCTAAAGGTTGTCAAGTTGCTTAACTTGCTGACTTCTTGGGAAATGCTTCCCTTAATCTGACAATTATCTGCTTTAAAGATTGCGAAACTGGTGAGGTTTCCAATGGAAGCTGGAAGGGTGCCATTCAATGGATTATCAGATATAACTATTCTTCTCAAATGCTTACAATTTGACAAGGGTGAGAGAAAGCTTAGTTCTGTAGTGAAAGATTCTCTTGTCAACTGGTTAGAGGCTAGGTCGATCCGTTCTAGATTTCTCAAATTACCAAGTGTAGTGGGAATAGGGCCAGAGAATGAGTTTAGGGATAACGCCAGGAGGTCAAGGTTAGAAGCATTGGAGATAGAGTTGGGGATTATGCCTTGGAGTTGATTATCCCATAGGTAAAGTTTCCTAAGATTTGGAAGCCAGAGGCCTATATCAGATGGAAGATGGCCCGAGAGCTGGTTCATGTATGGTGCAAGGAATTCTAATGTTGAGATATTGAAGATTGTAGATGGGATGGGGCCAGTCAAGCTGTTATTGTACAGATTTAAAATCACAAGATTAGGAAGATCACCAAGCTCAGGTGGGATTGGACCTGTCAGTGTAAAGAACAAATGGCTAAGTCTCTAGCTTCAATATATATATTAATTTAAACTAAATGTTATGATATGTTATACAACTATTTAAATAGTCAATCTTTAGTGCAGACGTTATAAAATTCTCATATTGTTAAAATAAATAACATTGTTGACTAAAATGTGTATAAACATACCAGTCATTCAGTCAAGCTGCTACCACCTAGCTCTAGTTCCCACAGCGATGTACAGTTGGCTAGAATTCTTGGAATAGATCTTGCAAATTTATTACAAGGCAAAGTATTTCAGGTATTAGAAGCGCGCTACCCAGTGGAAGATCATAGAAACTATTCTTAAGGAGATTGATTCCTTTGCAAAAGGGAATGGTTTGATTATCTGAGAATGGAAGTTGAACCTGTAATGCGGTGATTGATACCAGTTCTTAGTCTCTCCAAAGCCTTAAGAGAACCTAGTTCTTCTGGTATTTCACCTGCACATAGACTTTTATCAGAATTCTACTCATCATACAACATCAACTCTTCACCTTGAAGTCAGAATTTAAACAGCTTTTAATAACATTGTACTATAAATTGTAGTGTTATACTTTAGGTTAGTGGATTAGGAAGGTCAGTGGACAATCAAGTTGGACACTAGCTCTGTTTAAATTTTAGAGACATTTCAAGGAGTGTCAATTGTGATTTTAAGGTGGTATGTGAGGAATTTAAATACAAGAGTTTTAATTATACTAATATGTTAAATAATTAAACAAAGACCAAAAGTTAAATATTTAGATCTACTAACAGTAATATTTGAACCAAAAAGATGAAGTATTACCTTCCAAATTGTTGTTGTCAAGGTAGAGCTCCTTCAGCAGGTTCAGCTTTCCTATTCTTCTTGGTATGGTTCCTGTGAATCTATTGTTATCTAGAGATATACGTACAAGCTCTTTACATTGCCATTAACTGGATGGAATTGAACTAACAAATTGATTGTGATGAAGAATCAGATATTTGAGAACAGGAAGGTTTTGACACATATTGTCAGGGAGGCTGCCAGACATTCTATTCATGGCAAAATTGATGTTTTTCAAGGAAGAGATGTTGAACATGGCTGATGGTATGGGCCCTGAAATCAGGGGGTTACCATAGAGGATGAATCTGTCCAGGTTAACCAAATTACCAATCTCGTTTGGAATGTATCCATGTAGATCATTGTTCATGAAATCTAAAGTCCTTAATGTTGAGATGTTGCATATGGAAGGTGGGATAGGACCGGTAAAATCGTTATCCGAGAGATACAGGTGTTGAAGTTTAGGCAAAGAGTCGAACCAAGATGGCATCTCTCCCTCTAAGTTGTTATCTTCAAAATTCATGAGTTCCAAGCTTCGTAGATTAACCAGCTCCATAGGCAGAGAGCCATGGAAACTATTGTTGCTGAAGCTTATCTGAACAAGGGATGACAAATTTCCTATGTGTGGCGGAATGGTTCCTGTAAGAGCCATTGAGGTAAGATTCAAGACTGTGACTCTATTGTTGACATCACAAGTGATCCCTATCCAGTGGCAAACAGACGTAGCAGCAGACCAGTTGTTTGCCAAGAAATTGTGAGGGTCATCGGTGATTCGAGCTTCCAAGGCAAGAAGAGAAGACTGATCTGTGGTAGTGTTAGTTGCTTCAATAGCTAAGCAACTCATTGCACAATACAGAACCAACGATGATACAAAATTGATGAGAAAACAATGCAGATCCATTATTGTAAGTTAAGATATGGGATTCTGATCAAGGATGAGTCTGAGACATAAGCACCAATAAAGGAGTGAAATAAAGGCATGAATGATTATATGGTTTATTAAACAAATAAATCTGGTGGGCTCTAGACATGAATATTTTGTTCCCTATTTTGAAAAATCGACCTCCACGAGATACTTTCCGATATAGTTGATGGGTATGTTTAGTATTTTTATATTAATTGGCTGCATTTCCCTTTTTTTGTTCATTTTAACAGGGTTGGTATACATTACCGAGTTCTGCATGGGTTATTAAATATTTGTTTTCAAACAATATGTCATTGTTCAAACCAAGCAAAGTTGGCTTTTTATAGTATATATGAATATGATAAAATCCGAAATCATTTAAAGTATGTTAATTATTTCCCACGTGAGAGATTATCTCACGTTTTATGTTACGTTTCTCGAAACTCACAGGTCTTATAGTAAAAATATTAAAAAATTAACCTACTTTGAATTGCCACTGTGTTCTAAATAATTGGTCTTCATTTGCCAATCTATCTCCTTTATCTTTAAGAATATAGAAAGGAAAAGAGAGGCAGCAATGGGTAGCAAATTTTCAATATAGTATTGGCAACTTGTATGGTGTTTCAGTTTATTACAGGGCTGCTTCAACTTGATGATTAAATAATAGAAAAATGTTGAATATGTGATCATCTTCCTATCTCTTACATATTCAGTTCTTGTTTAGTATGCATTCATATGATCTTCAAGCAAATCTAAGGTCAACTCAACTCAAAGATATTGTTTCCTTTATTGATTCAACCATCTCCCAAGCGTTCAAGTCAAATTTCGTGGGTTGGCTTTCTTCCAGAAAATTAAATGTTTCCATAGGTGTACACTTTTCCTTGTTTCATACTCTCCGAATGACATTAGTTTCATCTTTAGATAGACATAAGTAGTGAGTTTGGAATACTCTGGTGCAATGCAAGTCATTAATATGCGCAATCGGACTGCGTTTGTTTTACCTTTTCAAAGCCTATTCCACTATTCTATCTATCAAAACAATAAAAATGAGGGAAAATAATAGAGTTATCGAAAAGTTTACACCGAATTTATGTATCGAATGACGTGATAAAATCTTGACCGTTGATTAATATTAATTGATAATAAATCAATGGTCAGGATTTTATCATGTCATTCGGTATATAAATTCGGTGCACACCTATCAGTAACTGTAGCATTACTAAAAAATGAGTATTTATTTAATATTCAAACAAACTAACTTTCAAAATCTCATTCGACTTTTTGACTGTTGTCTCTCGCATGACTTTTATCTCTCTCTCTCTCTCTCTCTCTCTCTCTCTCTGTGTGACAGAACTAACATAAATGATATGGTATTTAAGCCCCACTTAAACTCCTGTTCTTTTAAGTCTCAAAATCAATTAAATTTAAATTTATTTTATTTTATTTAAAACTAACATTTTTTAATTTATTTTATCTGCTCTCTCATTACTTTTATCTATTCTCTCTATCAACTCTGAGAAATGACATAACTAATGCTATGTGGCTACGACATGAATCCATGTTGTAATTGTTAATGGAATATAGGTGTACAAAAAATCTTAAGGGTTGATTATTAATAGTTTCGTATTATTAATTTGGATATGCATTAATGTTTTGTTTTTAAATGATGTATTAGTAGCTGAAATGATCCTAGATAATTAGCTTTTAATTTAGTGATAAAAAAATTACCAAACAACTCTTTAATAGTATTTAAATGTAAATTGAAAAGTTTCAGAATTAAATAATAAAATGCACCAAAATGTTCTATCTTAAAATCTTTTTCAAAAAATATATCAAAAAATTATTCACCAATTTATTCAACTATAGTATAATATTCAAATAATTTACCAAACACATTTTCAAATTCAAACCCTATTCTATTAAATACTGCTAAACTCACTTTTTCACAAATACTATTTTAAAAAGTGTACCAAACACATTTTTGTCTTAGACTTCGATCTCTACGCAGATTGTTGAGTGTGTTGAGTGGGGTTAATAATCATGAAACCGTCACTGGGTGGCCTAATGGTAAAAGAATAAAAGGAGCTTCCCAAATTTTCTGAGTTTGAGTCCCTCCAAACCCTAATAGGGGTGGCCACTGGAGGATTACCCGGTCAGACTTTTAAGGTCTCGAGGGATTAGTTAAGGTGCGCACAAGATAGCTTGGACACCCCTAGTGATAAAAAAATAAAATAAAAGATAATCATGTATTGTTGGAGTAAAGGATCGTCCAACTCCCACATTTGTTTAGTGACACAATTAGCTAATCGAGTTAAGTGGGTATATAATTACTTATTTGTAACACAAATTTGCCCCTAAATGAAAAGTACATTACAAAAAAATCCAATCCATCAAATAAGTTAAACTCTTATTTTTCTTTTTGGGCTGTCAAATCTAAACCCCTCTTTCTCTTCTTTCCAAACTTGTTCTTTCTCTATTGCCCATAACTGATTCAACAACCTAGGTTTAAATTTTTTTCCTAAATTTATAATTCTTTATCCACACAAATGCAGTTTTCTCCCACTTATCAAGCCGACAAGCCCCTTTTTTCTTCAATTTGTAAGGTAATATGATGAGTGCTTGGAATTACACTTATACTTAGTGATTTTAAGGGTATTTTGTGTGGGAATTTGGTTTAATTGGTTAATTTTACTTAATTTCTGTATCTCTTTTACTTTCTAGAATCATGGGTATGTTTTGTGAATTTTCAGGTATTTATGCTTTCAAAAATGAGGATTTCAAGTATGCACATTGAAGATTAAAGAAACAAAATCATGTGAACAAACGGTTCGAGAATCAGAGTTCCAATGAAGAAGTTATGGATTTTTGAAGATTGTTCGTTGCAAAAAAACTATTCCCACACCGCACCATAAAAAAGTTGTAAAATGGACAGAAACTTCATGCCGCAGCGCCACAAAATCATGCCGCGACGCAATGCAAGAAATTTGTGTTTGGAATTTTTTTTGCCAGAACATGTTGCACGAAAATGATCATAACTTCAGCTACACAACTTAGATTGACCTGGTTCTAGTGCGTTCTAAAGCTAAGAGACAAAGCTACATATTTTATGTTTTTATCGTGGCCTAGTTTGACCTGAAAGATGGTTAAAAATGGCAACGAAAGTTACATTAGTGCTTGGAGATGTGCAGATTTGTTATTATGTGTTTTTAATTGAAGTATAAGTTTTTACCGTAATACCCTCATGACTTTAATATTATAAATAGATGTCCTTAGAAATATTTTAGGGTTTATAATATAAAATATAATTAGGAAGAGGCAAGGAGAGGAAATCTTACCTAGGGTTTCATCTTCTTCTTCTTGTACTTCATGGTTTTCAAGATTTTGAGGTTTGATTTCCTTATGATCATGTGAAACTAAGTACTTTTCTAGGGATCCAATGTAGCCTAATAAGAATGTTTTATGTCTTTATTAATTCTATTTGTCTTATCAATCCATTGTAATTCTAGTTTTATTCGTTATCCTTTATTCAATCTTTAATTGATGTTATTGCTTGATCACCTTTAATGTTAATTAATTGATTATGTGAGACAAGGTTAGAATACACACCCTAGCTAATCTTGAATAGCTCGTGTGAATGAATGATTAGTATTTTGTGCATACACCTTAACAGAAAGCTAATTGATTCATGATTTCTTGAATGATTAGTATTTATGCATATGCTTTGACAGATGCGCCTTTATTCATGATTTCGAGTGCTCTTGTGTTCAATGGGTTTTCAATCATTAAGCTAAACTATACGCCCTAGTTAGTCTCATGTTAAAGATACTATGTTAATCCTGAATGCCTTACGATAATACCTTAATTATGTGAGTGTGAACCTTAGAAATTGGATTGTGATAACAATAGTTTGATAGTTGGCATAAAACTGGATTATTATGGTGAAACTGGATACCTAGGTTGTAGTTCATTGGTTCTTAAATTAGTTTTCATTGGTATTATTTTGGCTCAGTCAGCAGCAGTTAATTTTTATTTTCTTTTTACATTTAGTTTTAATCACTAGTTCTTTAATTTGATTGAATTTATTTGTTTAATTAAGACATAGTTATTAGGATTACTTGATACCTTACAAATCTCTGTGGGATTGACCCTTGCTTTTGCACACTATACTATGATAGCAATTCGTGCACTTGCGAGAAAGTAAAATTGTTCATCATAATACTAGTACATTTTATATTTGTATTCCTTTATTTTGAAAGTTTAAGGTTAGATTATAGATTAGAATTTATGAGGATGAAATTGTCATTGGGACCACAAATTATACCCTTTTTTTTTTATATATATTTGTGATGATATATTGAAATTAGAGGAAGTAAGAAAATATTTTTTAAAGTTATTTTGTGGTTGACCTTGGACCACTAACATGTATTGGTTGATTTTGTGATGTATTTTCATGGAGAAGATTGGTTCTTGAGACCACATTGTTTTACTTATTTTTTATAGTTGTTATAAAAAAGTGTTTGATTCAAATGGGAGCTAACTTTAATAGTTTTACAAGTGTTATGAAAAAAAGTGAATTTAATTGTGGTTAATATTGTCAGTGTTTTGTCAAAGCATTGCGATATTCTTAGAGATAATCAAGCTTGTAAAGTTATCGAAACTCTTTATGATGGTGAACTTTCAAGATCTCAATCAAGAGACTAATATGAAACGTTTTAGTGATACACGTTAGGGCTCGCATTATGGTATGTTAATGAGCATAACCTTGATGTTCTTGATGTTTTCATCCATTATAGATTTTTTTGTCCTTTATCGATATTTTCATCCATTATCGATGTTTCATTTTTCTTAGTTTCAACCATCATTTTTGCAAGATCTCTAATTCCTTTCAATCCTATAAATTTGACATTAGAGTTATCGATGTTTTCATCCTTCTTAGTTTCAACCATCATTTTTACAAGATCTCCAATCCCTTTCAATCCCATAAATTTGACATTAAGTGTATATCCTAAATGAAAATATCAAGTTGAGAATCAAGTGTCATGACTTCTAAGTTAGAAAAATCTTCTAGATAAATTTCAGCAAGGATCATCAATTTTTGTTTATCAAAAGCAACAAATGATTCATTTGGACATAAACATGCCACACAAATAAGCAATTCAATTATCTCATTGAAATAATTATTCAACCCTTGAAGCTGCATATCTAGGATATTATAAAATAATTCAATGCGGTAATGATGCATGTTTGTGATACCTTGAGCTTTATGTTGTGATCGCCCTTAAATAAAAAAAATTATCATAACATCAATGTCATGATTGGAACAAAAACAATAAACTTTGCTTAATAAACTCTCTCGTCCACTATCCCTCATCAATTGTAAAGCCTTTACATGTTTCAACCAAACTGACAGTATTTATAATATCTTGATCTTTTCTTTGTAATGCTTGATAAAGTTCGTTTGTAAAGCCAAGGGTGCCTTTTATGAAAAAAAAAAAAAAAATAGATTAAACACGAAGTCAAATGATTGCTTCAATTTCAATATGTTTTTTGCATGAAATCTTAGCTTAGAATTTGGCCCATCTTTTGCCACAACTCCAAGAACATAGATAATGGATGAAAACATCAAGGTTATGCTCATTAACGTAAATGCGAGCCCCAACGCGTATCATTGGCACATTTTAGATTAGTTTCTTTTTTTTTTTTTTTTTTGGGATAAGGTAAGAATTAAATATAAGAGACAAAATCAATGGACAAAGATACGAGGGGCATACCCCAAGCGAAGGCAAAAAGTCTTAATCAAAATATGGAAAAAAAACCCACAAAAGCCATAAGCAACACAAAAAGAGCACATAGGCTCCCACAAAAACTAATAAGGTAAATGCCATATCAAATAGAGTTGGGCTGACATCTCATACTTGGGCGCTAAACCCAAAACGTTGGTCTGAACTAAATCACAGACAGCCGTCACAATATCCCTACGAGAGGTGCAATACCAATGGAATACACGATTATTTCATTCATACCACAGAAAATAAACTGTAGTAGAAAGGACTAACTGCAAAAGAAAGTGCCTGAAGTCCCCTTTGCGCCTAAGATGCAAGCTAGCCCATTGGAGCAAGTAGAACCCAAGAGAAGATGGCTAGGCAACGAGCGTTTTGGTAATAACCTCTTGCCAACTATAAGAAGAGAAGTCACAAATAAAGAACAGATGCTCATGAGTCTTTACAGCTAGGGGTGAGCGGTTCCAAGTACCCTATATTTTTCGGGGGAACCAGAATCGTAACCGCACAGTGCAAGTTTCCAAAAAAAGGAACTGGAACCGAAACTGCACAGTGCAGGTTCTTAAATTCAATGAACCGGAACTAAAATGTAGGTTCCAGTTCCTTTCCCGGGTACCCTGTAAAAAATCAATTACCCCCTATTAGTTTAAAAAATGACAAAAATACCTTAAAAGTTTACAAATACACCCCTAAAAAATTTTGATTACTCATTCATTTGTGTCCAATGTAACTCATAAATGCTCTAATCTCTAGGTTTCATTTGGATTCAATCAATTCATCATAATTCACATAAAATTTCTCAATCAAAACCAAGACACAAACAATTATTCATCTGTAAATTGTTAATTTAATGTTATAAATTGTTAATGTTTATAATGTAATATAATAATATTGTAATTAATTAAGTAATTATTTAATTATAATATAATGTTATAATTAATTAAGTAATCATACTATACATGTATAATATAATGTTATAAGTAATTAAATTTCTAATTATTTAATTAAATATTGTACTAATGTTATAATGTAATGTTATAATTAATTAAGTAATCATACTATAAATTTATAATGTAATGTTACAATTAATTAGATTTTTTAACTATTTAATTAAGTAATGTACTAATGATTAATGTAGTAAATTAATAACGTTTATAATGTAATGTTATAAATTTATAACTAATTAAGTAATCATTTAACTATATAATGCTATAATTAATTAAGTGATCATAATATAATGTAATGTAATAATGTTATAATTAATTACGTAATAATTTAATTAAGTAATCATTTGTTTATAATGTAATGTTACAATTAATTAAGTAATCGTACTATAAATTTATAATGTAATGTTAATATGTTATAATTAATTAAATTTCTAATCATTTAATTAAGTATTGTGCTAATATTTATGTAGTAAATTATTAATGTTTACAATATAATGTCATAATCAACTAAGTAATCATTTAATTATATCATTTAATTATATAATATTATAATTAATTAAGTAATCGTACTATAAATTTATAATGTAATGTTATAATTAATTAAATTTCTAATCATATAATTAAATATTGTGTTAATGTTTTATATAGTAAATTAGTAATTACTAATATTTATAATATAATGTCATAATCAATTAAGCAATTATTTAATTATGTAATATTATAATTAATTATGTGATCCTACTATAATGTAATGTTATAGTGAATTAAGTAATCATACTATAAATCTTTAATGTAATATTATAATTAATTAAATTTTTAATTATTTAATTAAATAATGTAATAATGTAGTAAATTATTAATGTTTATAATGCAATGTTATAAATTTATAACTAATTAAATAATCATTTAACTCTGTACTGCTATAATTAATTAAGTGATCATAATATAATGTAATGTAATAATGTTATAATTTAATTAAGTAATTATTTAACTATAATGTAATGCTTTATTAATTAAATTTCTAATCATTTAATTAAGTAATCATTTATTTATAATGTAATGTTATAATGTAATATTTATAATATAATGTCATAATCAATTAAATAATCATCTAATTATGTAATGTTATAATTAATTATGTGATCAACTAATCATATTATAATGAAATATTGAAATGTTACAATGAATTAAGTAATCATACTATAAATCTTTAATATAATATTATAATTAATTTGTTTATAATAAAATGTTATAATTAATTAAGTAATCATTTAATTAATGTTATAATTAATTAGGTAATCTTACTGTAAATTTATAATGTAATGTTATAATTAATTAAATATATAATCATTTAATTAAATATTGTGCTAATGTTTATGTAGTAAATATGTAATTACTAATGTTTATAATGTAATGTCATAATCAATTAAGTAATCATTTAATTATGTAATGTTATAATTAATTATGTGATCATATTATAATGTAATGTTATAGTGAATTAAGTAATCATACTATAAATCTTTAATATAATATTATAATTAATTAAATTTTTAATCATTTAATTAAGTATTGTACTAATGAAATGGTATAATTAATTAAATAATTATGCTATAAATCTATAATGTAATGCTATAATTAATTAAATTTCTAATTATTTAATTAAGTAATATACTAAATGTTATAAGTCAATTAATTAAGTAGTAATCAATTAATATAATGCTATAATTAATTATACTATAAATCAATTAAGTAATGTTATAAAATTATAATTAATTAAGTTATCATTTAACTATAATTTAATGTTATAATTGATTATATATGATATTTAACTAGTAATTAAATTTATTAATGTTTATCAATTTATCATATATAATTAATTAATTGCTAATTTACTATAGATATATTTAGAACTTGATAATGGAAGTAAATAACTAAATATATTATTATTCAATCAAATATAATATTTTATTCAAAAATGATTCTTTTAATAACATTAAAACACTTTTAATTGGATCCTAATTCTAATTATATACTTAATTAATTAAAACTTTAATATTAATATATTAAAGATTTTAATATGGTGTAGTTTATATGTAATAAGTATCATTGTATATTTATTTAATTAGGTTACTCTAAAATTTTAACTTTTTTTATTTTAAATTTTTTATATGTAAAATAATGAAACTCCCATTATTCACAAATATTTCATTGGAGCCCAGGTTCCAAAAATCGGTTCCAAACAGGTTCCAAATCGAGTACCCGCTGCAGGTTGCAAGCAGGTTCCAAACCGAGTACCCATTTCAGGTTCTTTTTCCAGGTTCCAGTTCCGGTTTTAGTTCCTCCATACATAAGAACCGGAACCGGAACTGCACAATGTCGGTTCCAATAAAATGGAACCGGAACCTACCCGCACAGTGCCGGTTCTGGGTAGGTTCTAGTTCCAGTTCTACCCGCTACCCGTGCTCACCCTTATTTATAGCAGACCTGCACAAAAAGGAACATAGAAGATGCAATGACACCGTGAGAGTGAAGACGATCCATGGTGTGAAGCCAACCAAGAGAAGCAAGCCATAAAATGAAGGAGTGGCGTGGAACATACCCCGGAAACCACAAGAGATGATGAATCGAGTTCACACCTCGTCTGTCCCATAACACATTCCAAGCTGAGCCAATGGAATATCTACCAAAAGAGTGACACTTCCAGACAAAACGATCAGGAAAACCCACTAAAGGCCGCATCGTAACAGAGTCCCAAAAATGATGAAGATCTGCACTACCCAAAGGAAAAACCCACAAGCCATCTCGAATGATATCCGAAACCTGAGCATCCCAAGGCAAACCAGTAAAAGTTAGAGTCATGTAAGAAAACAAATCACATAGAGGCCCTTGCGGTAGCCAATAATCCTGCCATAAAGAGGTATCTCTCCCATCACCTCTATAAGTCACAATAAGACCACGATATCAATCCCTGCTAAGAAGGATCTTCCTCTGGGACCAGCCCTAGAGGTAACTCAAACCTGTCAGAATGACCGACCACGAAGGAGAACCAAACGAACCCAAGAGGACCAAATAGAAGAGATATCATTGAGAAGTCTTCAGACATGCTTAAGAATAGCCGCCTTATTCCAATCTTGAATCCTTTTAGTCCATAAACCACCCTTCCTCAAAGGACAACAAACAGAATGTCGAAATACTCTCAATCTGCCTAAAAAAGAAACATAGAATACCAATAAACCTGAAAGGAAAAAAGTACCGACTTGATTAACTAAAGCCGACCTATATAGGTCAAAGATGCCTAAGTCTATACCTAATTCGAGACAAAAATCCGCTCCAACAAAGGCCTCAATCAAAATGTCGAAGCTAGGTAGAGATCAAAGGATCTCCAAAATATCTTACCGGTAACATCCCCAACTAGAATCCCAAAAGAGACTGCAACCTAACTCTCTCCTCATCTGTAACTCTAGAAAGGAACAACTGGCTCGTCTCTATATTAGTAACAAAATCAAAACCCTATCAGAAGAATCCAAGGCCGATTTAATCAAACTAACAGAGGAAACATCTGCACGATAAAACACCATCAAATTATCTACAAAACACAAATGAGTAATAGTTGTCTGACTACATATCCAATGATAATGGAATCTAGGGCTTTAAGAGGTTTCTCGAAGAATACCAACCAACCCCTCCATAGCCAAAACAAAAAGATAAGGAGAAATAAAATCTCTTTGCCCAACACTCCGAGAGGACTGAAAAATAAACCATGGAGCTCTCCATTCAGGGCAACAGAGAAAAAAGGTGTAGAAATAGATGTCATAATCCACCTTACCATACGCTCAAGAATCCCACTAGTGCACAACCCCAATAAAATGAAATCCCAACTCACAGTGTCAAAAACTTTCCGAATATCAACTTTAAGAGCATATTGAGGTAAAGTACCCCCAAGATGATAATTCTACAAAAGCTCGTGAGTCAACAAAATGATATCATAAATCCTCCGTCTCAGAGCAAAAGCCGCCTGAGAACTCCCATTGACATCTGGAAGAACTACTTGAAACTGATTTACAATCACCTTAGTAATGCACTTGTATAGTACATTACAACAAGATATTGATCTAAAGTCAACCATAGGACTCGGGCTCTCCACCTTAGAAATTAAAGCAATCTTGGCAGTATTAACACATTTACACATCTCATTAGTAGCAAAGAAATACCTCATTGCATCTCTGAAATTAGCACCAAGAACATCCGAGGCCCTTTTTAAAAAACAAAGAAGTACATCCATCCGGACCAGGGGCTTTATCATTTGGGATAGAAAATAAAGCAGTCCTAATCTCTTCATTTTTGGCAAGAGCACTAATACGGTACATCACACAAGGTATCGATCTAAAGTTAATCATAGGACTTGAGCTTTCCACCTTAGAAACCAAAGTAGTCTTGCTAGCATTAACATATCTAGGCATCTCACTAATAGCAAAGAAATACCTCACTACATCTATGAAATCAACACCAATAACATCCCAAGCCCTTTTAAAAAACAAAGAAGTATACCAATCTGGACCAGGAGCTTTATCATCGAGGATAGAAAATAAAGCAATTCTAATCTCATCATTTATGACAAAAGAATTCATAAAGAATATCATATCAGAATGCGACCAGAAAAGTACCTAGAAGCCTCCTCAATCTAAGGCTTAGAAGGGGCAGAAAAAGGCCCTAAAAAATCTCACCACCAACCACTCTAAATCCCCACGCTCGGTAACATAAGTACCATCCTCATCAGTCAAACCTGGAAGAGATTTCAAACCTGTATGTGAATCAACGACTTATGAATGATCTCAGTATTTTAATCCCCTAAATTCAACCACTAAATACGAAATCCCTGCTTAAAAAAAGCCTCATCATCTCTATAAAGTTGGAAATATCGATTGGCAAGGTCCCTTTCCTGATAGATACAGTCAGTAGAACAAGGGTTCATGTCCAAATTGTCACCTTCCTGGAGATATGGCTAGAATATTAGACATGTAAAGATTTGAGTTTTTGTTTCAACAACCTCAGTTTCTGCATAAGCCGAAACATAGGCCTATCACATGCAGCCTAAACAATATCCATAAAATATGCGCGATCAACCCCAAAACTTAGAAATTTAAAAAGGATGGGTACCTTCCTTGGCCAAAACCAAAGTGAACAACCATAGCACTATGATCTGAGACATCACAAGGCTGAAACTCTAATACCATGGTCAACCGATCAAGAAACCAATCAACTGAACAACATGAACACACTGATTGAAATAATCCATATAGCCATACCACTTAGAATCACCACCCACTCTATTTGAAGCTCCTCTAATAGCATTAAAATCACCCAACACAAGCCATGACAAACCTGTCGAATCAAACTTCGCAACATAATCCTTAAGGAAATCCCACGAGTCGTAGCGATTCCTAAGGTCATTGAAACCATACACAAAAGTAACTCCAAAAGAGAAACCCTAAAAATGTGAGTAACCCTGCAAGTAACCTCATGAAAAGAGACATTAAGGTTATTTACTAAGTAAAGAGAAGAATCCTAACATACCAGAACTCAGCAAGCAATAGAATCCATCACATTTGACAAAAACTGCCAAGAATGACAAATTGCCAAAACCATAGACTGCTCAACCTTAGTTTCCAACAAAACAATCAAACCCAAAGAAGAACTAGATATCCAATTCCTCACCGTATGCTATTTCCAGAAGTCATTAAGGCCTCTAATATTTCAACTCCTATCATAGGATTGAAGAAAGAAACAAGCTAAACTAACACTTGGGTCGAGGCCCCCATTGTCCTCGACACTTCCTTTTGTCCTTAGTCGAACAAGGCGGTGGTGTCAAGGAAACTGCTCTAGACAACGTAACATTTGGTGACAGAGGATCATCATCATGCAAAAAAAGTGAAGCAAACCTGTGGGAACAAGTAGATTGCCTACTTCTAGAACTCATAAAAGAAGCTTGGGTGTTCTGTGTGCAATTAGCACACCCCATAATGCGTTCCTATTCACCTTCTAGAGGAGAAGGCAAATTAGGATCCGAACCAGAATCAAAACTGTAAGAGTCATCTGTACTAGCACTACCACTCTATTAATACATAATCAAAGCTAAAGAATCATCTCCCACTCTATTTGAACTAGAATGAGTGGAAGCAGTCCCATCTATGACTGACACCCCGACTGCCTGTGAAACATCCCTCTCCCTCTCCATTGAGACCTTTTCCACTTGAAAGTTCACCATTAGAAAGATCTTTAATAACTTTACAAGTTTGCTCATCCCTAAGAATACCTCAATGCTTTGACGAAGAACCAACAATATTAACCACAATTAAATCCACTTTTTCATAACACTTGTAAAACAATTAAAGTTAACTCTCAATTCAATCAAACATTTTTTTATAACAAATATAAAAATGGGTAAAACAGTGGTCACAAGAACCCATCTTCTCCACAAATAAACAACATAAAATCTGTCAATACATGTTAATGGTCCTAAGGCCATCTCTAAAATAACCTTAAAAAATATCTTTTTACTTCCTCTAACTTCAATATCATCACAAATAAATAAAAAATGGGTAAAATTAGTGGTTCCAATTGCAATTTCATCTTCCTTAATCCTAATCTATAATTTAACCTTAAACTTTCAAAATAAAAGAATACAAATATAAAATGTATTAGTATTACCTAACGAATTAAAGAAAAGAGGCTTGTTGACTTGATAGATGGGAGAAAACTGCATTTGTGTGGATAAAGAATTAGAAATTTAGGACAAAAAGTCTGAAACCTAGGTTGTTGAATCAATTATGAGCAATAGAGAAAGAACAGGTTTGGGAAGTAGAGAAAGAGGGGTTTAGTTTTGACAACCCAAAAAGAAAAATGAAAGTTTAACTTATTTGATGGATTGAAGTGTTCTTTTAATTTACTTTTCATTTAGGAGCAAATTTGTAAAACTTTTCAAAATTAAAACTTAAGGAGGGTTGACCTCCTTGAGTCCCCTCCCTTCGTCCTTGATAAGGACATGATCGATGCGCGTAATAATGAAATTAAAAGATTAAATGCACGCAATGAAAACTTTAAAACATCATACAAATATAAATTAAATACTCAACATCCAGAAGTCTTTGATAAGTATATTGATATTGAACTCATAGCTAAAAGGTAAATTGGAAGGTTACATAAATATTGAACTAAATTGTAGCAAGGAATGCAAATAAAACTCTTACAACTTTATTCAGTCTCAAGTAATCTCTTGAAAAAGATTGCGCAATTACACATATTTATTTTATTGTTTTCTTTTTTATTAAAAGAAAATATGTTTTCTACTTTTAGTGGAGTCATCATTTCTTATTGTGTCTTCTTTTTCTTCTGCAATTTTTTTTTTTTTTTTTTTTTTTTTGAAATTTGGTGCAAATGTGTTAATAATTCAAAACTTTCATTTGGAGTGCAAAGCATATGAGAAGATTCTGATTAGTGGGCCTAAACTTTAGTTGCTTTGGATCTAAATTATGAGAAAAATTGTACAAGAAATAGAAAATTTTCAAGCCAATGTTCCAATTTGCTTTCTTGAATACTATGAAAATGAAGATTGGGTTAGAGAAAACCTTGACGTGGGTTGTGGAGCCATGTGTTCAAAAGAAATAACAGCTTTTTCACCACTAACAAACGCGACTCCACAGCACATATCAAGAGCTTTCTCTAATTCAGTTTTCATTGAAAGAGTATTTGATAAAAGCAAATCAAAATATTAACTAAGTTAAAAGATTTAATTTTCTTTCACAATTTGGATCCAAAACAAATAAAATAATTATTGACAAATTTGCACTATATTAGAAAAAAAAAATAACACAAAAGAAAAAGAAAACACAAAGAAAAAATGATGTCTCCAATGAAAGTAAAAGACTTCTTTTCTTTTAGTTAAAATAAAAATAAAAAATAAAAGCAGTGGACGAAAGAAATGTGATTGTACAATCTTTCTCAGAAGATTCCTTAAGACTCTATAAAAGTTGTAAGAATTTTATTTATATTCTAAGCCAAGCTTGGGCCAAGCTAGACTCTATTGAATAATCAATATTACAAAAAGTTCTCTGGAGAATTTAGTTCAATTTTGGTTCAAACGTCCAATTTGCCTCTCAACCATGAACTCAACATACTCACCAAGGTTTTGGATAAACAAGTTATAAATATTCAATTTATTTGAATATATATTAAAATTTTTATCTTGCTTTAAAGTTTATAATAATGGCTGGTTTGGGTTAGGCTAGGGGTAAGCCCAATTAGAGCCCAACCTAGATATAAAAAGCTTGGGCTTTTACTCGAGTCCAAGCTTGCATTTAGGGTACCCCGAGCCTAACCCAAGCAAGCCCAGCGTGGGTCTAGGCCCACATTACTTACATCCCTACGTATGTCCGGTTACTTTTTAATTACTCCAAATTCTGGTGAAAAGCCTCTTAAGGGATCTACGCCACTCCATACCTTTCTTTTATACTGATAAACGGAAACTTAAAAGAGGACAGACAGAAAGAAACAAGATTTCAAACTTATGCATTCGTAATTCCTCAGAGACTGGGTACAGCAATGAAAACATTTTGAAACAAAATAATTAACGCATTTCTTGATTTCTCCATTGTCAAGGTTCAACCTGTCTAATAAAATATCCAAACTCACTGTCATATTTGCATTTTTCTAGTTTTATGGCATTAATTTCAAATCAAAATGTACTTTATGCTGCCTTTTCATTCCAATCGCCACAATAATATAAATTAACAGAGAGAGACCACTAATTTCTTAAAATTTTTACAAAATCATTTTAGGTTTTCCCATTACCCCTGTTTGGTTGCAGAGAAAATCTAAACCAGAAAACTAAACGGTCTTCAAAACCACATATTAAAGAATCTGTTTCTTGGGCTTAGACTTTAGTCAATAAATAATGGTTTTCTAAAGCCCTAAAGAACGAAAACCTTCAATTTTGGACTTAATTTTTAATTTTTTTCCTCAGAAACCAATCATCAATAGAAATACCAAAAAGTTTCCGTTTATTTTATTATTTTGGATAGAATTTTCGATATTTTAAGAGTTGTGTGAGAATAACGAGGTAGAATTTAAAAATTAACAAAAATACCCCTCTAGGTTTGCTAATTTACTAAACACCTCAATAAATAAAAATTTTGTAAAATGACAAAAACACTCTCAATCATAGTTGTCAGATTTCGACCATCACCGTCAAAATTTGGCGTTGCAGTGCACGACCAGTCGGATCTGGCCGTTCGTATGCTTATATGGTCTTTTCTGACTAGATCCACCATGGATCTGGCCAAAAAAGGCCAGATCTATGGCCATTTCTAGCCGTCGTTGATGGTCAATGACGGCTATATCCTGGCCGTTGTTGACGACCAGCTACGGCTAGATCTTTGGCCGTGGATTTGGCAAGAAAATGATAGATCGACACGCTATCTGTTAGATCCAATTGGTAGTGTGCCATTATACCAGATTTCAGCCACTTTCCGGCGGTGGTGACAGGAATCTGACAAATGTAGGTGGATGGGGGTGTTTTTGTTAATTTTTAAACTTTTTTCTGAGGGTCTTTAGTTAAATTAATAAACTTAAGAGATATAAAAATAGTTGAAGAAAATATAATAGTATTTTGAGGATAATGAAACAAACAATTATTTTGAGAATATGATTGAGAATAGAATTTGAAATATGGAAACAATCGGACCTCACATATTATCATAACATTTATCTCAAATTAACCAATTTCACATCATATGATAATAAATTTCTCAAACAAAAAATCAAAGGGACTGAAAACGTTGCTGATAGTTTGAGAGAAATAACTAACCGATGAGCTAAAACAGGCCGGCTTTTCTTGCTTCTCTTTCGTATTTGCTCCTCTTTCGTAGACAAACTTTTTCCCGTTTCATCTACTAATCACTCTCGACAGATTCTAATTTTTACTTGCTGTTTTTGAAAATGGGTGTGGACTAGTTGTTATATTTTATAGACGGCATTGGAATCCCATTCCAATGGTATCTTTCTCTTTTTTAAACTTTTAAATGCCGTTCTCTAATCATAAATGTTAATGTCATTTTTCAGCCGTGTGATCTCCTGATATTGGCTTTAGTCTTACATTGACGGCATTGGGATTCCAATGTTAACTTTCTCTTTTTTAAACTTTTAAATGCTGCTCTCTGATCATCAATGTTAATGACATTTTTCAGCCGTGTGATCTCCTGATATTGGCTTTAATCTTACATTGACCCTTTAATCAGGTGGGGCATGATAGTTTTAAAATAAGGCTATAGCAGAGGAAAACAGAGCAAAAGAGGGATACAGAACGACCGTTTCCAATGAAAATGGCATTTAGAAGTGAAGGTGGGCATAGGACAACCCATCTTTTTTCTCATGCATTTGTTGAATATAGAAAACTGTGATATTACACTCTACCATTGAAGTAGATGAATTTACAAAATAAAATCCCATCACCAACAAAAAGTAAAGAAAATTAATTGATTGGATTCAAGCAATGAGTTGTCTTGATTTCCAAGATGAAGACTCGTGCTACATTACAAATTTGTCAGATAATTAAAGCTATACATGTCTCTTACATTGTTCTCTAGTGAAATTTTTCTTACATTTCTCTTTTGCACGTTTCTTTCAGGTTTCCTTTATACTTTTAAACCTTCTTTCAACCTTAAGGGTATAGTAATATTATGATAATAGTAAGAATAGCAAAAGATCTCATATATTATCTTCATTTGTGTTTCTAATGTGTTTTTATTTTTATTAGTCCTTTTAGATGATATTAGAAGATGTGTGGGTGTAAGTTTGTGTGGAATAAGAGGAGGGCGTTGACCATAGATTCGACCGATCATCATGTTAATCGGTTTCCATGTAGGTCGGCTATCATAGTTTCCCACATACATAAACTCTATAATCTTCTAGCACTATCTCTAAGGTCTAGTAACCTTTTTGGTAATATATAGCTGTTTTGGGTTAGGCTTGGGGCAAGCCCAATTCGAGCCCAACCTAGATATAACAAACTTGGGCTTATACTTGGGTCCAAGCTTGCATTTTTTAAGGTACCCCAAGCCTAACACAAGCAAGCCAACATGGGTTTGGGCCCACATTACTGACATCCCTACTAGGCTACTACCTCCGATTAAGTACTGCAACTCATGGTTTTAAAACCCAGCTCAGCCTGCCCGGTCGGTTCCCGATTCAGTTGAACTGGGAACTGGTGATCGAGTCAAGTCAGTTCGACTAAAAAACTGAAATTTTCAAATGACCCAATTTGAATTGCGGCTAGACCAGATTTTTGTAACGAACCGTCGGTCCAACCAGTTCGACCCAACGGTTGATCAACTTTTTTAATTATTTTATTATTTTTTATATGTCATGTTAATATCAGAATAACGTCATCATGCTAATATATCATGATTCGACTCGACGGTTGAACCAGTTCGACCGATCAACCCAGTGACCTGCCTAGGTCAGTACCCAGGTCATTACTCGGGTCGGGTTTTAAAACCTTATGGTTACCTCTAATGAAAATCCTATGAGGGATCTACGCTACTGCATACCTTTCTTTTATACTGATAAATGGAAACTTAAAAGAGGACAAAAAGAGACAAGATTTCAAATCTATGTATTCGTAATTCCTCAAAGGCTGGGTACAGCCATGAAAACTTTTTGAAACAAAATAATTAATGATTTTCATGATTTCTCACAATAGTCAAGGTTCAAGTTCAAGGTTCAACCTGTCTAAAAAAATCTCCAAACTCACCGTCATAATTCCATTTTTCTAGTTTTACAGCATTAATTTCAAATCAAAATATATTTTATGCTGCCTTCAAAACCACATATTAAAGAATCAGTTTCTTGGGCTTAGACTTAGGTTGATGAATAATGGTTTACCAGTCATCAATTGAAATATAAAAAAGTTTACATATCATTATAACATTTATCTCAAATTAACCAATTTCACATCATATTATAATAAATTTCTCAAACAAAAGATCAAAGGAACTGAAAAAGTTTTTGATAGTTTAAGAGAAATAACTCACCGATGGGTAAGAACAGATCGGCTTTTCTAGCTTTGCTTCTTTATTTGCTCCTCTTTCGTAGACAAACTTTTTCGCGTTTCATCTACTAATCGCTCTCGCAGATTCTAATTTTTTTACCTGCTGGTTTTGAAGACGGGTGTGGATTGTTATTTGTTAGCTCCTATATTTTATAGATGGCATTGGGATTCCAACGGTAATGCCTTTCTCTGATCATAATTGTTAATGTTATTTTTTAGCCGTCTGATCTCCTGATATTGGCTTTAACCTTACATTGACAGCATTGGGATTCCAATGGTAACTTTCTCTTTTTTAACTTTTAAATGTCGTTCTCTGATAATAAATGTTAATGTCATTTTTCAGCCGTGTGATCTCCTGATATTGGCTTTAATCTTGCATTGACCCTTTAATCAGGTGGGGCATGATAGTTTTAAAATAAGGCTACAGGAGAGGAAAACAGAGCAAAAGAGGGATACAGAACGACCGTTTCCAATGAAACAACATCTTTTTTCTCATGTATTTATTGATTACGGAAAACTGTGATATTACACTCTACCATTGAAGTAGATGAATTTACAAGATAAAATCCCATTACCAACAAAAAGTAAAGAAATTTAATTTAAATTCGATCCCCTTCTACCTTTTACCATTGCAAGATTGGCAAGTAATGTGTCTCGAATTTTCAAGAGTCTAGGAACTATCAGTCTTGTGTTGATCCTTTTCTCAGGTGACTCTTCTGTACACTCCATAGCCAAACTCAAGATAGATGACACACATTGCTCCTTCACAGCGAAATGTTCATCCTCCCTTCATAACAAATTCTTGTCCACAACTTCCATTACTGAACTTTGTAACGACTCACTAACCAACTGCTTTAAGCTCCTTTCCTCAGCAAAAATTTCATCTGTTGGCTTCTTCCCAGTAAATGTTTCCATCAGCACAATCCCATAGCTATAAACATCACCTTTTCCAGAAACTAGTCCTTTTCTTCCGTACTCTGTGGATTTAAAAATCAGATTATCATCATATATATAAATCACTACCATATAATGTTTAACATGAACAAGGATAATGAATTCAGAATGACCTGGTGCCATGTAGCCGATGGTGGCAAGGGTTCGTGTTTGTGTCATGGACTCATCTTCGCTTAAGAGTTTTGAAATGCCAAAATCACTCAAATGTGTGACCATATTTTCATCTAGCAATATGTTGCTGGGCTTTAAGTCACAGTGGATTACAGGGATTGAACAATCAAAGTGGAGATATTCCAAAGCTGATGCAACATCTATCATTATGTTCAACCTTTGTGAAATGTCAAGAAAAAAGTTGTCAGAACACAAACACTTCTCCAGGTTCCCATTGGGCATGTACTCTAGCACCAACGCCTTAAAATTTTCATTTGAGCAAGTACTGATGACTTTGACAAGATTTCGGTGACGAATACTAGTCAATACTTCACATTCATCATCAAAACTCTTAAAAGCCCTTTCATGTTGTAGGTGGAACACCTTTATTGCAACCTCCATCCCGTCTTGAATTCTTCCATTATAAACCGAACCAAAACTTCCTATACCAATTAGGTTGCTCTCATTGAATCCATTTGTAGCTCTCTCAAGTTCTTGTTGCGAAATTCTTCTCCATGTTCCCTGGGGGGACATACCAACATCAATAGGCAGCCTTGTAGTCCTTTTCCGGCGTCTGATCAACACAAATATAAGACCCAAGACTATTATTGTTAATGCAATACTTATTGGCAAAATAATCAATAGGAGAGTGGAAGCTTTCCTCGATTTTCTATGAGTGGTAGTTTTGCAAGGTGGTACATGCATATGAGATGCACCACATAATGCGAGATTCCCCAAAAATGAATCAGCGGAGAAATTTTTAAATGATCCTTCAGTTGGAATTTCTCCTTCTAATTGATTAAATGATAAGTTTAGAGATCTGAGGTACCCAAGAGCCTCCAAAGATTTAGGAATAACTCCAGAGAGATCATTGTTGGATAAATCCAAGAATTCCAAACTTTTCATGCCACCAAATGATTGTAGAATTGGACCCTGTAGTCTGTTATATCTTAAAGAGAGATTTTGTAGATCTTTTAATTCTCCAATAGTGCTCGGAATCTCACCTGATATTTCATTCTTTGATAAATCTATATCTATGGCAACTCTCAATTTTTTTATGCTTGGCGAAAGAGGTCCATTCAAAAAATTTGATGACAAGTTAAACTGCAAGATGTCGGTAAGTTTCCACAATGATGAAGGTATGGCAGAAGTTAACCTGTTGGAGCCTAACAATAGTTTCCTTACTGTTGTGAGATCACCCAAACATGCACGAATTGACCCAGAAAGTTTATTATTTTCCAAGTACAACTCAACTAAGTTGTCCAAATGACAAAGCTCCTGTGGGATAGATCCTTCTAGTTTATTATTCTGAAGATACAAGCCTTGGAGTTTTTGCAATCTACCAAGTGTAACTGGAATTGATCCAATTAATTCATTATCTTCGGAGTATAAGATTATCAAGTTGTTTAAAAGGCCGATTTCTTGGGGTATGCTGCCACTAAGGTTGCAATGATCAAGTCCAATCATTTCCAAAGAAGTAGAAAGGTTCCCTATGGAACTTGGAAGCTTGCCATTTAACGGATTTTCCGTTACTAATAGTGTTCTTAAATTCTTGCAATTCATCAAAGAGGATAGAAAACCCAAATCAGGAGTAGAAGATCTGAAGAAATTACTTGCTAAATTCAGCCATCGGAGGCTTCTTAAATCTCCTAGATTGTTGGGAATAAAGCCTGAGAATGAGTTATATCCTATATCTAGAGAAGAGAGCTTGGAAACATTAGTGATGAATTTAGGATTTGACCCCGAGAAATTGTTAAGCCCCAAAAATAACCTCTCAAGATTTGTAAGTTCTATGATCGGTGGAATAGCTCCCGACAGTTTATTATCAGCAAGTGAAAGCTCTATCATTGTTGAGATGTTGAAGATTGCAGTTGGGACAGAACCAATAAAGTTGTTACTGCTAAGCCTCAATTGTTCTAGATTAGGAAGATTACCAATTTCATTTGGTATCTCACCTGCAAACATGCCAGCACGCGCATTCATAACATACCTGAAGATCTATTCTAGATGAAACATACTAAACAATAAGATATAAAATGCGTGAGAGTGGTAAACAACGTACCTGTCAAGTGGTTGAAGCCAAGATATACTACTGTAACGGATGTTAAGTTACCAATATCTCCTGGTATAGTTCCCGTGAATTGATTATCTGCCAAGGTAAGCCACAAATTGTGCGGGATTGAACCAGCTAATTCATTATCTTCCATGTACAATCCTTCCAGATAATTCATTATCTTCCATACCTTGGAGTTTGTTACCGCCGAGATATATGGTCTTCATCTTAGTCAAGTTCCCAATTTGTTTTGGTATGGCTCCTGTGAAATAATTTATTGGACAAGGCCAAATATTGCAGCTCTTTGCACTCTGATAAAGTGGTTGGTATTTCACCATCAAGCTCATTGTTAAACAAAAAGAGCGTTTCCAGATTAGGAAGATAACTGAAAACATTTTCTGGGAGTCCACCAGATAATCTATTTTCACTTAAATCAATATATGATAATGAAGACAAGTTGAAGATGATAGAAGGGAAGGAACCTGAGAACTGGTTAACACTGAAATCAATGCTTTCTAGTGTAGATATTTGTCCCAGTTGTGAAGGGATGTGCCTCCAAGACCCAAGAAAGAAATGTTCAAAGCTGTGACTCTGTGATTACGGACACCTCGGCAGGTGATGCCAATCCAATTACAGATGGAGCTATTTGTGGACCAATTTTTAGCCAATAAATTGTTAGGATCATGAGTTATGTGAGCTTTCAGAGAAAGAAGAGCATCTTGATCAGTGTTAATGTTGGTTCCTTTGGCTGTGACCGACAAAGGCATCAAACAATGAAGGAAGAAAGCAATGATAATAAGGATAGAAGGATTCATCTCCATGAGAGAATGTAGATTGAAATGTGGGATTCTTTTGTAACACGAAACAAGCGAGGGATACTTAAATAAATCAAACGATAAGTTCTAAAGGAAATGAACAGAATAAAGACAAGAAGACAACCAACACTTTCAAAAAATTGCATTTAATTGAGCGCTTAACACTTCAATTCATTTGAGATCGTTAAATTTCATGTAAATCTCATCCACATTCATGAACCCACTTTGTGCCTCATTTAACACACAGAAGATAAGCTAAGGGAACAGCCTTTAATGCACCGACGCTAATGGTTTGCAAAATATCCAATCTGTTGTTGATGTTTTTCTAAAGTACGAGAGGGGACAAACCCGAACCCAAATAATCGTACATGACCCCATCTTGTACGCAACTACGCATACCTCTTATCCAAAAAGGTATATCATTGCAGTGTAATTAATTCTGATTTTTTTTTTTTTTTGAATGATCATAAATGTTTGAATCAGTTTACGTGTACTTTATTTAATTTTTTAGGATTCTAAAATTATTGATCAGATAAAAACTCTAATAATTATCCTTACTAGCAACCGTGAAGACTCAAATTCGAAAGAGTATATTAGATCCTCTTCTTATTATTTTACCCTAAAGGGGATTCGAATTTAAGAAACTGTGTTAGACCCTCCTCTTGAAAAACCATAAAATCTGAGATAATTAAGTTGAAGAAAAAATAACAATAAATTTATTTATCAAGCAATTAAAATGTTACAGTTTGTATTGGTTATAACGTGATATATTCTATTGTAAACCTTCTTCCTCTATTAAATTNTCATCTCCATGAGAGAATGTAGATTGAAATGTGGGATTCTTTTGTAACACGAAACAAGCGACGGATATTTAAATAATCAAAATATCGCTAAGGGACCAGCTTTTAATGCAACGACGCTAATGGTTTGCAAAATATCCAAGTCTGTTGTTGATGTTTTTCTAAAGTAGGAGAGGGAACAAAGCCGAACCTCAACCTAATTAGCAGTAACAGAAAAAGTACTCTTTATTTACAGAGCCTAGAAGCTAGAGCAATCATACATGACCCATCTTGAACGCAACTACGCAACTACACAAAAAAAATATTAAAAGAATTAATTCATCATGTTAATTAAAAGATCTCATTTTCGATCATTACTGAGGCTTTGAAAATATTAGAAGTTTTTAATGAACTGCATTTAATTGACCGCTCACCAACTAACTGTCATGACAGTTCAATCCGGCAACCTCACTTGTCAGTGACTGGAGTAGGCGCAATTCATTTGGAAAAATGATACAGTTATTATATTATATCGAATTCATGCACCATAAACATGGCACCACGTTGATTAATTATAAATATTTTTTTTTAAGAAAAGAGGATAGTGCTACATTTGTTAGTGTATAAATTCACTATACATTTTTTTGGTAACTATTAACATTGCTGATTGATCTGAGATCGTTAATTTCATGTAAATCTCATCCACATTTATGAACCCACTACCTATATTTTTACACACTTAGTGCTCATTTAACAAAGAGAAGATAAGCTAAGGGACCAGCTTTTAAAGCAACGATGCTAATGGTTTGCAAAATAGCCTCTGTCGTTGATGTTTTCTAAGGTAAGGGATGGGACGAAGCCGAACCTCAACCAAATTAACAATGACACAAAAAATACTGTTTATTTACGGAGCCTAGAGCCATCATACATACCCATCTTGTACGCAACTACGTCGTACCTCTTATCCAAAAAGGTATATCGTTGTCAGTGTAATTAATTATGATTTTTTTTTTAATGATCCAGGTGTCTGAGTTAATTTATACGCGTCTCAACTAATCCTCTGAGATCTGGAAACTATCAATCAGGTAAGAGCTTTAATGGTCACTTCTATTAGTAACCTTGGAGACTCAACTCGGAAGACCATGTTAGATCATTCTCTTACTCTTTTATTCTCAAAGAGACTCGAACTTGAGAAACTATATTAGATTCTTCTCTTAAGAAACCATATTAGATCCTCATTTTTTATTTTACTATTAATAGGATTTGAACTTAAAAAATAATGTTAGATCTCCCTTTACTCTTTTATCCCTTATTAAAAAATTAGGTGCCCTCATGTTTGACATTACCCTTTCCTTGGGAGAATAAAAATAATGCATCCAATAATCAATACTTAAACTGTTCAATCGGACAGTGATAAAATTTTTAGAACTCTTTGGTTTTATAAGGTGCAATGCCAGTTACTCTGATAACAAATAGGTTTTCAATTTAAATGATCACCACTTACTCTGCAAGAAGAAAATTTCAGCAAATTTGATATAAGATAATGTCTGACACAGTTCAACCCAAGGTTTACTGTTGATTCAAGTAGAACTTCAACAATTAAGAGAAAGAAAGCATAACATTTTATTGATTGAGCAAAATGACTACTGAATGAAATGTTTAACTTATGGACTAATGCCAAAAGTAGAGCATGATATCGCAACCATGAACTAGTAAATAATGAAATTTGAATAATGTTAAAAACAAGGAAAGGCTGATCATAGATAGAGCCAAAGCGGAGGGAAGCAGAGCCACCACCGAGCTTGGAACCAGACGTCTCCTTTTTTACAAATAGAAAATAGTCATACTGGTTTTGTTTCTAATAACTGTCTTCAGAAAAATAATACTACATACATATCCAAGTATATGCTTACTGATGCACACATAACTCTAGAATACTTCTAATCATAACGGGAAAACATTCAACATGTACTGATGTAATGCTCTAATATCAAAATCTCTCCATCCTAGTTAACTGAATTTTCGACAGAAAAATTAATTAACATAGATGGTAGAGATCTGAATCGAGAGTTTCTGGAAACAAGAAAAGCTGAAAACATACCGACAGACCAGAAGCACACAGGATTAGCAGCAATGTATAAAGAACCATCTCCCATCAAAACAAAATGTCTCCAGTTAGGATAAAGAACAAAATTTAGATAACATCATTTAAATTTCAGACTCTTCTGCGTCCTGCTGTTGCAGTATTTGCGAGCAATTTGACTCTAGCTTTTAAGAGTCTAGTTGCTACTTCTTTTAAGTTGATCCTCTCCTCAGGTGCCTCTCTTGTACACTCCAAAGCTAAATTCAAGACAGATGACATTGTTCCTTTCTTGCAAAATTTTCATCCTCCCTTCTTAGCAAATTGGTGTCCAAAACTTCTGTTATTGAACCATGTATTGGTTTTTTAGTGCCGGATTATGCAAAGAAAAGAAAAACAGAAGAGTGCAACACTACTTGCTTTCATTATACAAACCAAATACATAATATAACATTTCATCAGCTCACTGTTACAACTACTACAGCAATGAGCTTTTTACATGATCAAAGATAAACCACACAATTTGAACAAACATAATACAATTAAGAGACATAAAGCCTCACATTCAGCTGCATTCACCTAAATACATCATAACACAAAAAGGTTAACAAGCTGCCCCTAATCTACTGCTTCCAGCACAGCACCATGCACTACACTTCATTGGCGGCAAAAAATTGTCTTCAAACTTCAGGCCTTGAACAATGCACTTCCAGCAAAGCATCATAACTTCATCACCATGTAATGCTTCAGTAACCCAATGCTTTAGGTTCATCTCCCTAGAAAAGATTCCGTCGGTTGGCTTCTTCCCAGAAAATGTTTCCATCAGCATAATACCATAGCTGTAAACATCTCCACTTGTTGACACCTTTCTTTCTCTTCCATACTTTGTTGATAAGGTCACTTTTATTGTTAGATAAATCAATAACATTTTGAAAAGACACCAAAATATATATCAAAGAAAGTTAAGCAAGAACATAACTAACCTGGTGCCATATGACCAATGGTGGCAAGGGTCTCTGTTTGTTTTATTGACTGTTCTTCGCGTAAGAGCTTTGCAATGCCAAAATCACTCAAATGTGCAACTAAACTTTCGTTGAGTAATACATTGCTAGGCTTTAAGTCACAATGAATTAGAGGGTTTGAATAACCGAAATGAAGATATTTTAAAGCTGACGCCACATCCATCAATATATTCAATCTCTGCAAAATATAAAAAAAAAGTAGTTTTCAGAGTATAGAAACTTCTCTAGACTCCCATTGGGCATGTATTCCAGTATCAAGGCTTTGAAATCTTCATTAGAACAACTGCTGACGATTTTGACAAGATTCCAGAGTACTTAATTCATTGTGTAGATCCTTTTTGTACTGGTTTATCTCTGTTTCTCAAAAATGTTATTACTTGACAAGTCTGTTTCAATGATCTGTCTGACGAAAAACAAATGTATGTCCATTGGTTAGGATGATCTGTATTGCAATATGATTAATAAATGAGTCTAGTGCTGTGACAGATTTAATTACTTATTGACAAACAAAAATAGGATCAGCTGACTACACGAAACTGAATTATATTATGATTAATCCTATTTGTCCCCACTAATGATCTACATATCCATAGGTCCCTTGTTAAATTGATATGCTGAAGGTACAATTCAACAGTAAAAGTAAAACAATGTGTACTTGTAAAGATTTTGCCACTGCCATGATATCCACTGGAAAATAGTGAGTCCATTTCAAGTATATTTCAATTTCTACTTTCAAGAATTGGGATGATTTCAACACCATTTTGCTGCTACAAAATTGTTTTGTTTTATTGGTCACTGTCAATTTATTTGTCTATGTGTGCTAAATTGTGTTAGGTATAGTTACAACTTTGCTTTGCTAAATTACTAGTGGTGACATGATTTCGTAAATATGGAAACAGATTAGAACTGTGAAAAGAAAACAAAATCGAGACTTCTATTCCACGGTCAGGTCAGGTCATTGCTACACTCTTTCAAACCTAGTTCGATTTTTTTAAGTGTACTTAGGACATCAGTTATGTCAATTCTCCTTTCTGATGACCCACAGAGCAATCCACGGCAGTTCCAGTGTGGACAAAATACAATCCTTAGCAGTGAAATTTTCTTCTCCAAGCAAATTGGCATCTGTTATTTCAGTTATCGAATCAGGTAATGCCTCTTTTACCCAGCACTTCAGGCTCCTTCCTTCCTCAAACTGTCATCTGTGGGCTTCTTCTGGTAAATGTTTCCATCAACAAAATACCAAAGCTGTAGACATCTCTCTTGCAGAAACAATTCATCTGATCCATATTTACATGTAGTTCACAGTTATTTATTAGAACCAGAGGAAAAAAAACCTGCTCGTGAGCAAGCCTTGAAACATAAACACATATAAAGACATGTCGCAAGCAAAATATAAATTTAGATCATAAACTTAAAATGTTACTGGTGCCATATATCCGATGGGGGCCAAGGTGTTGGTTTGTATTACATAATCCCGTCACTAAGAGTTTTGCTATGCCAAAATCACCATATGTGCAATCAAATCCTGTCAGCAGACATTGCTAGGCTTCAAATCACAATTGTTAAACAATCCAAAGAAATAAGAAAAAAGAGGAGCTAGGGTTTCTTGATACTACATAATGCAATTGAATACAAAAAGAATAATTTAACAAATACAAAGAGATATAATAGGCTAAACAAAAGAAACAATAAAAGACAGATCTACCCTTAATAAACAATAAAACAAAATAACCCTTATTTCTTAACATCTCCCCTCAAACTCCCGATGCGACGGCTCAAGCACAAGAGTTTGCTAACTAGAAAACGAAAACGGGAAATAGAATGCGACTTGGTAAAGAAATCTGCAATCTGGAAAGAAGAAGAAACAAAAGGCAATGTAATGGTGCCATGCTTGAGAGTGATGACGAGTAAGGTGACAATCGATCTCAATGTGCTTAGTTCGTTCATGAAAAAACGAGGTGTGAGTAATCTGAATAAAACTCTGGTGGCACAATACATAGAGTGGGATGAGAAAGAGAAACTCCATATCTGCAAGTAACCAATGAAACCAAACAATCTCTTGGTAGTAGATGCCATAGCACGATATTTGCTTCGGGTGAAGATTGAGAAACAATGGATTGTTTCTTGCTCTTCCAAGAAATAAGAGAATCCACCAAAAAGATATAGAAACCAGTAATAGACTTGCGATCTGTGGGATCACTGCCATGATCAGCATCAGAGTTTGCACGCAGCTCCAAAGAAGAGGTGGATGGAGTAAAAGACTCTGAAAGACTGTACCCCGAGAACCGCAAAATCGAGAAACAGCTGCCCAATGAATTAAGTAGGAGAAGCAACAAACTGACTAACAACATGAACATATGCAATATCTGGACAAGTAATAGTGAGATATACCAAGCTCCCAACAATAGTATGGTATAAGTAGTATCGGACAAAGGTAAACCATCAGAAGAAGAATACTTTGCGTTAACCTCAATCGGAGTATTACAATCTTATTATCAGTAAGTCTAGCCCGCTAAGAATATCTGCAACATACTTGACTGAGAAAGAAGATAACCTCTAGGTGAGTAGGACACTCAATACCCAAGAATATCGTAGAGAACCCAAATCCTTCATTTCAAACTATCTAGCTAACTCGTCTTCAAAACTGAAATACCATATCATCACTAGAATAATCATGTTATCAACATATAAAAACAGAATGATACGACACATTAGGCACTTAACAAAAAGAGCAGAATCATGACTACTAGAAGCAAATCCAAGGGAAGAGATACAATAGAAAATTTCTCAAAACAGCACGAGGTGTTGTTTAAGACCATATAACGCTTTCTTGAGCTTGCAAACATACCCAGAATCATGTAAACACCAGGAGGGGATGCCATATAAACTTTTCTTGAAGATCTCTATCAAGAAGGCATTTTAACATCAAGTTGAGAGATATGCCATTGACGAACCGAAGCTACTACATAGGAGTACGAATAGTGTCATTTTTGCAACAGGAGCAAATGTCTCCTCATAATCCCACCATACTGTTGAGAGTACCCTTTTGCAACCAACAGCTTTGTATCACTCAATAGATCCATCATAATTAGTCTTGATTATCACCCAACGACAACCAACAACAGTCTTACCAGGAGGTAAAGGAACCAAATCCCAAGTACTTGTCTTATACAAAGCAGAAAGTTCTATCCATAGCTTGCTGCCAAAGAGGATCAAGACTTGCCTCTTATAGGAAGAGGGCTCAGAGAGACAATGAATAGAGGCTAAAAAGGAAGCAAAGAAGAATAACAAGAATAAGCAAAATCTGGTAACTTTGTGGACTTACGAAGCATATGGATTGATGTAGAGGTGGATCCACAATCTCAGATGGAGCTTGAGGGACCATAGGAGAAGGGGAGCTTCAGGTGTGTCGGAGAGTAAAGTGTCAGTACCTGCAGAATGATCAGTACGAATTGGTCGAGTATAATGTAAAGGTAACAGTGTAAGAATATGAGAAGGGGTATTTGAAGTACTAGGAACCTGAGATGACAAATATCAGAATCCTCAAAAAGGACTTATATGAATAAGATCAGATCTAGTAAGTTATGAGTAGTGGATGGAATAGAAAAGAAAGGTATATGCTCAAGAAACACAACATGACGAGACACGTTAAGTTTCTGAGTTATTGGATCAAAACAACGATACTCCTTTTTACCTTCATCATAACCAAGAAAGACACAAATAGCAGATCGAGAGGACAACTAGCTGCGTTCTACATAAGGACGAAGAACGAAACAAGTACAACCAAAAACTCTAAAGAAAGAATAATCAGGGGCATACCCATACAACTTTCGAAAGGAGAAAAACTTGAAATATGAGGAGATGAAATTGTATTAATCAAACCTACAGCAATAAGAACAGCTTCACCCCAAACACACATAGGAACAGAAGCAGACAACAAGAGAGAATGAGCAGTTTCAACAATGTGCCTATGTTTTCTTTCAGCAACACCATTTTGCCAGGGTATGTTACACGAGGTTTGGTGAATAGTTCCATCTAATCAAGCAACTCACAAAATTTATTAGAAGTGATTCCCACCCAAATCACACTAAAACATTTGATAACAGCAGAATGTTGAATTTTGACAAGAGCTTGAAATGTTGTATATATCTCAAAGAATTCAGAACGATGTTTCATTAAATAAACCTAACAATAACGAGTAGATCATCAATAAAAGAAACTAATAATCGAGACCCTCCTTTTTTGGCAACAGGAGAAGGTCCCCATACATCAGATGAATCAAATCAAATGGAGAAGAAGAAACAGAAATACTTCGATTAAAAGGTAAAGCTGAAAATTTTGCCTTACATCCACTACAATCAGAAATATCACAAGTTTGCAAATTTCCTAAAGCCCTTGTGGATGCCAAAAATCTCAAACGAGAAGATGAAACATAACTAAACGAGAATGGCATAAATAAAACTAGAAAAAGAAGGACTCAAACAAAAAGAAAACAAATCAACACTAGTAGAAGGATCATCAACACTAGTAGCAGCAGTACAACACTAGTAGCAGCAGCAACTACACTTTAACTCATCCAAAATATATAGTCCCCCCTTCCTACAGCCTGCCCAATCATCTTCCAAGACTGCAGATTGACTGCACATAACAAGAGAAGAGGAAAAGGTGACTAAATTGCCAGAATCACATAACTAACCAACAGAAGCAAGATTTAATGTAAGTTGGAATATGATAAACAATAGAGAGAGACAAGTGAGGTGTGACAACAGAACCAACACCTGCTAAAGGCATAGGAGTGCCATCAGCAGTCATAACAGGAATAGAAGATGAAAGAGACACAAAAGCAAAAGATGAAGAATCTGGAGACATATGATGTAAAGCACCAGAATCCAAGACCCATATAGAATGTGACATACCTGAAGAACTATGAGGGAACTGACCACGAAAGAAGAAACAGACATAGCTTGGCTATAAGGAGAGAAACTTCTGAAATTGCTTAGCCAGAGTACTAGGATCGGTGAAAAGACCTGATGAAACTACTATTGCAGTATTAGACTGTAGTGGTTTGTAACCCTGAGGTGGTTAGCATTAGATTGTGACTGGTTGCCAGGTCAAGCTTGAGATTGTTGCTACGATTGATTCTGCTATCCAACTTAGGACACTGAGCCTTCCAATGACCTTTTTGCTTACAAAAACTGCACTCGTCGAAGGCAACCATTGTGTAAGGCTTATTCTGATTATTAAAGAGTGGCTTAGAAGGTACTGCTAACAACAAAAGGATTAGAAGTAGAAAGAATTCCCTTTTCAGAATAAGACTTAAGCGTATTTCTTCAGCCAATAACTCACTAACAAGTGAGTCAACAGAAGGAAGTGGAGAACGATGCAAAATGAATCTTAAGTCCTTCAAAATCACTGCGAAGTGCTGTTAAAAACTGTACCAACCATTGTGCTCTCTACGAGCAATATAGGCACCACATGCCTTTAATTCTGTAGATTCTGTAAGAGTCAATTGATCCCAAAGATCTGTCATAGCAGAATAAAACTCATGAACACTCATATTTTCTGCTGAAGGCTCATATGTCATTCTTCAATTGATACTGCTTTGCAAAATTTAATTAAGTAAATAACTTTTGCGATGATCCCAAACCTCCTGCTGTCTCATACTTCGCCAACTGTGTACCTATGGAATGCTCAATAGAAATGTTAATCCAAGTAATAATTTCATATTTGCCCAAGCATGTCAAAGCAGCATAACCCATCAGTATTACTAGGTTTCACAGAAGTTCCACTAACATATCCCCACATCTTTTACCCATAAGAAAATTTCTCATCACATAACCCCAATACGAATATTTTGTCATCTAAACTCACACTCGCAGACTGAAGCGAATCGTCTCTTTCAGTAGCCATAATCAAAAAACAAAGAAAACTAGTATGCAAAAGAAAGGAAAACGAAATACCAGATTGTAGAAATTGAACGAATACAACGAAACTCCAGATTGTAGAAACTGAACGAATACCCTCTCCAAAAAAAAAAAAAAAAAAATACCAGGACCGCGTAAGCTGTGTTAAGATTAAGCCTCGTCCCATGAAAATCTGCTCTGATACCATGTAAACATCCAAAGAAATAAGAAAAAAGAGGAGGCTAGGGTTTCTGATACTGCACAATGCATTGAATACAAAAAGAATAATTTAACCTAAATATAAAGAGACTATATATAGGCTAAACAAGGAAATAATGAAAAGACAGCTCTACCCTTAATAAACAATAAAACAAAATAACCCTTTATTTTTAACAACAATGTATAATAGGTGTTGGAGTACCGTGATGAAGATATTCTAAAGCTGATGCAACATCTATCATTTTAACTAGTAGGTATCCAAACAATAATTGTGAGATACAACCATTTTTCCAAACAAACATTAGGCATGTAATCAAGGACGAAGGCTTTGAAGTCAAAGTTAGAACAATACTAATAATTTTAATAAGATTTCGGTGAGGATTTTGCTCATCACTTCACATTCATCATCAAAACTTTTAATGCCTTTTACCTGCAAATTGAAAACTTATAGCTATGTCTGTTCCATCGGAAAGTTTCCTTTGTATACTGATCCCAAGCCCCTGTACCAAGCAAATTGCTTGTTTGAATCCGTTTGTTACAAGTCCAATTTCTGCGATGAGCTCTCGCCATGTTGCTAGAGTTAACCTATCTTCGTGTCAAAAAAATTTGCATTCCTCTTCCGACATCTTAACAAAACTAACACGAGCTAATACTAATACTGTTGTTGCAATGCGATAATATATATATCTCTAAAGCTGACTTCTTGCTCTTGGACCTAGGTGCGTACTAGCTTGCATGGGGGTACTTGCAACTGGGTAGCACCACAAAGGGCACTGGTCCCATAAATGATTCAGCTGAGAGTTTGCAAACGATCCTCCTGTAGGAATTTCTCCTTACAATCTATTGAAAGGCACATTTATGTATTTAAGGTACAAGAGTTTCTCAAGAGACTTTGAAATTGCTCCAATGAGACTATTACCGGAAAACTAAGAATTCCCAGCTAAACAAGTTTCCAAGTGATTCCGGAATAGAGCCCTGTATTTTGTTATGTGCAATGGAGAATTCCATCAAGTTTTGCAAGTCCGATGCTGCTAGGGATTTCACTTGATAATTCGTCTTTTGAAATATCTATTGAGTCAGAGCCTTTAAATTTTCAATATCCGCTGACAGGCTCCCACTGAGTGAATTCATTGACAAATTACATCCAAAATATCTCTGAGGCTCCATAAGGTTGAGGGTATCCTAGAAGTAAAATTGTTGGAACTTTGGTGCAAGACTTTTAGTGAAATAATATCACCTAAGCAGGATGGTATTGATCCCTAAAGCTTGTTATCACTCAAATATAGGTCACTACGTTCCTGAACTGAAATTTCTCTGGAATGAAGCCTTGCAATCTATTGCCTTCAAGATTTAGAACTTGGAGCATTCTCATTTTTCCCACTGCAGATGGAATTGATCAATCATTCATTGTTTCCAAGGCAAAGGTAGTCAAGTTGCTTAACTTGCTGACTCTTGGGAAATGCTTCCCTAATTGACAATTATCTGCTAAAGATTGCGAAACTGGTGAGGTTTCCAATGGAAGCTGGAAGGGTGCCATTAAAGGATTATCAGATATAACTTTCTTCCAAATGCTTACAATTTGACAAGGGGAGAGAAAGCTTAGTTCTGTAGTGAAAGATCTCTAGTCAACTGGTTAGAGGCTAGGTCGATCGTTCTAGATATCTCAAATTCCAAGTGTAGTGGGACAGGGCCAGAGAATGAGTTTAGGGATAACGCCAGGAGGTCAAGGTTAGAAGCATTGGAGATAGAGTTGGGGATTATGCCTTGGAGTTGATTATCCATAGGTAAAGTTTCCTAAGATTTGGAAGCCAGAGGTATATCAGATGGAAGATGGCCCAGAGCTGGTTCATGTATGGTGCAAGGAATTCTAATGTTGAGATATTGAAGATTGTAGATGGGATGGGCCAGTCAAGTGTTATTGTACAGATTTAAAATCACAAGATTAGGAAGATCACCAAACTCAGGTGGGATTGGACCTGTCAGGGTAAAGAACAAATGGCTAAGTCTCTAGCTTCAATATATATATAATTTAAACAAAATGTTATGAATGTTATACAACTATTTAAATAGTCAATCTTTAGTGCAGACGTTATAAAATTCTCATATTGTTAAAATAAATAACATTGTTGACAAAATGTGTATAAACATACCAGTCATTCAGTCAAGCTGCTACACCTAGCTCAGTTCCCACAGCGATGTACAGTTGGCTAGAATTCTGGAAAGATCTTGCAAATTTATACCAGGCAAAGTATTTCAGGTATTAGAAGCGCGCTACCCAGTGGAAGATCATAGAAACTATTCTTAAGGAGATTGATTCCTTTGCAAAAGGGAATGGTTGATTAACTGAGAATGGAAGTTGAACCTGTAATGGGTGATTGATACCAGTTTGTCTCTCCAAAGCCTTAAGAGAACCTACTTTCTGGTATTTCATGCACATAGACTTTTATCAGAATTCTACTCATCATACAACATCAACTCTTCACCTTGAAGTCAGAATTTAAACAGCTTTTAATAACATTGTACATATAATTGAGTGTTATATTTAGGTTAGTGGATTAGGAAGGTCAGTGGACAATCAAGTTGGACACTAGCTCTGTTTAAATTTTAAGAGACATTTCAAGGAGTGTCAATTGTGATTTTAAGGTGGTATGTGAGGAATTTAAATACAAGAGTTTTAATTTACTAATATGTCAAATAATTAAACAAAGACCAAAAGTTAATATTTAGATCTACTAACAATAATATTTGAACCAAAAGATGAAGTATTACCTTCCAAATTGTTGTTGTCAAGGTAGAGCTCCTTCAGCAGGTTCAGTTTCCATGCTCTTGTATGGTTCCTTGAATCTATTGTTATCTAGAGATATACGTACAAGCTCTTTACCTTGCCATAACGGATGGAATTGAAATAAACAATTGATTGTGATGAAGAATCAGACATTTGAGAACAGGAAGGTTTGACACTTTGTAAGGAGGCTGCCAGACATTCTATCATGGCAAAATTGATGTTTTTCAGGAAGAAATGTTGAACATGGCTAATGGATGTGGCCCTGAAATCAGGGGGTTACCATAGAGGATGAATCTCTCCAGGTTAACCAAATTACCAATCTCGTTTGGAATGTATCCATTTAGATCATTATGAAATCTAAAGTCTTAATGTTGAGATGTTGCATATGGAAGGTGGGATAGGACCAAAAATCGTTATCCGAGAGACACAGGTGTTGAAGTTTAGGCAAAGAGTCGAACCAAGATGGCATCTCTCCCCTAAGTTGTTATCTTCAAAATTCATGAGTTCAAGCTGCGAGATTAACCAGCTCCAAGGCAGAGAGCATGGAAACTATTGTTGCTGAAGCTTATCTGAACAAGGGACGACAAATTTCCTATGTGTGGCAGAATGGTTCTGTTAAGAATCAATCAAACTCAACCTAACATGTTCTTCTACCAACACAACCAACAAACACTCAAGAAACAACACAAACAATAAAGAATCGAAAACAAGAACACAGCCAATTACCATGGTTCGTTTATCCAAAGGAATAAACTACATCCATGTTGAGCTCCAAGTAAATGAGTCACTGCACATAAGGATCAATCCAATCACATATTACAACTCAATCAAGAACAGCAACTCAAATCTCTCACTCACAACTCGAATCACCCTTAATCTCACACAAAGACAACTAACACAAGGTCTCTACCAGAAGAACCTAATACTTCTCTACCCATAATTTAACTGATAAACTGCAATGATTACAAGACTAAAGATTAAACACCTTTAATAACAAACCTAGCAGAGATGAAAGAATGCGAGAGAGAGTGTATTGCAACTGTTGCGTTTCTGTGAAACTTTAACTTTAAATAGGTTGACCTCTAGGCTTGATTTACACCGTTGGATCAGACTGGAATCAAAGGCGAGATCTGTCATTTAACACAGCTTCAAAACGATAGCATACGATCACTCCAATACAGCACCGTTTGAGCTTCACTCAACAATCTCCACCTTGAAGCTTCAACACCTCACAAGGATTAGATACCTTACCAGTGCAGTTCACCCACAAGTTACTCATCATAGCTGGTTGCTGCCTCTTACTGAATAGCAGCAGGTTCAAGAGTGCTTGAACTTGGTTGGAGAGACCACCTTTGTTCCGATATTTGAGGGTTATCCTCGGTTGGCATTTTTTTCAGAATGACAACTCCTTTATCCACCAGCTCCCGTACAAAATGGTATAACATCGACATGTTTGGTTTCTGTGATAACGGGGTTTTGCTCAGATGTATGGCACTTTGGCTGTCTGAATAGACAGTGACAGCACCCTCTAGAGCTTAACCTCTGATGGTAACCTTGGAGCCATAGAGCTTCTTTGAAAACATTTGTTACAGCCACATACTCTGCCTCAATTGTGGATAGGGTAACAATTGGCTGGAGTTGAGACTTCTAGCTCACACAATTTCCTCACGGTGAACACGTATACAGTGGTTGATTTCCTTGAGTCTTTGTCACCTGCAAAATCAGAGTCTACGAATCCTACAAGATCAAGTGAGTCATATCTTTTTCATATTTCAAGCCAACATGCACAGAACTATTAATGTATCTAAGAAGCCATTTAAGAGTAAGCCAATGTTCAAAACCAGGGTGATAAAATTGCTTAAGAGGGAAATTGCGAAAGAAAGGTTTGGTTGGCGCTAATCATGGCATACATTACTAACCCAACTACATTGCATAAGGGATATTTTCATTTGATTAAATCTGCATCAGATTGGGGCATTGTGATTTACTTAACATAAAGTAACCAGCCAAGGGTACATTCACAGTTTTAGATCCTACCATGCCAAACCTAGACACTAATTTTTCAAGTAAGCCTTCTGATGGACTTTTAACTCATAGTCTTTCTGTTTCTATCTATTACCATGCCTAGAATCCATTAACACTTCCTAACTTCATGTCAAATTTAGAGTTCAATTTTTTCTTAACTCTTCTATCCTATGCTTAGACTGCAAATTAAAAAATGTCATCATATACAGCAGTAAATATAAAAGCATGTCATCATATAAAGAATAATAGAAACAGCTATCATATTTGCTTCTATTGAAGCCAATGCTAAGAATAAAAGCATCAAAATTTATACCACTGCCTAGGAGACGGTTTCAGTCCATATAAGGATTTGTGAAGTAAGCATACATGGTTGGGCAAGTTTCTATCTATAAAACCTATGGGCTATCTCAAGCAAATCCTTTCTTTAAGTTTCCATGCAAAAATGCAGTCTTAACGTCCAGTGTTTCTAATTCTAAGTCCTTAGGGCAACTATGGCTAACATAATCCTAATGGTCTTAATTTTACAATGGGGGAGAATATCATTAAAGTCTTTCCCTCCCGCTGTGTGTAGCCTTTGGCTACCAACCTAACCTTGTACCTAGGAGGGTCAGAAGGGTTCATGCCTTCTTTAAGCTTGAAAAACCACCTACATTCAATCAGTTTTTGGTCTTTGGGATTTGGAACCAAAGACCAGGTTGCATTTACCTTTAGGGATAGCATCTCTTCTCCATTGTAGCTTGCCATTTTCCTTTGTCTTTGGATCTGACAGCTTCTTCATAGCAGTCTGATTCTGTCCTCTGAAACTGAGCCCCTGCCACCAAGGCTGTGTAAATCAAATCAACGTAGGAGTATCTTGTTGGTGGCCCAATTTTCTCCTACTTCTATCCCTGGCTAGCTGGTACTGAGATAAGGGATAAGATAGGGTTCAGCAGGTTCTATTGCATTTTCCTCTTCCAAGTCAGGGTCCAGACTGGGTCATTGACTTCAGCTTCCTGAGTTCAATTAGATTGAATTCAGTAGGCTTCACCTCAATTTGGACTCTCTCATGTTGATCCTGGTTCAAGGTTTGCGCTTGTTGATCCTGCATAGGGTTAGCAACTTTGCAAGGAATATATTTCATTGAAAATTACATCCAAAATAATTATTCTAACTCCCGGGGCACTCCTTTCCCAAAGCCTATACTGGTTCCCTCTTGTAACCTAGGAAGACACATTAAGGGACCTAGGCTCTAACTTCCTTTCACTGTTATGGACGTATGCAGCAAATCCAAAGGTCATCAAGTGTCCTAGACTAGGTTTCCTATTACTCCATCTTTCCTAGGACACATAAAGCTAATGGCACTTGAGGGACTTCTGTTAATAAGGTAGGTAGCTGTGGTTAAGGGCTTCTCCCCAAAAGGACTTAGGAAGGTTGGATGTGAAGAGAAGGCATCTCACTTTCTCTAAGAGGGTCATGTTTATTCTTTTAGCAACCCATTTTGCGAGGGGGTTTTCTAACAATTCTAGTCTAGGATGCCATGTTCAGTGCAAAAGGAGTCAAATTCCAGGTTACAGAATTCTAAGATTGTCTGTCCTAAGGGTTTTAACCTTTTATCAGTTTGGTTCTCTACAAGAACCTTCCAAATCAACATACCCAAAGCTTCATCCTTAGTCCTAGTAAGAAAACCACACCTTCTACGTAATCATTACTATAGACAGAAAATACTACTACCCTCATGTGATTTGACCCTTTCAGGTCCTCATAAGTCAGCATGCAAATATTCTAAGCAGTTGGCAACTAGGTAGTGTCCCTTTTGGAAACTCAGCGTGTGTGCTTGCCCATGATGCAGGTCTCACAAATTCAAGGGGTTCGATGGGGTCCTTACCAAATGGCCTTGCTATGGAGGATGTCCAGCCCTTTTGGCTCACGTGGCATACTCTTAAGGCCATTTTTTAATAGTATTCAAGTTAGTAGAAAGCAAAGCAGAATTTAAACAATCAGAATAGTAGGATCCACACATAATATACAAACCATTCTTTTATCCCTTAAGCAAAACAGTGTATTTTTATAAACATAAAGGCAACCATTTTCAGCTTATAACTACAACCAAATTCTCTAAAGTGCCTAATGAAAAGGTTTCTTTTTAATTCTAGAATATACTTACTTTAGTCAACTTGACAGTTTTCCCATTGTTTAGTTTTAAGGTTATGCTGCTTATCCCTTCAACTTTATAGGCATATATTCCCCATATACACAGTTTCAACCTATTCTCATAGTCCTGAAACCATCTTATTGGGACTACTATGAAATGAGCACCCAGATCCATCACCAATCATTTATCTTTTCAGTTTTGGAAACTGTTAGAACTTTAGATCTCTAATTAGACTTAGAGGTTGCTAGGGACTTCACGTGTTCCTTTGTTTCTGTTTCTTAAGCCATGCATAGCAATTCTTTTTAGATGACCAGTTTTGTTACAAAAGAAACACTTCCTGGTTCTCCCTTTGTTTTACAGTTCAATGTTCCCTTTTCTGTTCTAGGGCCACATCAGACTGAACAGAGTTGCTAACTGGTTTAGTTCACCCTTTCCTTTAACAAACAGATTACTGCCAGTCTCCTTTGTTCCTTTATCTCTAACTCTCTAGCTTTTTCCTGAAACAATTAAGTCCACGCTTGGGACAATACCAATGTATTGTAGGGCATTTTTACAACTGGTAATCCCGGCAGGGAATTCATAAAATCATAGCTAAAAAGAGTCCCCGAGTTCTTGATCTGTACTCAACAATTGGGTCAGTTTCAAGAACTCATCATATTTTCATCAATGGTCCTAGAGTATCCATTTATATGCAAATAAAACACCTTTTAAGTAAGCTAGATTTGGAGCAGATTGTAAAGCATAAAGGGATTCGAGTTTACCCATACCGCTGTGGAAGTTTCAAAACGTCTACCTTTCGCAGGACCCCGTCGAAGAGGTTCATAATGATCAGGTTTACGCCTCTCCTCCAGCTCTGCTTCTTTTTTAGTTTCTCCTTTGACATTTGGTTACATCATTTCTAGTGTGATGGCTACCTTATTATGTGTAATAAGGCTCATTTTTTTCTTCCAACTGTTGAAATCAATTTTCCCATCGAATTGGGTGATTCAACTCGTGTAATAGTCATAGTGTTTGGATTTAGGGTTGGTGTTTGAATTTAGGGTTGACACAAGAGAAACCCTAATTTGTCTAAGATCGAGTTCGAACAAATTTCAAGAAATTGCCGGATATTCTAAGTTCCAAGCCCTAAAACACCAATTCGACTAATTATAAAGAAACCCCAATGGATAAACCCTAGGTTTCAATAATCACTCAAATCAGACCGAAAAACCCTAATCTCGCTTGATCCACTGTTAAGAATCAATCAAACTCAACCTAACTGTTCCTTACCAAACATAACCAACAAACACTCAAGAAACAACACAAACAATAAAGAATCAAAAAAAAAAGAAAACGGCCAATTTTACCATGGTTCGTTTATCCCAAAGGAATAAACTACATCCACGTTGCTCCAAGTAAAATTGAGGCTCACTACACTATAAGGATCAATCCAATTACAGTACAACTCAATCAAGAACAGCAACAAATCTCACTCACCAACCTTAGATCACCCGTAATCTCCACACAAAGACAACTAACACAAGCGTCTCTACCAGTAGAACCTAATACTTCTTCTACCCACACATTTAACTGATAAACTGCAACAGATTACAAGACTGAAGATAAACCACACTAAGAACAAACCCTAGCAGAGATGAAAGAACGCCGAGAGAAGAGTGTATTGCAATTGTTGCGTTTCTATGAAACTTAACTTTAAATAGGTTGACCTCCAGGCTTGATTTGCACCGTTGGATCAGACTGGAATCAAAGGCTGAGATCTGTCACTTAACACAGCTTCAAAATGACAACATATCGATCACTCCAATATGGCACCATTGAAGCTTCACTCAACAGTTCCTGTAAGAGCCATTGGACATCACAAGTGACCCTATCCAGTGGACAACAGACGTAGCGCAAACCAGTTGTTTGCCAAGAAATTGTGAGGGTCATTGGTGATTCGAGCTTTAAGGCAAGAAGAGAAGACTGGCTGTGGTAGTGTTAGTTGCTCAATAGCTAAGCAACTCATTGCACAATACAGAACCAACAATGATACAAAATGATGAGAAAAACAATGCAGATCCATTATTGTAAGTTAAGATATGGGATTCTGATCAAGGATGAGGCGATGAACATAAGCACCAATAAAGGAGTGAATAAAGGCATGAATGATATATGGTTTATTAAACAAATAATCTGGGGCTCAGAGAATATTTGTTCCTATTTTGAACAACGACCTCCACGAGATACTTCCGATATAGTTGATGGGTATGTTTAATATTTTATTTAATTGCTGCATTTCCTTTTTTTTTCATTTTAACAGGGTTGGTATACATACGAGTTCTGCATGGGTTATAAAATATTTGTTTTCAAACAATACGTCGTTGTTCAAACCAAACAAAGTTGGCTTTTTATAGCATATATGAATATGATAAAATCCGAAATCATTAAAGTATGTTATTATTTCCCACGTGAGAGAATCTCAGTTTTATGTTACGTTCTTGAAACTCACAGGCCTTATAGAAAAATATTAAAAATTAACCTACTTTGACTTGCCACTGTGTTCTAAATAATTGGTCTTCATTTGCCAATCTATCTCTTATCTTTAGAATATAGAAAGGAAAAGAGAGGCAGCAAGGGTAGCAAATTTTCAATATAGTATGGCAACTTGTATGGTGTTTCAGTTTATACAGGGCTGCTTCAACTTGATGATTAATAATAGAAAAATGTTGAATATGTGATCATCTTCCTATTTCTACATATTCAGTTCTGTTATATGCACATATGATCTTCAAGCAAAATCAAGGTCAACTCAACTCAAAGATATTGTTTCCTTATTGATTCAACCATTTCCCAAGCGTTCAAGTCAAATTTCGTGGGTTGGCTTTCTTCCAGTAAATTAAATGTTTCCATAGGTGTACACTTTTCCTTGTTTCATACTCTCGAATGACATTAGTTTCATCTTTAGATAAAAATAAATTACCAAGAGCAAATATGTAGTGAGTTTGGAATAATCCGGTGCAGGGGCGGCCCAGGCACCTTGAGGGTAGGCCAGGCCTGCCCTCAACTTTAAAGAAAAAAATTGAAAAGTTTTATTAAAAGGTAAAAAAGAAAAGTTAAAAGTTAAAAATTAAAAAGTAGGTTTTATTTTTTATATTCAAGTTTTTCTTTCCCAATTCCCAACTTTCTCTTACATGCGGATCTGAATTTGGAGTGATGTAATCCATCTTTTAGAAATCTTTGTGTATTTTATTTTGTTAGAGTTGTGATTGAGCTCTAAATTTATATGAATATTTTTGGTAGATTTGTGGTTGTTGTAAATGGTAATCAATTTTTTCCTATGATTTTGCATTAAATTTCGATAGGATTTAAGATATTTCTCATACAATTGGGCCTTAATTGTTACCTAATTCTATTAATTTGTCTTTGCAAGCCTAAACGATGTTTGAGCATAAATGACAGTTTGACTGTAAATTGCGTAACTTGGCTTGGAAACACAGAATGACCTGATTTTAGAAGATTTGGAAAGCTAAGAACCAGAGCTACAACTTTCATGTTTTGGTTTTTCCTAATTCTGACTGGACAAGGGTGAAAACTTGGCTTGAAGTCGTGAACAGAATGTTGGAAACGGAAGAAAAATGTCTTTGGATGTGCTTAGTATTTCTGCAATAACTTGAGCTTTAGACCTGCGATTGTGCTGATTCTTGAACAAGTAGAAAGATAATTTAAAGGGCTATATTAAGTGTTTAACACTTTCAGATTTCGATTCTTTAATGCTCAATTTGCCCGAAGATCTCGCTGCATAAGGAAAAAGCTTCGCGCGGCAAAACTGCGTCAGATGTGAAAAATAAATGAAACGTTTTGGCTTGCTAGGGCTTCGTCCTAATGTGAAAAGGTATAAATAGCATGAAAATGAAAGAAAAAGGGTTTGGTTCGTCATTTGGAAGGCAGCTCTGGAAGGAGAAGTATTGAAGTTTGATCTTCAAATTAGAGAAGATTTCTCCATCTTTTGTTGTTTTTCAATGATGAATTTTGATTCAGTTTGTTTTTGTTATTTATTTTGTTTTAGTATGAATTGAGTTGTTTAGCTAGGGTTTGATGTAACATTGATACAAATGATTCAAATTTAATGAATTGATTACTTTGAGTTTTAATTTCATGATTGAGTGTTTATCTCTTGCTTAATGTTTGGATGCTTGATCACCATTCAAATATGTATTGTTGACAAAGGGACTAAGAAGTGATTGATTGTGCCTCTTGGGATAAATACCGTAGATTAAGCAAACGCTAGAAAAGGTTTACCGATTTATGAAATCTAGATAGAATTCCATAAAGCTTAAAAAACTTTGAACTATTAATCTTCATTTTGTTGGGTGCGGAAGCTTAATAGGGATAAGTAGGAAAATATAGCCTAAGAAGAATGTTTACAACTTAGGGAATTCGGTTTTCAATCAGGAATTAGAAGTTGGGTAATAGATTCTATGATTTGGGTTAGCGTATCTAGGTGAAATCAACACCTTAGCATTTTTTTTAGCATTTGTGTAATTAGTTAAGTTGTTGGGTTTGTTTAATTTCATTATAATTCATTTATATTTTCTTAAATTGTATTTAGTTCGTTAATTTTCCCAATCCAATTTATTGTTGCTTCCATTAGGACTTAAACTAGAGAAATCGGTACTTAGTAACAGTATCCTCGTGGGAACGATACTCTACTTATCACTTTATTACTTTTTGCGACTAGTGCACTTGCTACATTTGCATGTTTGTCAAAAATACGCATAGTAGACTCTTTTAATTATATTGGATTTAAGTGGATTGTTAGATTCCCGTGACGTTTTTATCTCTTCACATTGAAGAGGTTTCCACGTAACATTTTCTTGTGTTTCTTGTAAGGTTATTTTCTTTGTTTTCACTAGTTGATTGGCAAGCAGTGGCAGAGCCAGGGGGCCTCCCCTGGACAAAAATTGGGTCTGCCATGCTCTGGTGCAATGCAAATCATTAATATGCGTAATCGGCCACATTTGTTTTACTTTTTCAAAGACTATTCTACTATTCTATCTATCAAAACAATAAAAATGAGCTATTTTAATATTCAAACAAAAAAAAAACTTTAAAATCTCATTCTATTGACTTTTTGACAATTGTCTCTCTCATCTTTATTCTTCTTTTGCCTCTCTCCAAACTAACATAACTGATATAATATTTAAGCCCCACTAAACTCCTTTCTTTTACGTCTCAAAATCATTAATTTAAATTTATTTTATTTATTTTATTAAAACTAACATTTTTTAATTTATTTATATGCTTTCTCATACTTTTATCTGTTCTCTCTGTCAACTTGAGAGAGACATAACTATGCTATGTGGGTACAAACATGAATCCATGTCGAATTGTTAATAAAAATATAGGTATACAAAGGATTTTAAGGGTTGATTATTAATAGTAGTATTTAATTGGATATGCATTAATGTTTGTTTTTAAATGATGTATTAGTAGCTGAAATGATCTAGATAATAGCTTTTAATTTAGTGATAAAAAAATTACCAAACAACTATTTAATAGTATTTAAATGTAAATTGAAAAGTTTCAGTCAAAAAATATACAAATAATCATTCACCAATCTATTCATATAATATAATATTCAAATAATTTACCAAACACATTTTCAAATTCAACTCCTATTCATAAATACTACTCAACTCACTTTTACAAATACTATTTTAAAAAGTGTACCAAACACATTTTGTCTTAGACTTCGATCTCTACGCAGATTGTTGAGTGTGTTGAGGGGGTTATAATTATGAGACCATCATGGGTGGCTGATGGTAAATGAATAAAAGGAGGTTCCCAAAGTTTCTGAGTTCGAGGCCCCCAAGCCCTAATAGGGGTGGCCACTGGAGGATTACCGGTCGGACTTCAAGGCCTCGGGAGATGGATTAAGGTGTGCACAAGATGGTCTGAACACCTCCAGTGATAAAAAATAAAATAAAAGATAATCATGTATTGTTGGAGTAAAGCACGTCCAACTCCCAAATTTATTTAGTGACACAATTAGCTAACAAGTTAAGTGGGTTTACAATTACTTATTTATAACACAAATTTGCCCCGAAATGAAAGTACATTACAAAAAAATCCAATCCATCAATAAGTTAAACTCTCATTTTTCTTTTGGGCTGTCAAAACTAAACCCTCTTTCTCTTTGCCCAAACCGGTTTTTCTCTCTTGCCCAAACTGATTCAACAACTTGGGTTTCAAATTTTTCCTAAATTTATAATTCTTTATCCACACAAATGTAGTTTCCTCCCACTTATGAAGCCGACAAGCCCTTTTCTTAATTGGTCTGGTAATATGATGAGTGCTTGGAACACTTATACTTAGTGATTTTAGGGTTTTGTGTGGGAATTTGGTTTAATTGGTTAATTTTACTTATTTATTCTCTTTTACTTTCTAGAATCAGGGTATGTTTTGTGAATTTTCAGGTATTTATGCTTTCAAAATGAGGATTCAGTATGCACATTGAAGATTAAAGAATCCGAATCGCGTGGGAACAAACGGTTCGAGAATTAGAGCTCAACAAAAGAAGTTATGGATTTTTGAAGATTGTTCGTTGCCAAAAAAACTATTCCACACCGCACCATAAAAAAGTTGTAAAATGGACAGATACTTCATGCCGCGGTGCCACAAATCATGCCACGGCGCAATGCAGGAAACTTATGTTTGGAAATTTTTCTGCATAACAGCTGCACGAAAAGATCATAACTTGAGCTACACAACTTAGATTGACTGGTTCTAGTGGCGTTTTAAAGCTAAGAGACAGAGTTATAAATTTTATGCATGTGGTCGTTCGACTTGGAAGATGGTTAAAATGGAGACGAAAGTTACATAGTGCTTGGAGTGTGCAAATTTGTTATTATACGTTTTAATTGAAGTATAACTTTTTACCATAATACCCTACGAATTAATATATAAATAGATGTCCTTAGCAATATTTATAGAGCTAGGGTTATAATATCAAATATAATTAGGAGAGGCAAGGAGATGAGATCTTACCTAGGGTTTCATCTTTCTTCTTCTTGTACTTCATGGTTTTCAGATTTTGAGGTTTGATTTCCTTATGATCACGTGTAACTAATACTTTTCTAGCGATCCAATGTAGCCTAATAAGAAGGTTTATGTCTTATTAATCTTTTTGTCTTATCAATCCATTGCATTCTAGTTTATTCATATTCTTTATTCAATCTTTAATTAGTTATTGCTTGATCACCAATGTTAATTAATTGATTGTGTGAGACCAGGTTAGACTACACACCCTAACTAATCTTGAATAGCTCGTGTGAATGAATGATTAGTTTTGTGCATACACCCTGACAAAGCTAATTGGTTCATGATTTCTTGAATGATTAGTATTTGTGCATACGTTGACAGATGCACCTTTATTCAGATTCGAGTGCTCTTGTGTTTAATGGGTTTTTAATCTTTAGGCTAGACTATACGTCTAGCTAGTCTCGTATTAAAGATACTAGGTTAATCTTGAATGCCTTATGGTAATACCTTAATTATGTGAGAGTGAACCTTAGAAATTGGTTGTGATAACAATAGTTTGATAGTTTGCACAAAACTGGATTATTATGGTGAAATTGGATACCTAGGTTGTAGTTCATTGGTTCTTAAATTGTTTTTATGGTGTTATTTTGGCTCAGTCAGTAGTAGTTAATTTTTATTTTCTTTTTACATTTAGTTTTAATCACTAGTTCTTAATTTGATTGAATTTATTTGTTTAATAGACATAGTTATTAGGATTACTTGATAACTTACAAATCTCTGGGATCGACCTTTGCTTTCACTATACTGTGATAGCAATTCGTGCACTTGCAAGAAAGTAAAATTGTTCATCATAATACTAATACATTTATATTTGTATTCCTTTATTTTGAAAGTTTAAGGTTAGATTATAGATTAGAATTTAAGAAGATGCAATTGTCATTGGGACCACAAATTGTACCCTTTTTTTTTATTTGTGATATATGAAATTAGAGGAAGTAGAAAACATTTTTTAAAGTTATTTTGTAGTTGACTTGGACCACTAACATGTATTGGTCGATTTGTGTTGTATTCAGAGAGATATGGGTTCTTGGGACCACATTGTTTTATCGTTTTATATTTGTATAAAAAGTGTTTGATTCAAATGGGAGCTAACTTTAATAGTTTTACAAGTGTTATGAAAAAAATGAATTTAATTGTGGTTATATTGTCAGTGTTTTGTCAAAGCGTTGTGATATTATTAGAGATAGCAAGCTTGTAAAGTTATTGAAATTTTTATGATGGTGAACTTTCCTTCAAGTGGAAAAGTTCTCAATCAAGGACTAATATGAAACGTTTTAGTGATACACATTGGGGCTCGCATTATGGTATGTTAATGAGCATAATCTGATTGTCTTGATGTTTTCATCCATTATAGATTTTATCCATTACGACGTTCTCATCCATAAGATTTTTTCACCCATTATCGATGTTTTCATTTTTCTTAGTTTTAACCATCATTTTTGCAAGATCTCCAATTCTTTTCAATCCCATAAATTTGACATTAAAGTTATCAATGTTTTATCCTTTAGTTTCAACCATCATTTTTACCAGATCTCCCATCTTTCAATCCCATAAATTTGACATTAGAGTGCATATCCTAAATGTAAACATCAAGTTGAGAATCAAGTGCCATGACTTTTAAGTCAGAAAAATCTTCTGGATAAAGTTTAGAAAGGATCATCAATTTTTGTTTATCAAGCAACAAATGATTCATTTAAACATAAACATGCCACACAAATAAGTAATTCAAGTTTATCTTATTGAAACAATTATTCAACTCCTTGAAGCTGCCATCTAGGACATTATAAAATAATTCAATGCGGTAATGATGCACGTTTGTGATACCTAACGACGTTTGTGATCGCCCTCGAATAAAAAAATATCATCTATAGTAGGAACATCAAGTCATGATTGGCACAAAAAAAACAAACTTTGCTTAATAAAGTCTCTAGTCCACTATCCCTCATCAATTGTAAAGCGGTTACATGCTTCAACCAAATACAACATTTACAAGATCTGATCTTTCTTTGTAATGCTTGATAAAGTTCGTTTGTAAAGCCAAGGGTACCTTTTAGAAAAAAAAAAAAAAAAAGACAAAACACGAAGTTAAATGATTGCTCAATTTCAATATGTTTTTGCATGAAATCTTTGCTCAGAGTTTGGCCCATCTTTTGCCACAACTCCAAGAACATTGATAATGGATGAAAACATCAAGGTATGCTCATTAAGTAAATGCGAGCCCCAATGCGTATCATTGGCATGTTTCAAATTAGTCTCTTTTTTTTTTTTTTTTTTTTTTTTGGGGATAAGGTAAGAATTAATATAAGAGACAAAATCAATAAACAAAGATACGAGGGCATACCCCAAGTGACAAAAAGTCTTAATCAAAATATGGAAAAAAAACCCACAAAAGCCACGAGCAGCCACAAAGAGCACATATGCTACCCATAAAAACTAATTAGGTAAATGCCATATCAAATGGAGTGGGTCGAGATCTATACTTGGGCGCTAAACCCAAACGTTGGTCTGAACTAAATCACAGACAGCCGTCACAATATCCCTACGAGAGGTGCAATACCAATGGAATACACGATTATTTATTCATACCACAGAATAAACTGTAGTAGAAAAAGACTAACCGCGAAAGAAAGTGCCTGAAGTCCCCTTTGCGCCTGAGATGCAAGCTAGCCCATGAGTAAGTAGAACCCAAAAGAAGATGGCCAGGCAACGAGCATTTTGGCAATAACCTCTTGCCAAATATAAGAAGAAGAACACAAATAAAGAAAAGTAGCTTATGAGTCTTTATAGCATACCTCACAAAAAGGCACATAGAAGATGCAATGACACCGTGAAAGCGAATACGATCCATGGTGTGAAGCCAACCAAGAGAAGCAAGCCATAAAATGAAGGAGTGGCGTGGAACATGCTCCGGAAACCACAAGAGATGATGAATCGAGTTCACATCTGTTTTTCCCATAACACATTCCAAGCTGAGCCAATGGAATATCTACAAAAGAGTGACACTTCCAGACAAAACGATCAGGAAAACCCACTAAAGGCCGCATCGTAACAGAGTCCCAAAAATGATGAAGATCTGCACTACCCAAAGGAAAAACCACAGCATCTCGATATATCCGAAACTCGAGCATTCCAGGCAACTAGTAAAAGTTAGAGTCATGTAAGAAAACAAATCACACATAGAGGCCTACAGTAGCCAATAATCCTGCCATGAAGGGGTATCTCTCCCATCCATATAAGTCACAATAAGAACACGACATCAATCCCTATTAAGAAGGATCTTCCTCTAGGACCAGCCCTAGAGGTAACTCAAACTTGCCAGAAGACGACCAAGAAGAGGAACAAACAGAACCCAAGAGGACCAATAAAATAGATATCACTAAGAAGTCCCCGACATGCTTAGAATGTCACCCTATTCAAATCTTGAATCCTTTAGTCCATATACGACCCTTCCTCAAAGGACAACAAACAAAATGCCGAATACTCAATCTGCCAAAGAAGAAATATAGAATACCAATAAACCTGATTAACTAAAGCCAGCCTGTATAGGTCAAAGAGCCTAACCATAACCTAATTCAGACAGAAATATGCTCCAACAAAGGCCTATAATCAAAAGCCGAAGTCGGGTAGAGATCAAAGGATCTCCAAATATCTAACTAGTAACATCCCAACTAGAATCTGAAAAGAGATCGCAACCCAAATTCTCCTCATCTGTAAACTCTAGAAAGAAACAACTGGCTCGTCTCTATATTAGTAACAAAACCAAAAACCCTATCAAAAGAATCCAAGGTCGATTTAATCAAACTAACAGAGGAAACATCTGCATGACAAATACCATCAAATTATCTACAAAACACAAATGAGAACAGTTGTCTAACTACATATCCAATGATAATGGAATCTAGGGCTTAAGACGTTTCCCGAAGAATACTAGCCAACCCCTCCATAGCCAAAACAAAAAGATAAGGAGAAATAGGATCTTTTTGCCCAACACCTCGAGAGGACTGAAAAATAAACAATGGAGGTTCCATTCAAGGCAACAGAGAAAAAAGGTGTAGAAATACATGTCATAATCCACCTTACCATATGCTCAAGAATCCCAATAGTGTGCAACCCCAATAAAATGAAATCCCAACTCACAGTGTCAAAAACTTTTTGAATATCAACTTAAAGAGCCTATTGAGGTGAAGTAACCCAAGATGAAATTCCACAAAAGCTCAAGAGTCAACAAAATGATATCAGAAATCCTCCGTCTCAGAGCAAAAGCCGCTGAGAACTCCCATTAATCTGGAAGAACTACTTGAACTGATTACAATCACCTTAGTATGCACTTGTATAGTACATTACAACAAGATATCAATTAAAGTCAACATAGGACTCGGGCTCTCCACCTTAGAAAACAAAGCAATCTTGGTAGCATTAACATATCTAGGCATCTCACTAATAGCAAAGAAATATCTCACTATAACTATGAAGTCAGGACCAATAACATCAAGCCCTTTTAAAAATAGAGAAGTATACCAATTCGGACCAGGAGCTTTATCATAAGGATTAAAAATAAAGCAATCCTAATCTCATCATTTATGACAAGAGTATCATAAAGGTATTTATCAGAATGCGACTAGAAAAGTATCTAGAAGCCTCCTCAATCTGAGGTGAGAAGGGGTAAAAAGACCTGAAAAAATCTCACCACTAACCACTCTAAATCCTAACAATCGTTAAAATAGTCCATCTATCAGTCAAACCTGGAAGCGATTTCGCACCTGTATGTAAATCAAGACTTATGAAAGATCTCAGTATTCTAATCCCCTAAATTCAACCACTAAATACGAGACTGCTGCTTTAAAAGAGCCTCATCATCTCTATAAAGATGAAATATCGATGGCAAGTCCCTTTCCGATAGATACACTTAGTAGAACAAGAGTTCATCCCAAATTATCACCTTCCTAGAAATATGGCTAGATCTCATACATGTAAAGATTTGAGCTTTTGTTTCAACAACCTTAGTTTCTGCATAAGCCAAAACATAGGATTGTCACCATCTGCCATCACATATTGCTTGAACAAATCCATAAAATATGGGCAATCAACCCAAAATTTTAGAAATTTAAAAAGGATGGGTACCTTTCCTTGGCCAAAACCAAAGTGAAAACAATCAGACACTATGATCTGAGACATCACCAAGGCCGAAACTTGATACCGTGGTCAACTGATCAAGAAACCAATACAATCAGATCATGAACACACTGACTGAAATAAATCCATATAGCATACCATTTAGAATCACCACCCACTCTATCTGAAGTCTATAATAGCATTAAAATCACCAAACACAAGCCATGGCAACCGTGAATCAAACTCGCAGCCTAATCCTTAAGAAATCCCACGGGGTCGTAGCGATTCCCAAGGCATTGAAATCATACACAAAAGTAACTCCAAAAGAGAAACCCTAAAAAATGTGAGTAACCTGCAAGTAACTCATGAAAAGAGACATAAAGATATTACTAAGTAAAGAGAAGAATCCCAACATACCAGAACTCAGCAAGCAATAAAATCCGTCACATTGCAAAAACTGCCAAGAATGACAAATTGCCAAAACCATAGACTACAACGAGATTGCTCAACCTTAGTTTCCAACAAAACAATCAAACCCAAAGAAGAACCATATCCAATTCCTCACCGTATGCTATTTCGAGAAGCCGTTAAAGTCTCTATATCTACTCCCTATCATAGGATTTAAGAAAGAATCAAGCTAAACTAACACTTGGGCCGAGGCCTCCGCGTCCTCGACACTTCCTTTTGTCCTTAGTTGAACAAGGCGGTGGTGTCAAGGAAACTACTTAGCCAACGTGACATTTGATGATGGAGGATCATCATCATGCAAAAAAAGTGAAGCAAACCTGTTGGAATAGGTAGATTGCTACTCCCAGCACTCGTAAAAGAAGCTTAGGTGTTCTGTGTGCAATTAGCAACAATCATAATGCATTCCTCTTACACTTCTAGAGGAGAAGGCGAATCAGGATCCAACCAGAATCAAAACTGTGAGTCATCTGTACTAGCATACCACTCTGTTGATACATAATCAAAGCTAAAGAATCATCTCCCACTCTATTCGAACTAGAATGAGTGAAAGCAGTCCCATCTACGGCTGAAACCCCAACTGCCTCTGAAACATACCTTTCCCTTCCATTGAGAACTTTTCAACTTGAAAGTTCACCACTAGAAAGATCTTTAATAACTTACAAGTTTGCTCATCTCTAAGAATACCTCAATGCTTTGACGAAGAATCAACAATATTAACCACAATTAAATCCATTTTTCATAACACTTGTAAAACATTAAAGTTAACTCTCAATTCAATCAAACATTTCTTATAACAAATATAAAAATGGGTAAAACAGTGCCCAAGAAACATATTCTCCATAAAAAAAAACAACATAAAATCGGTCAATACATGTAGTGGTCCTAAGGCCAACTCTAAAATAACTTTAAAAAATATTTTTACTTCCTCTTAACTTTAATATACATCACAATAATAAATAGTAAAAATTTGTGGTCCCAATGGCAATTTCATCTTCCCTAATCCTAATCTAATTTAACCTTAAACTTTCAAAATAAAGAATACAATATAAAATTTATTAGTATTACCTAACAAATTGAAGAAAAGGGGGCTGTTGGCTTGATAGGTGGGAGAAAATGCATTTGTGTAGATAAAGAATTAGAAATTTAGGAAAAAAGTTTGAACCTAGGTTGTTGAATCAGTTATGGGCAATGGAGAAAAAACAGGCCTGGGAGTAGAGAAAGAGTGGTTTAGTTTTGAAGCCCAAAAAAAAAAATGAAAGTTTAACTTTTTTTTTTTTTTTTTTTTTTTAAGAAAAGACGAAGCACCTTAGTGTGGTCCTCCCATTTATTACCAGGCCTCACTTTGGCTGGAAAGCGTGGAACAAACTAGAAACAAACTGGTAAACAGAAACATCAAAACGAATCCTAACAACCACTAATAAGGAAAAACCATCTGGAACCAGACTCCCAAAAAAGTTAACCGCTGAGCTGAGGCAAACCGCCTTGTCCAACCGAAGCATGCCTTTCAACTCCCTAGGTAACGACATAAAATCCGACAGAAACGTATTAGTACCCTCCTCTACCCGTCGAGCGAGGAAGTCAGCTGCCCTATTCCTGCGGAATTGATGAGTAATGGGAAATGAACTTCTCTTAACAGGATCAAAAGCTCATCCCAGTAGTCCCATATACCAGGCCGTGCATTTACGACTACTCAACCAAAGTGGAATCACTCTCGATATTCAACTGATTAAAACCAGCTCTTTACAAAGTGAACACCCGCAATTAACGCTTTCAATTCAGCTTCATTATTAGTTCCCTGCCCGAAATAAGAAGAGAAAGCCCCTTTAAAATTTCCTAGCACATCTCGAATGAAACCTCCTCCCCACAGCTGCCCGGATTACCCCGGCAACTGCCATCAACATTCAGTTTAATCCACCCTTCAGTCGGTTTCCTCCAATATACCAGCTTCGGAATATTCCGTGACCTCCCCACATAAGGCATTTCAAGATCTCTTAGAATAACCTCATCCCTCGCATAGATGGCCACTGTTCACCATCAGAGAGGAGATTTACGTATCCAAACTCTCACTGCAACCAGACACTTTCCGTGATTCAGCTGAATTTTCCATGCGAGTTTGCAACGAAGCTCTCCAGAGGCGCCAGAAATGATAGATGGAATGAGACCGAGAAGGAACCTCTGTGACTCAACTTCGTTGTAGAATAACCATTGCATTCCCATCAACCACCAAGGAAGACCCTGAACATAGTAATACCCAGCATGATGGCTGCCTTCTTCCATACCTCTGCAGCAATACTCCCATTACAAAGTACATGATTTAATGTTTCTGTGTGTCCCTGAGCACAGCAACTACACCGAGAGCCAACGGGATTCCAAGCATTTGCACCCGAGCGGCCAGCGCTAACCCATAAACCGAGCTTTCCACATGCACACAGAGATTTTGCGGAAAAGAGTGATGCCAGATCCAGCCCATGCCTAGATGTTCAGTTCTTTCACACGTATAAGGTCCGCAGAAGTCGACGTGAAAACTCCCTTAACATCGGTTTCCAAATGTAATATCCGTTCCCACCTTACCAGCCACCACTCCGTTCATTATTTCCTCTGTTTTGTCAATGCCGACAAGATCCACCAGAATTCTCATCCCAGAGCCACGATCCAAACATATTTGATCTTGAGCTGAGATTGCCTTGAATCACGACTAGCAAAAGGCCATTGCCAGCCACCTATCAAACCAAATGAAGAACTGCCCTCTTAACCTTAACAAGCACATTTTCAGCCAAATCAGGAAACACCTTCATAATAGACTTCCAGAAACGGGAAGATATACTTCTGGTCTCAGCTAAAAAAATGTGGCGTGTTTCACATATTTCGCCGAAAGAAACTTGGTCCAAGGTTATCAACGTAACCAATCTCCAAGCAATTCATGTGTAGTGCCCGCTGCACCTCCTGGAAATTTCTGATGCCAAGACCCCCTCCTGTATGGTTTGCAGATCCTATCCCAAGCACACCACTTCATTTTTGTTTCCCATTCACATCACCCCAGAAAAATGTCGCCATCAAGAATTTAGTCTACTAAAACATCATCGGCACATTTAAATGCCAAGAGATGTGTTGACATATGCTAACACATGTTTCATGAGTGTAAGCCTACCACCTTCAGAAAGAAGTTTTGATTCCAACCAGCAATTTCCTCCTGACTTTCTCTCGAGAGGTTCAAATGCCTAGATGTGAGTCGACCAGAAACCATGGGGACACCCAAATAAGTGAACGGAAACTTTCCTTCCACAAAACCTGTCGTTCGCATAAGAATACGTCTGCGGGCATTGTTATGGACTTTGAGAAAAAGACAGCTGATTTTTCCTTATTGATAAGTGCCCTGACCACTTTTCATAAACTTCCAAAATATTTAAAAGTCGTTGAACAGATCGTTTACCCCATTCACAAACACTAAGAGATCATCAACAAAAGAAGGTGTGATACTAAAGGCGACCCTGGACGTGAGTAACTTATTTGATGGATTGAAGTGTTTTTGCAATTTACTTTTCATTTAGGTGCAAATTGTATAACTTGTCAAAAAAAAAATTAAAACTTAAGGAGGTTGACTTCCTTGAGTCCTCCCTCTATCCTTAATAAGGACATGATCAATGCACGCAATAATGGAATTAAAGAGAAATGCACGCAATGAAACTTTAAAAATCATAAAAATATAAATTAAATACTCAACATCCAGAAGTCTTCGATAAGTATATTGATATTGAAACTCATACTAAAAGGTAAATTGGAAGGTTGCATAAAGATTGAACTAAATTGCAGCAGGGAATACAAATAAAACTCTTAAACTTTATTCAGTCTCAAGTAATCTCTTGAAAAGATGTGCAATACACATTTTTATTTTATGTTTTCTTTATTAAAAGAAAATATGTTTTCTACTTTTAGAGGAGTCATCATTTTAATGTGTCTTCCTTTTCTTTTGCAATTTTTTTTTTTTTTTTTTAAATTGCACAAATTTGTCAATAATTCAAAACTTTATTTCTGTGCAAAGCATATGAGAAGATTCTGATTAGTGTGCCTAAACTTTAGTTGCCTTGGATCTAAATTATGAGAAAAATTGTAGAAGAAATAGAATTTTTCAAGCCATGTTCCAATTTGCTTTCTGAATACTATGAAAATGAAGATTGGGTTAGAGAAAACTCTTGACGTGAGTTATAAGGCCATGTGTTCAAAAGAAATAATAGCTTCTCACCACTAACAAAAACATGATTTCACAAACCCATATCAAGAGTTTTCTCTAATTCAGTCTTCATTAAAAGAGTATTCATAAAAGCAAATCAAATATTAATTAACTTAAAAGGTTTCTTTTCTTTCAGAATTTGGATCCAAAACAATAAAGTAATTGAATTATTGACAAATTTACATATATTAGAAAAAAAATACACAAAAGAAAAAGAAAACACAAGAAAAAAATGATGTCTCCAATGAAAGAAAAGACATTTTCTTTTAGTTAAAATAAAAATAAAAAATAAAAGCAGTGGACGAAAAGAAATGTGATTGTACAATCTTTTTCAAAAGATTCCTCAAGACTCTAAAAAAGTTGTAAGAGTTTATTTATATTCTAAGCCAAGCTTGCCAAGCTAGACACATTGAATAATCAATATATAAAAAAGTTCTCTGAGAATTTGTTCAATTTTGGTTCAAGCGTCCAATTTGCCTCCAACATACTCACCAAAATTTTGGATAAACAAGTTATAAAATATCAATTTATTTGAATATATATTTAAATTTTTATCTTGCTTAAAGTTTATAATAATGGCTGGTTTGGGTTAGGCTCGGGGTAAGCCCAATTCGAGCCCAACATAGATATAAAAAGCTTGGGCTTTTACTCGAGTGCAAGCTTGCATTTTAAGGGTACCCGAGCCTAACCAAAGCAAGCCCAGCTTGGGTCCAGGCCCACATTACTACATCCCACGTATGTCCGGTTACTTGTTAATACTCAAATTCTGGTGAAAATGATAAACGGAAACTTAAAAGAGGACAGAAAGAAACAAGATTTCAAACCTATGCATTCGTAATTCCTCAGAGACTGGGTACAGTAATGAAAACATTTTGAAAAAAAATTAAACGCATTTCTGATTTCTCACAATTTTCAAGGTCAACAACCTTTTCATTCCAAATGCCACAATAAATAAATTAACAGAGAGAGACCTAATTTTTCTAAAATTTTTACAAAATCATTTTAGGTTTTCCATTACCCCTGGTTGGTTGCAGAGAAAATCTAAACCAGAAAACTAAAGGTCTTCAAAACCCATATTAAAGAATCTGTTTCTTGGCGTAGACTTTAGTCGATGAATAATGGTTTTCTAGAGCCTAAAGAACGAATCTTCAATTCTAGACTTAATTCTAATTTTTTTTCTCAGAAACCAGTCATCAATAGAAATACAATAAGTTCACATATTGTCATAACATTTATCTCAAATTAACCAATTTCACATCATATGATAATAAATTTCTCAAACAAAAGATCAAAGGAATTGAAAACGTTTCTGATAGTTTAAGAGAAATAACTCACCGACGAGTAAAATAGGCCGGCTTTTCTTGCTTCGCTCTGTATTTGCTCCTTTGTAGACAAACTTTTTCCCCTTCATTACTAATCACTCTCGGCAGATTCTAATTTACTTGCTGTTTTGAAAATGGTGTGAACTACTTTTTATATTTCATTTCATAGACGACATTGGATTCCAATGGTAACTTTCTCTTTTTTAAACTTTTAAATGCGTTCTCTGATATATATGTTAAGTCATTTTCAGCCGTGTGATCCCCTGATACGGCTTTAATCTTACATGACGGCATTGGGATTCCAATGGTTACTTTCTCTTTTTTAACTTTAAATGTTGTTCTTTGATCATCAATGTTAATGACATTTTTCAGGGCTTTAATCTTACATGACCCTTTAATCAGGTAGGGCATGATAGTTTAAAAGTAAGGCTACAGCAAAGGAAAACAGAGCAAAAGAGGGATACGGAACGACCGTTCCAATGAAAAAAGCATTTAGAAGTGAAGGTGGGCATAGGACAGCCATCTTTTTCTCATGAATTTGTTGATATGAAAACATGTGATATTACACTCACCATTGAAGTAGATGAATTTACAAAATAAAATCCCATCACCAACAAAAGTAAAGAAAATTAATTTAAATTCGACCCCTTCTACCTCTTACCATTTCAAGATTGGCAAGTAATGTGTCTCGAATTTCAGAGTCTAGGAACTATCAGTCTGTGTTGATCCTTTTCTCAGGTGATCTTCTGTACACTCCATAGCCAAACTCAAGACAGATGACACACATTGCTCCTTACAGCGAAATGTTCATCCTCCCTCCATAACAAATTCTTGCCACAACTTCCATCACTGAACTGTAATGACCACTAACCAACTGCTTTAAGCTCTTTCCTCAGCAAAAATTCATCTGTCGGCTTCTTCCCAGTAAATGTTTCCATTAGCACAATCCCATAGCTAAAACATCACCTTTTCCAGAAACTAGTCCTTGTCTTCCGTACTGTGGATTTAAAAATCAGATTAAGCAGATATATAATCACTACCGTATAATGTTTAACATGAACAAGATAAATGAATTCAGAATGACCTGGTGCCATGTAGCGATGGTGGCAAGGGTTCGTGTTTGTGTCATGGACTCATCTTCGCTAAGAGTTTTGAAATGCCAAATCACTCAAATGTGCGACCATATTTCATCTAGCAATATGTTGCTGGGCTTTAAGTCACAGTGGATTCAGGGATTGAACAATCAAAGTGGAGATATTCCAAAGCTGATGCAACATCTATCATTATGTTCAACCTTTGTGAAATGTCAAGAAAATAGTTGTCAGAACACAAACACTTCTCCAGGTTCCCATTGGGATGTACTCTAGCAAAACGCCTTAAAATTTTCATTTGAGCAAGTACTGATGACTTGACAAGATTTCGGTGACGAATAATAGTCAATACTTCACATTCATCATCAAAACTCTTAAAAGCCCTTTCATGTTGTAGGTGGAACACCTTTATTGCAACCTCCATCCGTCTTGAAGTCTTCCATTATAAACCGAACCAAAACTTCCTATACCAATTAGGTTGCTCTCATTGAATCCATTTGTAGCTCTCTCAAGTTCTTGTTGCGAAATTCTCTCCATGTTCCTGGGGGGACATAACAACATCAATAGGCAGCCTTGTAGTCCTTTCCGGGTTTGATCAACACAAATATAAGACCCAAGACTATTATTGTTAATGCAATACTTATTGGCAAAACAATAATAGGAGAGTGGAAGCTTTCCTCGATTTTCTATGAGTGGTAGTTTTGCAAGGTGGTACATGCATATGAGATGCACCACATAATGCGAGATTCCCCAAAAAGAATCAGCGGAGAAATTTTTAAATGATCCTTCAGTAGGAATTTTCTCTAATTGATTGAATGATAAGTTTAGAGTTGAGGTACCCAAGAGCCTCCAAAGATTAGGAATAATCCAGAGAGATCATTGTTGGATAAATCCAAGAATTCCAAACTTGTCATGCCACCAAAGATTGTGGAATTGGAACCTGTAGTCTATTATATCTTAAAGAGAGATTTTGTAGATCTTTTAATTCTCCAATAGTGCTCGGAATCCACCTGATATTTCATTTTGATAATCTATATCTATGGCGACTCTCAAACTTTTTATGTTTGGCGAAAGAGGTCCATTCAAAAAATTGATGACAAGTTAAACTGCAAGATGTCGGTAAGTTTCCACAATGATGAAGGTATGGCAGAAGTTAACCTGTTGAGCCAACAATAGTTTCCTTAGTGTTGTGAGACCACCCAAACACGCAGGAATTGACCCAGAAAGTTTATTTTTTCCAAGTACAACTCAACTAAGTTGTCCAAATGACAAAGCTCCTGTGGGATAGATCTTCTAGTTATATTCTGGAGATACAAGCCTTGGAGTTTTTGCAATACTAAGTGTAACTGGAATTGATCCATAAATTCATTATCTTCGGAGTATAAGGTTATCAAGTTGTTTAAATGGCCGATTTCTTGGGGTATGCTACCACTAAGGTTGCAATGATCAAATCCAATCATTTCCAAAGAAGTAAGAAAGGTTCCCTATGGAACTTGGAAGCTTGCCATTTAACGGATTTTCCGTTACTAACAGTGTTCTTAAATTCTGCAATTCATCAAAGAGGATAGAAAAACCAAATCAGGAGTAGAAGATCTGAAGAAATTACTTGCTAAATTCAGCCAGGAGGCTTCTTAAATCTCCTAGATTGTTGGGAATAAAGCCTGAGAAGAGTTTAATCCTATATCCAGAGAAGAGAGCTTGGAAACATTAGTAATGATTTAGGAATTGACCCCGAGAAATTGTTACCCCCCAATAAAACCTCTCAAGATTTGCAAGTTCTATGATAGGTGGAAGAATTCCTGAGAGTTTATTATCAACAAGTGAAAGCTCATCATTGTTGAGATGTTGAAGATTGCAGTTGGGACAGAACCAATAAAGTTGTTACTGCTAAGCCTCAATTGTTCTAGATTAGGAAGATTACCCATTCATTTGGTATCTCACCTGCAAACATGCCAGAGAGCGCATTCAGAACATACCTGAAGATCTATTCTAGTTATATTCTAGATGAAACATACTAAACAATAAGAATAAAATGCTTGAGAGTGGTAAACAACGTACCTGTCAAGTGGTTGAAGCCAAGATATACAACTGTAACGGATGTTAAGTTACACAATATCTCTGGTATACTTCCCGTGAATTGATTATCTGCCAAGGTAAAAATACGAAGCTCCCTACACTGCCACAAATTGTGGGATGAACCAGATAATTCATTATCTTCCATGTACAATCCTTCAAGGACAGGAAGATGTTGACACATGTGTTAGGGAGGCCACCCTTTAGGCTATTATTGAAAAGTCCAGTCCGATTAGAGAGAGAGGTTGAAGATACTGAAGGTATGGACCTGTCAAGGCACCCTTAGGTAATGATAGTTTCTCCAATTGATAAGATTGCCAGCTCTTCCGGAATTTCTCCTGCAAAGACAGACATAAGTAAGGAATTTTATCATTAAGAGAGAGATTAATAAAGAAACTTTATAAAGAACGTATCACATCTCTATTAAAATGTTAATTTGAAATATCTTTGGACCAAGTTCTGCAAAACCTGCAACCTTCAACTAGAAAACAGAACTGAATTATGCTTTCTGCAAATAAATTGGAGATTGCCTGTAGAAGGGGGTATCTGACCAAACGGATGTTTAGCAGAGCGATTAACAAGGCTGATCAGCAATTTTCTTTCCCTTAATTACTATATGAATACATGAGATATAAGCCTTAGGGGCTAGGCAGCAAGAAACAATAATCTTTACGGTAATTTTAGATTAAGTGATATTATAGTAAATGTTGACCAATTAAAACATGCAAGTCACTCTATGATGCTGGAATAAAAGGTTTTTAACATACCTATCAATTTGTTATGGCCCAGATATAATTCATTGATCAATGTCAGGTTCCCGATACTCCTTGGTATACTTCCGGTGAATTGATTAAATGACAACGAAAGCATTTGAAGCCCTCTACATTGCCACAAATTGTATGGAATTGGACCGTAAACTGATTCAGGGACAAGAGAAATACTTCGAGGAGGAAGATGTTGACAAATGTTGTCTGGAAGGGTACCTGTCAGGCTATTATTTGTGAAATCCAAGGTGGTTAAAGAAGAAGGTTGAAGATAACTGAAGGAATGGTCCCGTTAGGCCATTAGTTAATAGAGACAGTGACTCCAGTTCTACAAGATTGCCCAGCTCTTGCGGAATTTCTCCTGCAAAATAAAATATTTGTAAATGATTCAATTATTCATACAGCAAGAAAACAATTGACTGAAGGATATTTCATACCTCTTATCTTATCATTCAGAATTACAAAATTTGATTTCAGAAATTTAATCAAATAAATGGGAGATTGAGACTTACCTGTTAGACAGTCACAAACAAGTAGTATTATTAAGTATGAGATACAGAAAAATAGAATAACTTGCTAGATTTCATCATACCTTGGAGTTTGTTACCGCAGATATATGGTCTTCATCTTACCAAGTCCCAATTTGTTTGGTATGGCTTGTGAAATAATATTGGACAAGGCCAAATATGCAGCTCTTTGCACTCTGATAAAGTGGTGGTATTTCCCCATCAAGCTCATTGTTAAACAAAAAGAGCGTTTCCAGATTAGGAAGATAACTGAAAACATTTTCTGGGAGTCCACAGATAATCTATTTCACTTAAGTCAATATATGATAATGAAGACAAGTTGAAGATGATAGAAGGGAAGGAAAACTGAGAACTGGTTAACACTGAAATCAATGTTTTCAGTGTAGATATATGAAGATAGAGGAGGGAATAATACCAGAAAATTCGTTATTACTAACAGCAAGTATTGTAGTGAAGATAGTGTCCCAGTTGTGAAGGGATGGTGCTCAAGACCCAAGTAAGAAATGTTCAAAGCTGTGACTCTGTGATTACGGACACTCCGCAGGTGATGCCAATCCAATTACAGATGGAGCTGTTTGTGGACCAATTTTTAGCCAATAAATGTTGGGATCATGAGTTATATGAGCTTGCAGAGAAAGAAGGCATCTGATCAGTGTTAATGTGGTTCCTTTGGCTGTGACCGACAAAGGCATCAAACAATGAAGAGAAGAAAGCAATGATAATAAGGATAGAAGGATTCATCTCCATGAGAGAATGTAGATTGAAATGTTGGATTCTTTGTAACTGTTGGTTCTACTGGAGAGTGATGAAGAAGAAAGATTAAGCAAAAGCAAAGAGACGGCAGGCATGAAATGTGTGCTCTAATTTCCATTCATAAAACAGGGATTATATATACAAACCAGTCCATTATTCACCTAAAGCAACCTAATGCAGTGGATATTTTTACACATTTCAATTTGAAATAAAACTTACATCTAAAGTTATATGAGCTTTCAGAGAAAGAAGAGCATCTTGATCAGTGTTAATGTTGTTCCTTTGGCTGTGACCGACAAAGGCATCAAACAATGAAGGAAGAAAGCAATGATAATAGGATAGAAGGATTCATCTCCATGAGAGAATGTAGATTGAAATGTTGGATTCTTTTGTAACTGTTGGTTCTACTGGAAGTGATGAAGAAGAAAGATTAAGCAAAAGCAAAGAGACGGCAGGCATGAAATGTGTGCTCTAATTTCCATTCATAAAACAGGGATTAATATAACAAACCAGTCCATTATTCACCTAAAGCAACCTAATGCAGTGGATATTTTACACATTTCAATTTGAAATAAAACTTACATCTAAAGTTATATGAGCTTTCAGAGAAAGAAGAGCTTGATCAGTGTTAATGTTGGTTCTTTGGCTGTGACCGACAAAGGCATCAAACAATGAAGGAAGAAAGCAATGATAATAAGGATAGAAGGTCATCTCCATGAGAGAATGTAGATTGAAATGTTGGATTCTTTTGTAACTGTTGGTTCTACTGGAGAGTGATGAAGAAGAAAGATTAAGCAAAAGCAAAGGACGGCAGGCAGAAATGTGTGCTCTAATTTCCATTCATAAAACAGGGATTATATATACAAAACCAGCCATTATTCCACCTAAAGCAACCTAATGCAGTGGATATTTTTACACATTTCAATTTGAAATAAAACTTACATCTAAAGCATGTCTTAATCACAACTAAACCCAACTAAACATGTCACGAAACTTCACAATAATTCATCAAAAACAGTAGCTTCAACCACTGCACCCGTAACAGCAACTTGAACACGTGGCGCCAAAAAACAGTTTGAAACTTTAGCTGAATTTTCGGCATCAACAAATTATCACCATCTTCAACACCCTTGATAATTGATAGAGTGGAATTATATATTTTTATTCCTTCCATATTATGTTTTTGTTATGTTTTTGCTATTTGAGTTGATTAGAGTTTATTTTGTGAGTTTGACATAGTTGGATAGACTTTAGGAAATAAGTGATAAAAGATTAGGAAATTCAGATTTTGTTATTTGACCAGTGCTGCGTTTTTCATGGAATCAGATTTCCGATTGCAAAAGTGTTCTTCAGAAAAAGTAAAGTTGACGAATCAAGCTTTCCAGGAAGGTATTATGGGCGAGAATCCGAGTTCTTTGGGTCTTCATTAGTGTGTGCAAAATCGGACCTGGAATCCTAGTCGCAGAAGGATTTCCTGGCTGAGTATTGAATCTTCGAACGGGCCTAACTGAGCATCAGATATCGAAAGTGGGTGATTAAAGCCCGATTTATCTACACATCCGGGACTACAATTTTATAAAGGGACCCAGCCCGAAAAGATCTTTTACATTGCGAGAATCCTGGTGCAAGCTGGAGACGAATTCGTTTTCCATATCTGATAAGATTTTGACAAATCTGGAAGTCTATCTTTTAGGAAAGTCTAGGAAAGATTTTCCGTGATCATGGGGTAGAATTAAGAGAAAAACATGGTATTATTGAGGAGTGTTAGGTTAACTAGGGGAGAGACGGCAGTGGAGTTTTGGTTTTTGGTTTTCTTTACTTTCTACGTTAAGATGTGAGGCTGATATTCTTCTTCAGTTCAAGGGGATTTTGAAGCCTGAATTCATGTCATTGGTGAACTTAATTTAGTAACATTGTTCTTAATCTCTTTTATTGGAATAGTTTATGTTATTCTGTTTGAATTGGTTAGATTTGTTTGAGGATTTAGTTTTGGCTGCTAAATTGTTTAATCGGAATTTTACCTGTTAGAATTAGGAATTGTGATACGCAATCGTCCTTTTCTATTCAATGAGTAAAATATGATGATAGATGATTATGGACAAGTTTTCAATCTGTATCTGAATAACATAACCTAAGTTAAATAATCCGAGCTTGCGAGATTGGTGCTTAGATTGATCTATTTTCCTAATTCTTAAGGCTGTCATTGAATTAAACTTAGAGAGCTATTCTATGTTGTCAAGGGTTGGGATCTACTTGGAGAGCTTATTTCAGTAGTGACAATTAAGGGAAAATTGGGGTAACGGAGCTTGTTGTTCCTAGGGTCAGTAGTTCATAATAACGAGATAGAATAGTGTTACGGTTAGTTCATGTCCAAAGCATGTTTAGGTGAATCTTGAACCAAGAACTGATTGCTTTTAACCTGATATTTTCTACCATTAGAGATTCTTGTTTATTTAGTTTGCTTTGACTACAACCCCCTATTACTGTTGTCATGTTTACTGTTTAGGGTTTTATTTTTTTTTTGTATTTCATTGTTTTAGATATAGAAATTAATCGAATCATTCCCTGTGGGAGACCCTGCTTACCCTATATACAATATAGTAGTTAGGTTAGGAAGGTATTAATTTGGAGCATTCGGCACGCTACCAGATTTTGGCGCCGTTGCCGGGGAGTGATTCTAGTTGATTTTTATTTTGTTCGTTATTTTTTTTTTTTTTTTTTTTCCAAAAATAAAAAATAAAAAATTTTGGCAGTACTATTCACGGCAGGATTTTTATTGGAATTAGGAGCGGTGCGAGTACTCGTTTCGAAGAAAAGAAATTCTGCACAGGACCCTAAACCTTAAATCCTAAATCCGTTTATGATTCACTAGCCCCACCCTCTGAGGCCAAAAAACAACGTTTGAAAGGGTTTTTGGCCAGTTTTGTGTTTTGGTCATAAAAAATAAAAATAAAAAAATAAAAAAATTTATTTTTTATTTTATTTCTAGTTGGTTTTCATTATTGTCATTTATTTTTCCTAATTCTTTTATGGTTTTTTGTTGTATGACCAGGTCCTTTCATCTTGGCGATTTAACATTCAACCGAAAATAGAAAGCACTTTGCGTAGGTTAAGGAAGAAAGCTCAGAGAAATTCTGAGGAAAGCAATTGGTTTTGATTCCCAATTTGCTAGCAACTCTGATTTAAGAGGAGGAAGTCATGGCTGGAAATCGAACTTTGAAAGAGCTTGCGCCCTTGATTTGAATCAAGCACCTTTATGCATAATGTTTCCTGTTTTAGATGCTGCTACTACTTTTGAATTAAAATATGGAATATACATCTCTTGCCCACTTTTCATGGCCTTGCAGGTGAGTCCTCACAAGCATTTAAAGGAGCTTCATCTGGTTTGCACGAGTATGAAACCTACAGGGGTGATCGAGGAGCAAATTAAAATAAGAGCCTTTCGTTTTCTTTGAAGGATTCGGCTAAGGATTGACTCTTATTACCCTACGGGACTATAAACCACATGGAACGAGATGAAGAGATTGTTTTTGGAGAAATATTTCCCGGCTTCGAGGGCGGCCAACATTCAAAAAGAAATTTGTGGTGTAAGGCAGCACAATGGAGAGTCCCTACACGAATACTGGGAACGTTTTAAGAAATTATGTGCAAGCTGCCCCCATCATCAGATCAGTGAGCAGCTACTGATCCAGTACTTCTAGAGGGCCTTCTATACATGATAGGAGCATGATGATGTGCTAGTGGAGGAGCTTTGGTGGATAAAACTCCGAGGCCGCGAGAAACTTGATTGAAAATATGGCGGCCAATTCTCAACAATTGGCACTAGGCTTGACCTGCCATCTAAGCGTGATAATGAGGTAAAATATTCCTCCCTTGAACAACAAATCTCGAGTCTAACTTCTCTATTCGTCAAATGGCTGTAGGTAACATGCAAACAATGAAGGCTTGTGGGATTTGTTCGGTAGTAGGACATCCAACTGATATGTGCCTAAATCTTCAAGAGGAGCCCATGAGCAAGTGAATGCAGCAGGTGGCTTTCCTGGACAACCGCAAAAGAAGTACGATCCCTATTCGAGCACATATAACCCGGGATGGAAGGATCACCCCAATCTTGGCTATGGGAATCAACAAGTGAATCAGCCTCACCCCAAAACCACCAAAGTTACCAACAGTATAAGCAGCCATACCCCCTAGACAACAACGAGCCAAACTTCTAATTCTGGTAGTCTTTAGAAGATATTGTTAAGTCTCTTGCCACTAAACTTTGCAATTTCAACAGTAGACAAGGGCCAGTGTTCAAAGTTTGGAGAATCAGATGGGACAGATGGCAACCGCAATAAGTAAGTGGAGGCACAAAGTTCGAGGAAACTACCCTCTCAAACGGTGGTAAATCCAAGAGAAAATGTAAGTGTGATCGTCTTGAGAAGTGGTAAAAAGGTTGAGATTCCAATAAAGGCAGCCCCTGCATCGTCAAAGGAAGAAAATGAGAGAAACGTCATTGTAGACAGGAACGTTCCAACGACGATGGTGTCCTAAGAGTAAGTTTTCGCCTCTGTCCGATTATAAACTGGTACCTCATTTTTTCTCAAGCTTTAGCAGAATCTAGAAAAGATGTGCAATACAGAGATTTATATGAGACTTTTCGTAGATGCGAGGTAAATATTCCACTTTTAGATGCTATAAACAAGCATCTCATTACGCTAAATTCTGAAAGAACTGTGTACAATTAAGAGGAAACAGAAACTTAAGGGGTGTGAAAAGGTGAGAGTAGGAGAGAATGTTTCTACAGTGATTCAAAGAAAACTTCCAGCGAAGTGCAAAGATCCAGGTAGTTTACCATCCCTTGTAAGATAGGTAACACTATGTTTGAGAAGGCCATGATAGATTTAGGAGCTTCTATAAATGTCATGCCATATTCTATATATGCTTCTTTGAAACTTGAACCTTTGAATAAAACTGGTGTGGTGATTCAATTAGCTGATATATAGTGCCTATCCTAAGTGTGTAGTTGAGGATATTCTAGTATAAGTTAATGACTTAGTTTTCCCTACTGATTTCTATGTGCTTGATATGGGAAATGGAGATCAATCTGCTTTTATTTTGTTAGGAAGACCCTTTTAAAAACATCAAAAACTAAGATAGATGTTCATAGTGACACACTTACCATGGAATTTGATGGTGAAATTGTTAAGTTAATATTTATGATGCCATAAAATATCCTGATGATGATGATAATCCTGTTGATTCTATTGATGTGATTGATTCTTTAGCACATGAAGTTTTGAACTTGATGGAAAAGATGGATTGGGAGTTGCCATTAGTAAGCATCTTGAGGAAGAGAATGAGGAGTTAGTTGAGTAGATTTGCAGGACATTGTTGCAACGTTGAATGATCTCCTAAAGTTACAGCAGTAGTTAGGTAACGTCCTTATATTGCATTACCAATTTCTAACGAGAGACCTTTACCTTCTGTTTTGCAGGCCCCATTCTAGAATTGAAGCCTCTCCCTAGTTACCTCAAGAACGTGTTCCTTGGAGACGGGGGAACGTTACCGGTGATCTTCTCAAGTAAACTCAGTGCATCGCAAGAAGAAAAGCCTTGAGTTGAGCCAACGACAATAAACAAAGGCGCTGCTTGGGAGGCAACTCAAGGGGAGTTGTTTCTTATTCTTGCAAATTTTGGTTATTTTTGTCTTTTCTTTGCATTTTCTACATTGGGGCAATGTCAATTTTAAGTGTGGGGGAAGGAATTTAGGTTGTGTTTTAATTTGTTAAAACAAAAAAAAAAAAAAAAAAAAGTGGTTTTTGTTTTTAGGAAGGTTTATGCTTTAAGTCATGTCTTGAACGTCTAATGATGCATGAAATAGTAACTTGTCTTGTTATTGAGCATATTCCTTGACTTAGGATGTTAGCAATATTTCATAAAATAGAGTTAATCAGATTTGAATCTTGTAGTTTGAAACAATATGTCTTGATAATGTGTGTACTTGGTGACGAAGCATGATTGAAGAGTGTATAACAACCCTTAAAAGAAAGAAAAAAAAAATTGTTTCCCTTAAGCTAGTCCTAAATTTGGGTTTAAGCAAATAAGAAAAAGAAAAGAAAGGTATGTGGTGAGTCGAGATGGAGCGTAAAATGCACTCACTCATAAACACATCCACGAAATGAGATGGAGCATAAAATGCACTCATTTTTTTCAAAAAAAAAAAAAAAAAAAGAGAGAAGAAAAAAAAATTCTAGTTTGCTACCCAGTTTGTAGTAGTAAAGAGAAATAGTTGAAGAAAAAGTTAAGAGGGGAGTTGTACATGAATTGGTTGTGATTAGTTTCCTGTTTGCATTGAGTGATTGAGAATAATTATGGAAAATGATGAAGAGAGATGAACGTCATTAACTTTATTTTATTTATTTTGTTTCTTAAGTTAGGTATGAATATGCATGGATTAAATATTGTTGCTTATGCATCCTGATGGTGTTCTTGATATGACTTGAGTGTAGTTTTTTTAGTGTTTGAATTAGTTTGCCCGAGGACGTGCAAAAGCTAAGTGTGGGGGAATTTGATAGAGTGGAATTATATATTTTTTTATTCCTCCATATATGTTTTTGTTAGTTTTATGCCTATGAGGTGATTGAGTTTATTTGTGAGTTTGCATAGTTGGATAGACTTTAGGAAAAAGTAATAAAAGATTAGGAAATTCTAGATTTTGTTATCTGACCAATGCTGCGTTTTTCAGGTTTTTCATGGAGTCAAATTCTCGATTGCAAAAGTGTTCTTCAAAAAAAGGAAAGTTAATGAATCAAGCTTTCAGGAAGGTATTATGGTTGAGAATCCGAGTTGTTTGGGTCTTCATTAGTTGTTGCAAAATAGGACTGGAATCCTAGTCGCGGAAGGATTTCCTGGCTGAGTATTGAATCTTCGAACGGGCCTAACTGGAGCGTCAGATATCGAAAGTAGGTGATTCAAAAGCCCAGATTTATCTACACATCTGGGAATACAATTTTTATGAAGTCACCCAGCCCAGAAAAGATCTTTTATGTTGTGAGAATCCTGGTGCAAGCTGGAGATGAATTCTGTTTTCCATATCTGATAAGATTTTGACAAATCTGGAAGTCTATCTTTTAGGAAACGTCTAGGAAAGATTTTTCGTGATTCCTGGGATAGAATTAAGAGAAAAACATGTTATTTATTGAGGAGTGTTAGGTTAACCAGGGGAGAGACGGCAGTGGAGTTTTGGTTTTTTGGTTTTCTTTTACTTTCTACGTTAAGATGTGAGGCTGATATTTCTTCTTCAGTTCAAGGGGATTTTGAAGCCTGAATTCATGTCATTGGTGTAACTTAATTTTAGTAACATTGTTCTTAATCTCTTTTTTATTGGAATAGTTTATGTTATTCTGTTTGAATTGTTTATGATTCTTGTTTGAGTGATTTAGTTTTAGCCTGCTAAATTATTTAATCAGAATTTTACCTGTTAGAATTAGGAATTGTGATACGTAATCGTCCTTTTTCTATTCAATGAGTAACATATGATGATAGATGATTATGGACAAGTTTTCAATCTTTCATCTTGAATAACATAACCTAAGTTAAATAATCCGAGCTTGCGAGATTGTTGCTTAGATTGATCTATTTTCCTAATTCTTAAGGCTGCCATTGAATTAAACTTAGAGAGCTTATTCTAGGTTGTTCAAGGGTTGGGATCTACTTGGAGAGCTTATTTCATTAGTGACAATTAAGGGAAAATTGGGGTAACGGAGCTTGTTGTTTCCTAGGGTTAGTAGTTCCATAATAACGAGATAGAATAGTGTTACGGTTAGTTCATGTCCAAAGCATGTTTAGGTGAATCTTGAACCAAGAACTGATTGCTTTTAACCTGATATTTTCTACCATTAGAGATTTCTTTGTTTTATTTAGTTTGCTTTGACTACAACCCCCTTTCATTACTGTTGTCATGTTTACTGTTTAGGGTTTTATTTTATTTTTCTATTGTTTTCATTGTTTTAGAATATAGAAATTAATTGAATCATTCCCTGTGGGATCGACCCTTGCTTACCCTATATACAATATAGTAGTTAGGTTAGGAAGGTTATTAATTTGGAGCATTCGGCACGCTACCAGATTTTGGCGCCGTTGCCGGGGAGTGATTCTAGTTGATTTTTATTTTGTTCTTGTTATTTTTTTTTTATTTTTTTTTATTTTAACTTGGATCACTTTTCTGTTTGCTGGTTTGTCTACCAATTCCCGAGTGCCATTCTTCTCAATCATGCTTAACTCCTCCTTCACTGCATTCCTCCACGTATCTGACTTAGTAGCTTCATTGTAATTTGTAGGTTTAAGTAAAGCTGCATTACACCTTTCATAAACCTCTACTAGAGGTCTGACACCTCTAACTGTAGCATCTTCATCTGAATATGTCCCCTTTTGTTCATCATTTCAGCTCATTGCTGGATCTGTCAATTGTCCCCTTGAGTCTTCTTCTATTTTATTTTCCTCCCAGTTCCATACACCATTTTCATCTACTTTCACATCTCTAGTGATGTGAATTTTCTTAGTTTCTGGAACATAAACTCTGTAAGCCTTGGATTGACTACTATAGCCAATGAAGATTCTTATCATGGATTTGTCATCCAGCTTACTTCTCCTAACTGTCGGGATAAGAGCATAGCATATACTTCCAAAAATTCTCAGAGTCTCCACCATAGGCTTCACCCCATACCAAGCCTTATATGGAGTTTGATTAACTAAGGCCTTAGTGGGAAGTCTATTAAGCAAATAGACCTCGGTGTTCACTACCTCTGCCCAAAAAGACTTGGGCAATTTCTTCTCAGCAACCATGCACCTAGCCATCTCCATAACAGTCATATTTTTTCTCTCACTGACTCCATTTTTTTGTGGACTATAAGGACTGCTAAATTGATGTTTAATTCCAGCCTGCTTGCAAATTGATTCAAACTCATTTGAAGTGTACTCACTCCCATTATCACTTCTCACTGTTTTGATACTAAGGTCAATTTGGTTTTCAACTTGCAGCTTAAATCTTCCAAACACAGCTGCAACTTCATTCTTTTGTTTCAGAAAATAGACCCCGCACATCCTGGACCAATCATCAATGAACAAGACAAAGTACTTGCTCCCATTCAATGAAGGTGTCTGCATAGGTCCACACACATCTGTGTGGATGAGTTGGAGTTTCTCAACAACTCTCCAAGCTTGGTTTACGGGAAAGGGCTGCCTACTCATTTTGCCAAGTTGACAAGTAGCACACACAGCCTTAGCTTCTTCAATCTCGGGCAGATTTTGGATAAGATTTTTGGTCTGAATTTCTCTAAGACCATGGTAGTGGAAATGGCCAAATCTCTTATGCCATAACTCAGACTCATTTACTTTAACAGTATACGCTTTAGGTTCTGGTTTTTTCAGCCTAGTAGGGAAGCTTTTTCTCATCATTCTAACCTTCATTAGTTTACTACCTTCATTGAGAATTGTGCAGGACTGGTCCTAGAAATGCAAGACGAAATTATTTTCTAGCATTTTTCATACACTAAGTAAATTGTGACTTATTTATGGCACATACAAGACATTAGGAATCAGTTTAATACCTGACCCTGTCTGCACAACAACGTTTCCTTTCCCTTTGACATCCACAAACTCTTTATTCCCAACTTTAACTCTAGAGTGATATGCCCTGTCCAGGTTGACAAAATCTTGCAACTTTGCTGCCATGTGGTTGGTGCAGCCATTGTCTATCAGCCAAGCATCATTGCAAACCTCAGCTGCACAGCAAGATGCCATAAATAATTGCTCAGATTCTAAATTTGGCTACTGATCTTCAACAATCTGGGCTTGCTATGGTGGCTGGTTTGGCTTGTTTTTGCTAACTTTTTCAATGTGGCCAAATTGCTTACATGCTCTACATTGAAGGTTTGGTCTGAACCAGCACCTCTTCTCAGAGTGGCCTTCTTCTTACAATGAGAACATGGTGGAAACTCCTTCATTCCACCCGATTTGTTCCACTGATTACTGGTTTTCTCCTTCCCTTTCTTATCTCCAACAAACCTCTTGTTTCCTCCCTGAACAGTTTTGCCTTTAAAGCTTGCCACCATTGCCCCCTCACTTGAATCCTCTTGTCTCAACAACCTCCTTTGCTCTTAAGCTTATAGAGCATGTACCAGTTCAGTGAGTGAGATCTATGACAGATCTTTAGAGTCCTCAAGTGATGAAATCTTGTTCTCAAACCTCTCGGGTAGGCTCACCAATACTTTCTCCAAAATTCTTTTGTTTGTCATTTCCTCACCCAACAATCTGATTTTATTCACCACATTCATCAACGTATCCACATACTCCTTTACTGATTATAATTCTTCCATCTTCAGCATCTTAAACTCCCTTCTTAAGTTCAATACATGCATATTTCTAGTTGTATCACTACCACCAAACTCCTTCTTGAGCTTGTACCATGCTTCCTTGGCTGTTTCATACACCATGATTCTGGTGAAAACAAGTTCAGTTACAGCTGCATGAATATGAGACAAAGCTCTAGAAGCTTTAGTAGCTTCCTCCTCATGAAGCCTGATTTGATTCAACGTGGGGTTTGGCCCCAATGCAAGTGGTTGCTTGTTCTCTTCAACATACTGCCACAAACCTTGTTCCCTTAAGAAGGTATTCATTTTGACAGCCCACATGTGGTATTGTTCACCATTGAAGACTGGAGGAGTAAGGGAAGCCGTGTGTTGTGCCATTGGATCAAGTTATTTGGAGTTTGACAAAAAGTTTTATCGTAACAGAGGTTGAGAAGTTGGATAGGAGGAGATGAGTGTATCAAGCCCTTTAAGATCAATTACAGCTTTGATACCAATTGTTGGTTCTACTCGAGAGTGATGAAGAAGAGAGATTAAGTAAAAGGAAAGAGACGGCATGCATGAAATGTGTGCTCTATTTTCCATTCATAAAACAGGGATAATATATACAAAACTAGTCCACTGTTCCACCTAAAGCAACCTAATGCAGTGGATATTTTTAGACATTTGAATTTGAAATAAAACTTACAACTAAAGCATGTCTTAATCACAACTGAACCCAACTAAACATGTCACAAAACTTCACAATAATTCATCAAAAACAGTAGCTTCAACCACTGCACCTGTAATAGCAACTTGAACACTTGGTGCCAAAAAACAGTTTGAAACTTTAGCTGAATTTTTCTACATTTCCAGCAAATTATCACCATCTTCAACAGTAACACGAAACAAGCGACAGATGTTTAAATAATCAAATGATGATTTCTCAAGGAAATGAAAAGAATGAAAACAAATATTACAAGACAACCAACACTTTTAAAAAATTGCATTTAATTGAGCACTCACCGACAAACTATAACACTTCAATTCGGCAATCTCACTTGTCAGTGACCTGAAGAGTGGGCTTGCAATTCATTTGAGATCATTAAATTTCATGAAAATCTCATCCACATTCATGAACCCACTTTGTGCCTTTAACACAGAGAAGATAAGCTAAGGGACCAACTTTTAATGCAACGACGCTAATGGTTTGCAAAATATCCATCTGTTGTTGATGTTTTTCTAAAGTAGGAGAGGGGACAAAGCCAAACCTTAACCTAATTAATAGTAACACAAAAAATACTCTATATTTACAAGCCTAGAGTAATCGTACATGGCCCATCTTGCACGCAACTACGCATACCTCTTATCCAAAAAGATATATCATTGCAGTGTAATTAATTATGATTATTTTTTTTAATGACCAGGGATGTCTAAACCAGTTTTCGCACACCTTAATTAATCTTTCGGGATTCTGAAACTACTGATCGGATAAAAGCTCCAATAGTTATCCCTATTAGTAACCGTAGAGACTCGAACTCAGGAGAGCGTATTAGATCTTCCTTTTACTCTTTTACCCTCAAGGGGATTCGAATTTAAGAAACCGTGTTAGATCCTCCTCTTAAGAGACTATAAAATCTTAGATAACTAAATTGAAAGTTTAAAACTAAAAGGAAATCCTTACAAATAATCTTAAGAACATAATATAGTTAATATAATATAACATAATATAATATAATATAATATATATATTAAAATAGTTACCAATATTTTGAAGAAAAAATAACAATAAATTTATATATGAAGCAATTAAAATGTTACGGTTTGTATTGGTTATAACGTGATATATTCTATTGTAAGTCTTCTTTCTCTATTAAATTGTCTTTTTTTTTTTTTTTTTTTTTTTTTTTTTTTGAATAACATAAAAAAAATGGGTTTATGAGATAATAGTGGGGTGTCAAAAATATTTGTAAAGAATATGAAATAAAAATTAATTTTAATAATTGCTTAATGACACTTTCCCATTCACAGACTTCTAAAATACTACTTTACTATCCAAATTTATATTCTGTTTTCGATTCCAACATCGTTGCAATCCAATACCACCATCATTTTCTTCCTCGATCATCACTTATAAGAACCCCTCAAACCCTACTTCCGTCGACTGCACCAATTGCTAGAAATCGGGCGATTAAGGTTTGCGTAGCCTCATTTTCTAAGTCAAATTTCGATCAATCTCAATTACCAAAATTCAACATTCCACCATCAAAAGACTCATCATTCTCCCCTCTTCAAAAGCTCTAGCAATCTGGATTGAGATTTGAGTAATAAAATGGTATTTTAAAAGTCTATGGGTAGAAAATGTGGTCAACTCTTAAAAAAATGGGGCTTCTTTAATCCATTAGTGGAGTGTAAATAGATTCACTGAATATATGTAACTCCTTTCAATTTTTGGCTATGTCCAGTCAATTCCTACTCAAATTAGCTTAGCCCCATTCTAGAAGTAAGGTAGTTGTCATTTAATTAAAACATTACATGTGATTAAGTGAATTTATGATATAATATATCTCAAAAATATAAAATAAAAAAATTTGAGTGGTTCATTATAGTTTGAATTGATTTAATGTACTGACACGTGTCAATTATCGATATGTGGTTAGAATTACTTTTCTATTCTATTATTCATTTATACTATGGAGAAAATCGTTAATATTTGATTTCAGTCATATGAAAAACTTTTACCATCCAAAAAATAATAATGTATCATTATATGATGGAAGATGACATAAATTTGAAACTTAAGCCCAACCCAAACTTTAATATATGGGCCTGAATAAAATAAGTTGAAACTGGGGCTGTGGCCCAATAGCCCAATCCAGGCCGCTCGAGTTAGTATATAAGAGGATACACTCTTTACAAGAAAAGCTCCAACTATGAACTATATTACTGTATGCTCTTTGATTATATCTGACTAAACATCAAATCGACTCTCAATATGGACGCGTGTCGCCATCTTGACGGTAATGTTAGTACAAGCAGCACAGAGGCGACCTAGCTGCAGAACTCATCAGACTTCAGTAAGACTAGGACCTGCTATCAAAACCAGCCCCAGTTTTGACTCTGACCAAAAACCCAACCAAACCCACCACCACCGACTCTACCATTCTGATTTTGGTCAAGAAAGCAACAGTAAATTTACTGGGAAATAGTGGTTATCAACATCAATTGGACAAGCAAAACCCTTTTTACACATTCACATTTACTGCTCAATTATCAAAAGGTCTCTGCCCAAACATAAATAAAGTGACCGAAAGGTAAAATTTGAACCCAAAATTTGTTTTTAAAATTGGCTGAGCCTAGCCTTTTGGTCCACCCTTTTTTTTTTTTTTTTAGGGGAATGGACCTGGACTTGATGCATTTAAGTCACCAACATAAATGGGGTTAGGGTTATTTACCATAATATTAACTTTGGATTGACCCACTCCTGAGAAAAGGAATAATACTAAGCTTGATTTCAGGGGTACGTTCATCATCAAATTTAGCTTTAAATCAGAATATAACACAACTGTGATGTCACCTTCAAGTCCTCAAAATATTCAGTTCTCAAAACCCACCTAACACAGACAACTTACATTTATAATCGAGTAGAATTTCTATAAACAGCTTGGAGCTTCAGCTTATAAGAATAGGTAAATAATAACTACTATTGATAAGAATGGATAAATAATAACTACTATTGGATGGTCGAGTGATCAATTAAGATTTTTAAATATATTACTCAAAAGGTAATGAGCTCGATTCACTTTGACTACTAATAGAGGTGACTACAGCCACTAAAACTCTTACTCAATTGATTTAATCAATAATTCTAAAATCTCGAAAGATTAATTAAAATGTATGAACGTTAAAAACGTTTTGCATGCATGGTATCACCATCGTAATAATAATATTCTTTGGTTATGGTTATACCGTTCATGGTAGACAAAGGTAGAGTTAGTACTATTAAATAAAGAAATTAGCATAAAAGATTCATTTATGGAAGGTCAATCTACCCTTTGAATGAAGAATATTTTATTTTTAAAGTTTATGACCTAACTTAACTACTGGATTCTAATTTTTTGAGAACCCCTTTTAGTATTTTCATACCAAACTCTCTACTTCCCCTCCCATGTATTCAATGGAACCCACATCTCCTAAACTTAATTTATATTTCAATGTCATCTAACTAATTTTATTTATGTAATTATCAAAATATTAAATTGATTATCTACCTGAATTTATGATATTACAATTGCCAACTAAATTATCTTTAAAAATTTAATGATATCAACCCTTAGATGGTTGAGTAGTTCGATATGGACTATCAGCTATATTACTCAAAAAGTTATGAATTCAAGTTACTCCTTAATAATTAATAGAAGTGGTCACTGGAGCTCTTATCTGACTGATATTCTGGGTCGTAAGAGATTAGTTGCTGACCTGAACACCCCAATCATTAAAAAAAAAAAAATTGTGATCTCTTTGTAATTTTATTAAACATGAGGGGGGAGTTAAATTTTAACAAATTTGTCATTTATTGATTGGATATACACTACAGTCCAAAATTGGAATCCCATTCTCGTAATTAAGGGAAAATCAGAATGGCAAAATCAGAATTCAGACAGGAGAAAAAGAAGAAAGCGAAGAGAACGGAAAGTAGACAGAGAAAGAGAGAGAGAGGAAAAAAAAAAAAAAACAAAACAAGAAATAGAGGAGCTGTAATCACATGGGCTGCTTGTCTCTCCCTGGGTCCTCCTCCATCTCCCATCTCCATCTTCATCTTCTTCTCATTCGCTTCATACTTTCTCTTTCTTTCTCTCTCTCCATTGCCATGATCACCAACCGCTTCTCCTTCATCCTCCTCCGTTGAATTCAAACCCCCTCCTCTCTCTCTCTCTCTCTCTCCCTCTTTCTATTTCTTATCTTAATCTCATTTTCTCTCCATGGCTGACGACAAGGTATCTCATTTCTTCTTCAATTTTTCATCTCACTCTCCGCATTTGACCAACCTGATAGAAAGATTTATTTATTTCTTTGTTTCTAATTTTGTTATAAGTTTTATATGGTTTTTCCTTTTGTCGTTTTGGAGCTGAAATGAGTGGAATTTTTTAAGGATTTTAGTTTGCTTTGAATTAGGTTTTTTTTTAGTTTGACATGTATGGTTTTTAAGGGAGCGATCTAGCTCTGGGAGCTTGTAAAATGATTGCTTTTATGTTTCTTGTGTTTAACTTTTCTGGATCTTAGATCTGTTTCTGTCTATGTAGTTGCGGTTAATTTTTCATTTCCCTTTTTGGGAGCTTAATTATGGTAATTAATTGTGTTCCTTGATCTGTGATTTGAGATGCTTTTGAGTTTTATTTGCATCAAGTGATTTTCTTTTTCTAAACCTTGATCATTTAAATCATACTTACGTTAAATGTTTCTGTTATTTGTTTTTTTTTTTTATTTAGTATATTGTATATACTCTTGTAAAATCCAGCAGAATTTTGATGTGGATGAAAATGTTTTTGCAGGAAATGTCTGCCCCTGTTGTGGATTCAAATGATCCAGTCACCGGTCATATCATATCTACCACCATTGGAGGAAAAAATGGCGAGCCTAAACAGGTTAAGCTATTATCAATTTTTTGCTTAATTTACCTGTTTTCAGTTATTTCTTTAGCTGAAAATTCATTTATTGTTAACCAGATTTGGCTTTGTAACCGACCTCCGAACTGAATCTTTCTTTTTTCTTTTTATACTGAAATTGAAGTTTATGTTTATGGTTTGTTGCATCTTCAGACCATCAGCTACATGGCAGAGCGTGTTGTGGGAACTGGGTCATTTGGAATTGTTTTCCAGGTAAGGACACGTTGTATTTGTAAGAAATGTATAAATTTTTATTGGTGCTGTTTCTGTTCTAATAGTATTTGATTTTTCTTAGGCAAAATGCTTGGAAACTGGGGAGACTGTTGCGATAAAGAAGGTTTTGCAGGACAGAAGATACAAGAATCGTGAATTACAATTAATGCGTGTAATGGATCATCCAAATGTGATTTCTTTGAAGCATTGCTTCTTTTCAACTACCAGTAGAAATGAACTTTTCCTCAACTTGGTTATGGAATATGTACCTGAGAGCATGTACAAGGTTTTAAAGCATTACAGCAGTTCCAATCAGAGAATGCCCCTCATCTATGTAAAACTTTACATGTATCAGGTATGTAAGGTGCTCTCTGATGAGGTTAATTTGTTGCCATACGTACATCCTTATGACAATTAGGGGATGTCTTTCAGATTTTCAGAGGACTGGCATATATTCACACTGTTCCTGGAGTTTGCCACAGGGATTTGAAGCCTCAAAACCTTTTGGTATGCTTCTCCCACTATGAAGTTGCAAAAGGAAGTTGGTTTACTATTATTATTATTATTATTATTTTGGCCTCTTCTCTGAAGTCATTTTTGTGTCAATAGGTTGATCCTCTAACACACCAGGTTAAAATTTGCGATTTTGGAAGTGCAAAACAGCTGGTATATTGATCCCTCCTTTCTACAATTTAATTAGGCCGTAACTGATGTTATACTTGATTGATTTCATATGCATGACATGTTTAGTTCAGAATTTGTTTCAAGGTATTTGCTTTCTAATACTAGGTAATGTTATCATCTTGGGCAATGACAACTCCCATAGAATGATTTTGCAATATGCATATTTCTGCTGAACTTGCATTGCATCACTTTTCTGATGCCCTGGTTTCACTATCTCAGAAACCTAATGCAATCTTTGGCTATGCTGCAGTGAGAAGTCATACACATTATTGAATGGATTGTCAATGTCAAAATGACCTAAGTAATGGTGGGGAACAATGGCATTTATTTTATTCTCTTGTTGGATAAGAACCTCCTTGCCACCGTCATGTGTTAAAGTCATAGAAGTTTTCACCTACATTAATTTGTCTGATTGTGTATCTTTCTTCTCTTTTTTGTCGTTTGCTTGTGAAATTTAGTGGCATATTAGTCGGTCATCTTATTTTCATTATTTATGATTCTCAAGTGACATGTCCGTATAGGCTGTGTAAATAATCAGTTAATTACTTTTCTCCTTTCCACTTTAAGAAGAGGGTGATGGTAGTATCAGTTGGGTGCCTCTTCGTCTATTCTTTGATTTCATGTTGTTTTGATTTCTCTCTCCTCTCAATTGGAAGAAAAACTAATGTTCTATATCAAATTTGTCGACAATGGTGATCTTTGACAGTTGATGAGGACATATTTGATTCTTAAGGTTCAATTTTAAGGTCCCTGCTTGGTTAAGCTGGAAGAAAAGTCTTGTATAGGTATAGTTGCTAATAGTTTGACATGAGTGGTTTCCAGATGTTGGCACCATCTGTCGTGAAGATGAAATATTTGATTGTACATGTGCAAGCACAATTCTGGAAAATAGTATTCTATTGACCGATCCTGTTATTTTTGTGCTTGTTTTCAGTAGAATTTTCATGCAGTAACCATTAAACTACTTGTGATCAGGTCAACGGCGAAGCTAACATTTCATACATATGTTCACGTTTCTATCGAGCTCCAGAACTCATATTTGGTGCTACAGAATATACAACCTCAATTGACATCTGGTCAGCTGGTTGTGTGCTTGCAGAACTTCTTTTGGGGCAGGTTAGCAATTTTGATACCATTTTCTAAGTTCTGAAAAGTTACCAGTTACCACTTCTTAATTGTCTAGTGAAGCTGCTGTGTTTGGCTGACTTAATAATTTTGAGCTTTTTGTAGCCACTGTTTCCTGGAGAAAATGCTGTGGGCCAGCTTGTAGAGATTATCAAGGTACATTTTGCTCATTAGTATTTGAAATGGTGCAATTTTATAATCATATGCCAACACCCTACATTTTATCCTACAGGTTCTTGGTACACCCACTCGTGAAGAAATTCGCTGTATGAATCCCAATTATACTGATTTTAGGTTTCCACAGATTAAAGCTCATCCTTGGCACAAGGTTTGCTTTTTATGATCCTTTTGATATTAAGTGGGTCATTGAATTTTGGAGATTGGCATTTTTGTTTCAGTGTATCCATTTACATATTTCTTCTTGTATTTTAGGTTTTCCATAAACGGATGCCTCCAGAGGCAATTGATCTGGCATCTCGACTGCTTCAATATTCACCGAGTCTTAGATGCACTGCGGTGAGTTTAATCACATTTTGTCTGAATGGATATGCCCGTGGGAGCTCAAGAGGAGCTCATATTTTTCAGTACTTGATTCCTAAAGTTGTATTTTGCAAAAGATTTTTCTCTTTAAGTAAGATTTTTCCTGCTTAATAACTATTCTGATTAGATATGCCTTTGTTATTGCAGCTAGAAGCATGTGCACATCCTTTCTTTGATGAGCTGCGCGAACCCAATGCGCGCCTACCAAATGGTCGCCCTCTACCTCCTTTATTCAACTTTAAGCACGAAGTATGTTTCTAACCTTTTTAACATATTTATCTTTATTTTGTTTTTGAGCATGATCTCTCTGTTAATATAATGACGCTCAAAGGCACAAAAAATATTTCTTGGTTTCATTGTGAACAGTTTTCTGTTTATGTCATTTTTCAATGAAGAAGTTCACGATGAAGCTAATGCTAGATGCTTATCAATTGTTTTATTCTTATTACAGTTATCTGGGGCATCTACGGAGCTTGTTAATAAGCTGATACCAGACCATGTGAAACGGCAATTAGGTCTAAATTTCTTACATCTTGCTGGGACTTAGATTCAGTAAAGTGGAAGTGACGTCTACTTGTTGATGTGTGACACGAAGGGAATTCTATCCTTGTGTTTAGCTACCATGCATTGAGGCTTGACCAGCATCATTTCTTGCTCTACCACTACCAGGCAGTCTCGGGCAGCAGCTGGATGGCCGCCCTTCTTGGTGCTTTCTTTTCTACTTTCACCCCAACCACCCTTGCCTCTCCCCCTTTTCTCTTCTTCCATCCCTTTTATTCTGTCAAAGTGCCCATTTGTTTATGTACATGTTTGATAGTAAAAGATAGGCTAAGGTGATAAGGTGGACTGATCAGAAAGCAGCTGCTAGTAGAGGGGAAAAAAAAAAACTGAGGAGAATTGTATTTGTAGCTAGGAGGAAAAAAAAAAAAAAAAAGCCCCTAATATAATGGCCCGAAGAAAAGGGGTTGGGCATGTTGTTTGTTGTCAGGTTTGGTTCTTCATGTCATTTGGTTTTTTGTTGTGGTTTGTGATGACTTGACTTCCAATTGCAGACAATTGTTGTCACCTGCTGTTTGTGCAAAGTAATGTTATTACAATATGCTTTATCCTTGCTAAATCTCTCGCGTTTTATTTTTCAAGTTTCATCGTTTCGTTTCAACAATCTCTGATTTTATGGGTAACCGGAATGTTTGGGTCAATTTGAGCGTATCTGATATCTTAATTAATAATGGTCGGTTCACTGGGTACCTTCAAACCTAACTTGACGAATTTTCTGCACAAAGAGCGTTAATAATGTGGAAACTGATTATGCGATTAACATAGTGATTGGAATTGTTGTTGATATCAATAAATAAGTAAAATGTAATTATTGCTCATGATTCGTCAAAAGAAAATACTCCTAAAGCATTCCACACAGTTATCATTGCGTTCTTCCTTTTTCAACTTTTTGAATGACGGCAGCTCATTTATTCAACCTATATTATGCTTATTGCCGGTGACTGGTGAGACTCTTTATTCAACCAAAAAGAATAATTGGATTATTTGCACTTTCATCCTTTATGGTTGGGAGAATATTATATTTACCTTTCACTCTTGTAAAATCCAGCAGAATTTTGATGTGGATGAAAATGTTTTTGCAGGAAATGTCTGCCCCTGTTGTGGATTCAAATGATCCAGTCACCGGTCATATCATATCTACCACCATTGGAGGAAAAAATGGCGAGCCTAAACAGGTTAAGCTATTATCAATTTTTTGCTTAATTTACCTGTTTTCAGTTATTTCTTTAGCTGAAAGTTCATTTATTGTTAACCAGATTTGGCTTTGTAACCGACCTCCGAACTGAATCTTTCTTTTTTCTTTTTATACTGAAATTGAAGTTTATGTTTATGGTTTGTTGCATCTTCAGACCATCAGCTACATGGCAGAGCGTGTTGTGGGAACTGGGTCATTTGGAATTGTTTTCCAGGTAAGGACACGTTGTATTTGTAAGAAATGTATAAATTTTTATTGGTGCTGTTTCTGTTCTAATAGTATTTGATTTTTCTTAGGCAAAATGCTTGGAAACTGGGGAGACTGTTGCGATAAAGAAGGTTTTGCAGGACAGAAGATACAAGAATCGTGAATTACAATTAATGCGTGTAATGGATCATCCAAATGTGATTTCTTTGAAGCATTGCTTCTTTTCAACTACCAGTAGAAATGAACTTTTCCTCAACTTGGTTATGGAATATGTACCTGAGAGCATGTACAAGGTTTTAAAGCATTACAGCAGTTCCAATCAGAGAATGCCCCTCATCTATGTAAAACTTTACATGTATCAGGTATGTAAGGTGCTCTCTGATGAGGTTAATTTGTTGCCATACGTACATCCTTATGACAATTAGGGGATGTCTTTCAGATTTTCAGAGGACTGGCATATATTCACACTGTTCCTGGAGTTTGCCACAGGGATTTGAAGCCTCAAAACCTTTTGGTATGCTTCTCCCACTATGAAGTTGCAAAAGGAAGTTGGTTTACTATTATTATTATTATTATTATTTTGGCCTCTTCTCTGAAGTCATTTTTGTGTCAATAGGTTGATCCTCTAACACACCAGGTTAAAATTTGCGATTTTGGAAGTGCAAAACAGCTGGTATATTGATCCCTCCTTTCTACAATTTAATTAGGCCGTAACTGATGTTATACTTGATTGATTTCATATGCATGACATGTTTAGTTCAGAATTTGTTTCAAGGTATTTGCTTTCTAATACTAGGTAATGTTATCATCTTGGGCAATGACAACTCCCATAGAATGATTTTGCAATATGCATATTTCTGCTGAACTTGCATTGCATCACTTTTCTGATGCCCTGGTTTCACTATCTCAGAAACCTAATGCAATCTTTGGCTATGCTGCAGTGAGAAGTCATACACATTATTGAATGGATTGTCAATGTCAAAATGACCTAAGTAATGGTGGGGAACAATGGCATTTATTTTATTCTCTTGTTGGATAAGAACCTCCTTGCCACCGTCATGTGTTAAAGTCATAGAAGTTTTCACCTACATTAATTTGTCTGATTGTGTATCTTTCTTCTCTTTTTTGTCGTTTGCTTGTGAAATTTAGTGGCATATTAGTCGGTCATCTTATTTTCATTATTTATGATTCTCAAGTGACATGTCCGTATAGGCTGTGTAAATAATCAGTTAATTACTTTTCTCCTTTCCACTTTAAGAAGAGGGTGATGGTAGTATCAGTTGGGTGCCTCTTCGTCTATTCTTTGATTTCATGTTGTTTTGATTTCTCTCTCCTCTCAATTGGAAGAAAAACTAATGTTCTATATCAAATTTGTCGACAATGGTGATCTTTGACAGTTGATGAGGACATATTTGATTCTTAAGGTTCAATTTTAAGGTCCCTGCTTGGTTAAGCTGGAAGAAAAGTCTTGTATAGGTATAGTTGCTAATAGTTTGACATGAGTGGTTTCCAGATGTTGGCACCATCTGTCGTGAAGATGAAATATTTGATTGTACATGTGCAAGCACAATTCTGGAAAATAGTATTCTATTGACCGATCCTGTTATTTTTGTGCTTGTTTTCAGTAGAATTTTCATGCAGTAACCATTAAACTACTTGTGATCAGGTCAACGGCGAAGCTAACATTTCATACATATGTTCACGTTTCTATCGAGCTCCAGAACTCATATTTGGTGCTACAGAATATACAACCTCAATTGACATCTGGTCAGCTGGTTGTGTGCTTGCAGAACTTCTTTTGGGGCAGGTTAGCAATTTTGATACCATTTTCTAAGTTCTGAAAAGTTACCAGTTACCACTTCTTAATTGTCTAGTGAAGCTGCTGTGTTTGGCTGACTTAATAATTTTGAGCTTTTTGTAGCCACTGTTTCCTGGAGAAAATGCTGTGGGCCAGCTTGTAGAGATTATCAAGGTACATTTTGCTCATTAGTATTTGAAATGGTGCAATTTTATAATCATATGCCAACACCCTACATTTTATCCTACAGGTTCTTGGTACACCCACTCGTGAAGAAATTCGCTGTATGAATCCCAATTATACTGATTTTAGGTTTCCACAGATTAAAGCTCATCCTTGGCACAAGGTTTGCTTTTTATGATCCTTTTGATATTAAGTGGGTCATTGAATTTTGGAGATTGGCATTTTTGTTTCAGTGTATCCATTTACATATTTCTTCTTGTATTTTAGGTTTTCCATAAACGGATGCCTCCAGAGGCAATTGATCTGGCATCTCGACTGCTTCAATATTCACCGAGTCTTAGATGCACTGCGGTGAGTTTAATCACATTTTGTCTGAATGGATATGCCCGTGGGAGCTCAAGAGGAGCTCATATTTTTCAGTACTTGATTCCTAAAGTTGTATTTTGCAAAAGATTTTTCTCTTTAAGTAAGATTTTTCCTGCTTAATAACTATTCTGATTAGATATGCCTTTGTTATTGCAGCTAGAAGCATGTGCACATCCTTTCTTTGATGAGCTGCGCGAACCCAATGCGCGCCTACCAAATGGTCGCCCTCTACCTCCTTTATTCAACTTTAAGCACGAAGTATGTTTCTAACCTTTTTAACATATTTATCTTTATTTTGTTTTTGAGCATGATCTCTCTGTTAATATAATGACGCTCAAAGGCACAAAAAATATTTCTTGGTTTCATTGTGAACAGTTTTCTGTTTATGTCATTTTTCAATGAAGAAGTTCACGATGAAGCTAATGCTAGATGCTTATCAATTGTTTTATTCTTATTACAGTTATCTGGGGCATCTACGGAGCTTGTTAATAAGCTGATACCAGACCATGTGAAACGGCAATTAGGTCTAAATTTCTTACATCTTGCTGGGACTTAGATTCAGTAAAGTGGAAGTGACGTCTACTTGTTGATGTGTGACACGAAGGGAATTCTATCCTTGTGTTTAGCTACCATGCATTGAGGCTTGACCAGCATCATTTCTTGCTCTACCACTACCAGGCAGTCTCGGGCAGCAGCTGGATGGCCGCCCTTCTTGGTGCTTTCTTTTCTACTTTCACCCCAACCACCCTTGCCTCTCCCCCTTTTCTCTTCTTCCATCCCTTTTATTCTGTCAAAGTGCCCATTTGTTTATGTACATGTTTGATAGTAAAAGATAGGCTAAGGTGATAAGGTGGACTGATCAGAAAGCAGCTGCTAGTAGAGGGGAAAAAAAAAAACTGAGGAGAATTGTATTTGTAGCTAGGAGGAAAAAAAAAAAAAAAAAGCCCCTAATATAATGGCCCGAAGAAAAGGGGTTGGGCATGTTGTTTGTTGTCAGGTTTGGTTCTTCATGTCATTTGGTTTTTTGTTGTGGTTTGTGATGACTTGACTTCCAATTGCAGACAATTGTTGTCACCTGCTGTTTGTGCAAAGTAATGTTATTACAATATGCTTTATCCTTGCTAAATCTCTCGCGTTTTATTTTTAAAGTTTCATCGTTTCGTTTCAACAATCTCTGATTTTATGTGTAACCGGAATGTTTGGGTCAATTTGAGCGTATCTGATATCTTAATTAATAATGGTCGGTTCACTGGGTACCTTCAAACCTAACTTGACGAATTTTCTGTACAAAGAGCGTTAATAATGTGGAAACTGATTATGCGATTAACATAGTGATTGGAATTGTTGTTGATATCAATAAATAAGTAAAATGTAATTATTGCGCATGATTCGTCAAAAGAAAATACCCCTAAAGCATTCCACACGGTTATCATTGTGTTCTTCCTTTTTCAACTTTTTGAATGACGGCTGCTCATTTATTCAACCCATATTATGCGTATTGCCGGTGACTGGTGAGACTCTTTATTCAACCAAAAAGAATAATTGGATTATTTGCACTTTCATCCTTTATGGTTGGGAGAATATTATATTTACCTATTATGATTTATGGGATACAAACAGTTTAGTCCAGTCAGGTAAAAATTTTCAATACAAAGTCTATAATACCCCTATGTCTTATTTACGTATTATTAAAAATAAGTAAAATGCAAGAAAGTACATGGTATGGTACACCTAAAAAAGAGTCAATTATAAATATAATAACTACCCTTGAATAACCGAATGGATCGATAAAGATTCTTAAGTGTATTACTCAACGGTCACGAGTTTAAATCTCTCTTTGGTTATTAAGAAGAGTAATCATTGGAGATCTTACCTGGTTAATAGTTTCAGGATCTCAAGAAATTAGTTGAGGTGTGTATAAGCTGATCCAAACACCTCCAATCATAAAAAAAAAAATTATAAATACAATAAATCATAAAACTTAAAATAGAGTAACCAAAATTAAAAAAAATTTGAAACATCCAACTAAATTGTCTGCATCTCATAAATATTAGAGCTAAATAATAGCCTCCAATCCTTAAGGATGAAAGTGTAAATAATCCGGGTAATTCTTGTTTATTAGTATTTACTTATTTTATTTACCATGGCCCTTTCGATCACTGGGTACGGTGCCGTTTTTGTCCTTAAATTATAGTCCTCCTCCTATGAAAGTCCAAATTTCAGAAACATGTTTAATCGTGCCTGCCACCAATCATAGAGCTATATAAGATCTGAGCCGTGGGTTAGTGGGGTTTGGTCAAAGTAAGAGAAATCAACGGCACGATCACAATCTCCGAACAAAATCACATGTTGGACAAGGCGACAATCTCTGTCATTTACGAATCTCGAGAATATTATCCCGCTTTCACAGCTACTCTCCTGGCCTTACGATATCTTAATATTTATTAATTTATTTATCTCATCGTGGCAAGGCAACCAAGAGAAAGTTGAAAATCCAAAAAGACCTCTGACAAAAAAACGACTCAGTGGGTTACGACTCGGGACTCCATTCGTTTGAGCTTCACTAGTAAGCGGAAAAAGTGAGCTTAGTTTAGTTTAGTTTAGTGGGTTGTTCTGTAGACTGTAGTTTGCTTTTTGCAGAGTTCCAAGTCAATGGAGTTGGCTTTTCTGTTGCTTTTCATCGTTTTCTTTTGTGGGCACACCAAAGTTTCCGCCTCTGACAATCTTCTTTCTCCCAAAGGCGTGAACTATGAAGGTCACTCTGCTGCCTTTTTTTTTTTTTTTTTTTTTATAAATATCGTTTTTGTACTTGTTGACTTTTGTTTTATTTTATTCATTTTGTTTTTGGGTTGTTTGTGTTTATCAGTTACTGCTTTGATGGCTGTCAAGACTAAAATGAGAGACGAGTTACATGTAATGGACGGCTGGGATATAAATTCCGTGGATCCATGCACTTGGAACATGGTTGGTTGCTCTACTGAAGGTTTCGTCACTTCCCTGTAAGTTTCCAAATTCCAATTATTTCTACTTATACGTTAGTGTAATAAAGTTTTTTTCTTTTCATTTTTGACTTACATGTTTTATATTGCTTTGCCTTTTTGTAGTGAAATGACCAATATGGGTTTATCTGGAACTCTTTCTCCCAGTATTGGCAACTTAACTCACCTGAGAACAATGTTAGTACTACACTCTTTGCATTTATATTTGGCTTGAATTAATTTAATTTTAATTGTCTCTGCATGTTGACATTTTGAAACAAATTTGTAAAATTTTACTTATTTTTAATGACAAATGTGTACCAATTAGTACTTTCAATCTCTTTTTATTATAGGCTGTTGCATACTAATCAGTTAAGTGGCACTATCCCAGCTGAGATAGGGATGCTTTCTCAACTTCAAACACTTGACCTTTCGAGTAACCAACTTGTTGGACAAATTCCAAGTTCTTTGGGGTTTCTTACTCATCTAACTTACTTGTAAGTATGGCTTTATATTATTATGTGTTGATATGTCTATGAATTTTAATATTAATGTTGGTTTGCACTAGTTTTTCATGTTCTAAGCCTTTTTCTTGACTAGTTTTTCAGGAGGCTTAATAACAACAGCTTATCTGGTCCAATTTCTCCACTTGTTGCCAATCTTACAACTCTTTCGTTCTTGTATGTATTTCATGTCATATCAACTGTGTTTGCTTTATTAGATTGTGTAAAATGATGATTATGATTCGTACTTTTAAACCCTGTGCAGGGACTTATCTTTCAATAATCTCAGTGGTTCGACACCCAAAATATTAGCGAAAGGTTACAGGTGAGATATTTAGTAGAAAGAGATTTTGATCATAAATTTATTGTTCTTTACCTAATTATTAGACTGTTATCATCTATTAACTATCCTTCATTGTTGATATGATGAAATTACACAGAGTTAACAGATTTGTGATGTTATAGAACGTATGGTGAAAATTGGCATATATTTGAATATTGTGCTTTATCAATGCAATAATTTCCTTATTTCTTTTCTATGATTTTTTTTACTAATGAAGCAAAATATGCAACTTTCAATTGTATGTTTATTTTTTTATGGTAACTTAAGAGAAAATTAAGTTTGCTAAATGGCCATTTGCATTTTTCAGGATACATTGATTTTTTTGATAGGCTTTAAAGTTTTCTACACTTGTATGGATTCATCCTGTTATTTTGCTTTCTGACACCTAAATGTCTTTATGTTTTGATCTAGTTTTGAAGGGAACAGCTTTCTTTGCACTTCTCCATCTGAACAAATTTGCATGCATGTTTCTAAACCAGAAAATGGTAGTTTACATTAAACTTGTCCAGTGTTTAGATACGTTGAGCTTCAATGATGTGAATGGGTATTTATGATGATTCTAACTGCAGGGACAAGTTTAGCTCCAAAAGCTAGTGGCCATCGTCGATGGGTGCTTTCTGTTGCTGTAGGCATCAGCTGCACATTTGTTGTTTCTGTAATGTTGCTTGTTTGTTGGGTGCATTGGTACAGATCTCGTCTACTCTTTTCATCCTACGGTACTTTCTGAACTCTCTGCTCTTTTACTGATCGCATTTGTGGTGATAGATGTGAGAAATTTTAATAATCTGAAATTTGCAGTGCAGCAGGATTATGAATTTGATATTGGTCATCTAAAGAGGTTCTCATTTCGTGAATTACAAATTGCTACTGGAAACTTTAGTGTGAAAAACATTTTGGGGCAGGGAGGATATGGAGTAGTGTATAAAGGATGTCTTCCAAATAAGACAGTGGTGGCAGTTAAGAGGTTAAAAGATCCAAATTTCACTGGAGAAATGCAGTTTCAGACCGAAGTTGAGATGATTGGATTAGCTTTGCATCGGAACCTGTTACGCTTATATGGCTTCTGTATGACGACTGAGGAAAGGTTGCTTGTTTATCCTTACATGCCAAATGGGAGTGTTGCAGACCGCTTGAGAGGTTAGTTTCAGTTTGTTGATGTGCTTACTCCTGTCAAGGATGTTGGCATATGGGCTAATCTTTTAAAATGCTAAAGAACTCTATTCCTCTCAGGTAGTCCTATTGCTAATAGCATCCAGTAATTAGTTAAGAAAATTAAATTTTTGAAGGGTACAGATTATTAATATATTTTTTCTTTAGTCAGAATTTTTACCTCTGAAAATGATAAGCATAGGTGATAGATTCTCATATGCATTCTTCCATGGAAAGCATACTATCCATATAGGATTTTTTTTTTTTTTTTTTTTTCAAACAGTTCGACAATTTTCATATTATATGGTTGAATATCATAATTAGGGATAGCAACTGGTTATCGAGCAAATTTATATGCATGGTTTGGACTAATTAATCCCACTGGACTCTAAAATACATTCCATCCATATCTCTTAATTCAGGTGAAACTACAATTGAGTACTTTTTTTTTCCCCTTCAATTTCTTAATTGGCTTAATGTTCTTTAGCAGAAACTGGGCAGGCAAAGCCGTCTCTGGATTGGAACAGACGAGTGCGAATTGCCCTTGGAACTGCCCGTGGACTTCTGTACTTGCATGAACAATGTAATCCAAAAATAATTCACAGGGATGTCAAAGCTGCAAATATTTTGCTTGATGAAAGTTTTGAAGCTGTGGTCGGGGATTTTGGTCTTGCCAAACTGTTGGATCGGAGAGATTCACATGTTACTACTGCAGTACGAGGAACTGTGGGGCATATTGCTCCAGAGTATCTTTCAACTGGACAATCTTCTGAAAAAACTGATATCTTTGGTTTTGGGATACTCCTTTTGGAACTTATTACGGGGCAAAAGGCATTAGATGCTGGCAATGGGCAGGTACAGAAGGGAATGATTCTTGACTGGGTAAGTGCCTATTATGTCACTCCTTTTACACTACATAAAATTGTTCACTTTCAGTCCATCCTTTGAGAAAGCAGTTAGTGGATTTCTTGGTGAGGCTAATGAATGTGGATGCCTGTAATAACTGAATCTTCTGAGTGGATTTAGTTTCCAGTTAATTATCAACTGTGCAGTTTTCCACAATGTATATGAACCCAAATACTACTCAATCTGAGTTTCTTTGGACAATGCATCTTGTCTGTAGCATGGAAAAAGTATTTTTGACTTGATGGCCTGTTCTCTATTATGTTGAATGTTGTTTTGGTGCTTTTGGCTTGTATCTTCTTCTGAACTTGGGTTACCTGTTTGGCTCTTTCCCTAATGTGGGTATTGAAATATAATTCTTTCATCCTTGTTAATATTCTATTCTTAACTTCCCACAATGTTTCTCAGTGTGTAAACTAAAATGAAGCTAACTCAAGTTTTATTCTTTGCTTATTAAAATTCTTGTATCACATGAATTATGCAGGTTAGAACCTTAAATGAAGAGAGGAGGCTAGAAGTACTAGTAGATAGGGATCTTAAGGGATGTTTTGATTTAATGGAATTGGAAAAAGCTGTAGAGTTGGCTCTACAGTGTACTCAGCCACATCCTAATCTCCGCCCAAAGATGTCAGAAGTCTTGAAGGTCCTGGAAATCCTTGTTGGGCAGGCAGGAACGGATGAATCACAACAAGGCGAGGCAAGAGATTTTAGCTCCTATAGGAATTATAGTGATGTCCATGAAGAATCATCATTTATCATTGAAGCAATTGAACTTTCTGGACCCCGGTAACAAAAATCATTTCCCTGTCTATTTGTAAATGAGTTTTGCATCTGTCTTAACCTTCAGTTATTTACAGAACTGTCTTGGTTTAGTGTGTGAATCGAGTCTCTATATGAAATTGGAAACGCGACTTCCCATTATTGTATTTGTTGACAGCCTTTCCTGACAGAAAATTTTAAGGTGCAACTTACTTTTTGTCCTCTTAGACATACAACACATTTCCTCCCAACTCCCAAGCTGTTATATTTATAAAGTGAATATAAAATCTCCATTTCCATCAAGGTGGACTCTTTTCATACAAAACATGACCAGGGATATTCCTGGAAATCGATTGATTTTTTTTTTTTTTTTTTTGGCAATATCATATGATTGACTAGAATCCATTTCACCACAAACCAGACACATATCTGGCACTGGTTGGCAATCGCCACGTGGCGCCTTAAATTTTGGCTCTTGTGAGTTGTGAGTGAGGTTTCTCATATTAATTGCATGAATAGTACAACTTGTAAAATGTTCTGATACTTATTATCTGATGGCCATAGCTTTGGCATCCCTTTAATGTGTGGATAGAACCTTCAAGCATTTAGGAATAGAGTGATGCTATGGGTACTAACGGATGGGTACTAATCTGTGTACTAACTAAAGCATAGTACCCGTACTATGCGTATAGTATGGGTACTATGTTTTAGTTAGTACACAGATTAGTACTCATCCGTTAGTACCCAAAGTATTATTCTTAGGAATATCTACACTTTCAGATTGTATATGCAGGGCTGGATAAGTATGCACCACTAAACACTTTCAGATTGTGACTTTTAGATTACGACTCCAAACTAGAAACTGCCCTTGAGTGTTTGTATTGGATTTTCCATTGATTTCTTAAATGCCTTGGAGGAAAATGGAGTGTAAATTAATAAATTATCTCAGGATTGCTTCAACTTGTTGAATGTATTGGGCAGAAGAACAAGTTTAGTTTGATGACTTACAATGTGGGTTTTCTCATGTCTCACGCATAGTGGGTTCCATGATAATGAAATAAGGTAAGGAATATTCATTTCATGTCTTTAAAGCTTCATTCTACCTTACCTTTACCTCACCTCCAAATAACGTTACTGGGGAAATTTTATCTCTAAATGGTTTGATGACCAATATATATCTTTAATAAATGTTTTCATTTATATATAGTTAGTTTGTTCCAATTAACTTGTACGGGTTATACTATTTACATCTTTTTGTCAAATTACAGTAAGTCAATGTAATTTAATAACATTTAGTTTTATTTATTTTTCAATCTATTTTAATGTAATATTTATATGATTTGTTCAGAGATTAAAAGAAAACAAAATAAGAAATGGTGAAGTTAAGGATGGGAGAAAGCAGAATCTACATAGGAAAGTAAAAAAACTTATATGTGGCTTGTGTATATATGTAAGTAATTTTGATTAAATTGTTGTGATTTTTTTTTATTAAAACATAAATAAAAGGGTTAACGACTTTTTCCTACTCAAATCATGGTGTAATGACACTTTCCTATCTATAGACTTTTAAAATATAATTTTACTATCTAAATTTATATTTAGGCAACGAATATAGAGCAAAATCGGTCCAGGTTGTTAGGGTTTTTTAAGAAGGGAGGTTGTTGGGGTTTATGAAAAAGGGAGGTTGATGAGTCTTTTGAAGGATAGGATTGATCGAAATTTAACTTGGAAGGGGTAGTTGCATAAACCTTAGTTGCTCTGCGAGAATAGTGTTTGAGGGGTTTTGGTGAGTAGAGGTGTTAAAAAAAATGTAAAAAACCGAATCGAACTGAATTTTCGGTTATTCGAAAAACCGGTTCGATTTTGGTTCAAAGAAAATAAAATATCAAATTTTCAATTTGGTTATCGGTTTGGCAAAATATGGAAACCGGTTAATCGAAACCGTTTATTATAAAAATATTAAATTAAAATAAAAAATTCAGTTTATTATAAAAATATTAAATTAAAAAAATCTGGTTGAAAACCGGTTAACCGGTTTTTACTAATTGGTTTTTCGATTAACCGGTTCTGTTTTGGTTCAAGAATTTTTCAAAACCGAAAAACTAGTTTGGTTCAGAAAATTAGCTAATCGGTTTTGAACACCCCTATTGGTGAGTGATGATCAGGGAAGAAAATGATGGTGATATGGGATCGTAACGATGTCGGAATCGAAAACGGAATATAAATTTGATAATAAAATAGTATTTTAAAAGTTTCGGAATCGAAAACGGAATATAAATTTGATAATAAAATAATATTTTAAAAGTTTGGGAGTGAGAAAGTATTATTAAACCATTACTAAATAAAAAATTATGAATATATTTTTTAAAACAAGTATCGTTAAAATGATAAAAATTAAATAAAGTAGGTGAAGAGGAGTAGAGGACGGCAAGGTCAAATCACGTCAACGTAACGCTAACCCCAAAATGTTCCTTCAACATAATCTATTGCTTCTTCCATTGATTACATATCACATTCTTATCAAGCTATATAAAAAATTAATATATCAAAAAAAAAAAAAAAAAAAAACTCAAATATCTGCATACAAATATAATAATCTTTTTTACCTATAAAAATAATACAATAAAACTTCTTTATAATCATATTTTATAGTTTATATATAAATAATTTTTATATAATCATAAAAAATTATAACCCTAATTTAGAATAGTTATAAAAAAAATAAACTTCACATTATTAACTTATTTTTTTTAATTTCCGTTTTAAGAAAATCACCTCCACATAATATACATATATATTAAGCTACATTAAAGGTTTAAGATGAAATAATTTTTTTATCTAAAGTCGTTTAGACAATGATTTATACTTTAGAGTTGTTACACATATTTTAACTCGTTACCATTGATACTTTCTTATTGAAGCAAAAAATTTTCTAACTTCTCAAGCATGTTTAGAGCTTCTTGACACGAAACTTTTTATATTTCCACTATCATTCTCGAGATTATTTTATTTCTCTTATCTAATTGTAGCAATGACTAAAACAATAAATTAAAATCTTAATACATACTATTAAAATGTGAATAATAAAATAAGAAATGAAAGCACTAACTTTTGTAACTATACCTCAATTAAGTAATAATTTTCTTATAGTAATAAATTAGTTTGATCCCACTATTATGACTATAGAGAGATTTTACGATATATTAGAACTAAAAATAAAAAATTAACCAAATTAAATTAATTAATCACAAAGAATAATGGGAATATTATAAAACATTTTACCCGACCTAACATATAATGAAAATATAGTAAAACCTTTCTATAATTATAATGGTGGGACTAACTAGTTACTATAAAGAGATTATAACTTAATGGAGATGTACTTACAAAAATTATAGTTTTGATTTCTTATTTTATAATTCATGTTTTAGTAGTACAATATTAGGATTTCAATTCATATTTTAGTAATATTATGATTTCAATTCAGCGCTTCAATTGTCTACTTTTAAAACAGATAAAAGATCGTTTCTTAGAACCAGGAAAAATAAGTGTCATTGATGAAACTGTAAATGCAATTGATGCATGGTCAATTGATGTGAAGCCACAGATTGTCAATGGTTTTAAATGCTGCAAAATTAGGACCATTAATGTCAATGAATTGTAAGTTACAAATAAAGTGGATGAGGAGAATAAAAGAGTCACTATAGAATTGAGTGATCAGATTTGACAACTTCATTACACTAATCGAATGGATATTAATGTCTTCTTCGATTATCCAAATGAGCAACAAATCGTGTATGCTTTAACAAAGGAGAAATCATTGTTGCAATTGGATAATAAGAGAAATGAAATAATCCTAAGGATAATAGTACAGAAATACAAAAAGTCACGTGCCATGAAACTTTAAACATGCTTGAGAAACTAAAAATATTTTGGCTTCAATAAAAAGGTATCCATACTAACGAGTTAGTGGGTACTCGTAAAGTAAAAGATGTGATAACAACTCTAAAACATAAATCATTGTCATAAACAATTTTAAATAAATATTTTATTTTATTTTAAATGTTTAATTTCACATAACGTATATATTTTTAGTAATATACAAATAATTATTACTATATAGAGATAGCTTTTTTTAAAGTGGGGATTAGAAAAATTATAACTTATTATAATGTAGAGTTTATTCTTATTTATAGCTATCCTAAATTAGGATTATAATTTTTTATGATTATATAAAGTTTATTACTACATAAAGTATCATTATAAAAATATTTTATCGGAGTAATACAGGTTATAAATGGAGACTCCGGAAGAGTTATATATTACGTTTTAAATTATTAATGAATAAATAAAAGATATAAAAAATGAAAATCAAATCATAGAATTAAAGGATTAAGAAGCAAAGTCGCGTCATGACAACGACAAGCTTATAAAATTAAAAATATAAAAATAATACATTTTAAGGATACGTAATGTACCATTATTTTATTAAAGATTTGTGGTCAACTCTGACAACTCAAACAAATAAAAGAAAACAAAAATGTAATTTTACTTACCTAAAAAATGGAGCATTCAATATTTCAATTTAATTTAACCTCCACCAGTACCAACACGGCCAGCCGCCACCCATTTCACGTCTTCAGTCTTTACCTATTCAAGATAAAACGTCACTTGAACAATTAATTAATTAAAAAGATACTATTCCATGCAGATGCAGTTGGAGAATCCAAATACATCAACATAACAAGATAAGCATTAATCTCCAACTTGTATTGTATTCTTTGTATTTCAAATTCCAAACTTGATCCACCATTAATCCACTTCATTAAGGTTTTGATTATTTGATTTATTCCCACTCCAACTCCAACTCCTCCTTTTCTTTTCCCCACCTAACCTTTATCTATACAGTTTCAGTTTTTTTCTTTTTAATTATATGATTATATATAAATAACACCCAGTACTTGTTCTAGTTAATTCTCTAACCTGAGATCTATCTGCTTTGCTTTTTCTCTTTTTAATGAAAAAAGAAACCATTTTTTTTATCTCTGTTCCCGGGTTTAAAGTTTAAAGTAAACGCTCTTGTTGATGGATGATTGGAGGAGCTGTCTTTTCTGTGGAATTGGAGTGAACAAATGGAGTAGGTAACGATCTGGTTTCTGGGTTTGTTTGTTTTTTTTTTTGTAACATAAGATTCAGTTTTGTTGGAGTTATTTAACTGTTAATTCTCATCATTGCTCCTTTTCTTATGAAATGTTTGTGTCTTTTAGGGATGGGATGATAACAGTGTCTGTTATGCAATCAAGATAGATAATACTGTTGGTTGCATATATTTATCTATTTTGCCGTTTCTGAAAATTCTTGAGGGAGGTTTTGATTATATGTGATTAATGGATCAAGAAACTCATGAGAGTGATAGAATTGTTGAGAATTTGAGTCAAGTTGGTAGAGCAACTGGTGAGAATTCTAGTAATTCGGTTGATGGGGCTGTGCTAGACACTGTTATTGGGAAAAATTCAATTGAAAGTTCGAGTGTTGGGAGAGATATTGATGAAGTTGAGTTAAGTAAAACTTTAGGAGAAGGGCAAGAGAGGGTTATAAATCATGAGGCAGATGATAGGAGAGTAGTTGCTGAGAATTCGGGCAATTCGGTTCATGGGGTTAGAGTAGATACATTGAGTGTGAGTAATTCAGAAGAAAGTACGAGTTATAGTGGAGAAAAGGGGGGTTCTGGATCGAAAATTGATGAACTGGGGTCAAATGATACAGTTGCGGAAGCACAGAATACGCATGATCGGCAAAGTGTTGGGAGTCAAATTGATCAAGTGCCAGAGACTGTTATTGTGGTAAATTTGGATCAGACAGCTGGTGTTAGCAGAGACAATAATGAATTAGTAGAAGTAAAAGGTAATGAACGGACCTCAAGTAAAGCATTGGTGGAAATGCTGAAGAGAAAGAATTCTAGAGTGGAGAAGCAATCCTGTGTGATTGATATTAAATGTGGTGGTGCAGATGAGAAAGGAACTAAGGAGAGCGGGAATGAGGAAAAGGTATGTAGGATTTGTCACTTAGACTCTGAACAATCGTTGGAAACCACAGATGCTACAGATACTGTTGATAGTTCCACTATGGATTTAATTCATCTTGGTTGTGGGTGTAAAGATGAGCTTGGCATTGCACATAGCCATTGTGCTGAGGCATGGTTTAAGCTAAAAGGAAACAGGTAAACATTTCTTGTTTATGTAAAATATGACCTTTTTTTAGATTCTACATAAAAGTTTTAGGAAATAGTATGCATTTGAGTTGATGTTAGATTAAGATGTACCATTTCACAGGTTGGCTTTCTCTATTTTATTATTATTATTATTATTATTATTATTATTATTATTATTTGTTGTTGTTGTTGATGATAACTATAAGGTTTGGCTTGTTAATGCTGTTTGAAATTCTTTTATCTGTCAATATCTGAACTTTAAACAGACATAACTCTAAGTTTGCGAGCTTAAATTAATAAAGAATTTCCAAGTACTGCAGAGGAAATAAATAATAGGGAATGTTGTCTCTTTCTTCCTTAAAGCTTAAGGTCTTGTAAAGTGTAAAATATGTTGAATGCTGGCATATGGCTGCAGTTGCAAATTACAAGTATTTGCGCTTTTTGATTTTGACTATAGGTCTTAGTGCTTGTGATTATGAGTTGTTGTGTCATATAACTTTTGACTAGTGATTGCTTTTATTATTGGCTTCTAGGAATCATATCATTTTATTAAGTTTGAGTATACTGAATTTAAATTATAGAGTCTGAGTGGACTCTCAATTTTATGCGAAACTCGACTAATATGATTCCTAGAAGCCAATAACAGAAGCAACGTTAATCAGAAGTTAATTTAATTAGATTACTCTTATGTGAAACTCAAATTGAATACCGTTTGAGTAGACTCTCAGTCTTATGGTTCGTAGTAACTGAAAGTATCATGTGTAGGCATGTACGGTGTGTGACATCTTTATCATTCACATGTGTTTGTGCATTTTTACTGTGTGTACATCCTACCCATATCGTTATGCATGTATATTAATCATGTTACATAGTGCTTTGAGCATTAATATTTAACAAATTCGATATGGATGTGCATTACTTCATTTCTCTCCAGTGGCGAGCCATTAGTTTTGTTGTAATATTAATCATGTTACATAGTGCTTTGAGCACTGAATATTTAACAAATTCGATATGGATGTCCATTACTTCATTTTTCTCCAGTGGCGAGCCATTAGTTTTGTTGTAATATTAAATTGCTCTCTTTTATTGAATTTGCCTCCCCAAGATCAACTTGTCTCTCCCTAATTAAGTTAGAATTTAATATTACTTAGTATGCTTTCATAATTATGTCATTTTTTTTATTTGCCTTTTTCATGCCTCAAACATCAAATTTTATTTTATTTTATTTTTGTTCTTTCAACTTTGTTGTCTCTTTCTATTTTAACTTATGAAATGCTAAATCCACTTCTCTTTTCTTTTTTTCCTGTTTATCATCGTCTCTCTATTATCACTTACCCTCTCCAATTCATATCTTAATTTTAAATGATTTTTAACAATCACATTAATATAAATAAAAAAATAAGCTTTGAATATTTTGAACTTTCTTAATATTTACTATATGTTATTTATATTTATGTAATCTTTATTTGTAATCATAAATTTTTTTTTGTTTTTTTTTTTTAACATTGGAAAGAAAAAGACTACATATTATATATGCTCATTTTCATATGCCATTAAGGCAATGTTATCTATTTTTCCGATTTGGTTGGTCCCCCCTCAAATCAAAATATTGGCTTCAGACTTGTTTCTCTCTTCTGGTTCCATTTTGTAGTGCTTCTTTCGTATGCTCCTAAAGTACCTAGGTCATGTCCTTGTAGATGGTTCTTACTAAATTATCTTATATAAGAAAAAGGTGGAATCTATTGGGTTTTTATTGTGAATCGACACATCCCTGGGTTTCAGCTAATTTAATTGGTAAAGTTCTTTGTTTTGATATACTATTCAATCTCAAATCAACAGTTGATACTTCTCAAGTTTGCATTGAACAACAGTTTCTGTCAAGGAATTCTGAGTATTGTAGACCTGTTTCTTGTGATCCACAGGTTGTGTGAAATTTGTGGCCAGACTGCGAAAAATATCACTGGTGTTGGGGATTTCAGATTTATGGAGGAATGGAACGAGCATAGATTTATCGGAGGAAGTAGTAGCTCATCAGAAAGGAGTGGATGTTGGCGGGGGCAGCCATTTTGTAACTTCCTAATGGCATGCCTAGTGATAGCTTTTGTACTGCCATGGTTTTTTCGTGTAAATATGTTTTAATATGGTGTGAATAAAAACTTGAATGGCCCTTCCCTTGCATCATGTTCAACCAAGTTCTAGTAGATATATTCATTACCAGGACGGTTGATTCGAGCCTGCAGAATTTAAAAGGTTGCCCACCTTGACAACCAGGATATGCAAAATCATGCAGTATTTTACTTCTGGAATACAGTTTTCTTTTTCCTCCCTATGTATCTGTTATTTCAGACTGTTTGACGGTACTTGTCGCACATGGAATATTTACAATTCTTATTCAGGAGTTCCAACTGTAAATACCAGCAGAAAATTGGTTATTCATTCAAACTTTACAGAAAGTGAAATATTAAGTTATTTTCATGTATTTTATTCGGTACACTGGCCTCCTACAGAAGTTGAAAAATTGGCGATGAGTGATCAATTTCATTTACTTCCAGTTTCCAGTGTTATCGATATGTTTAGAGAAATAACATTGGGTGACGTTAATACTGCATTTACAAATAAATACCTCAGATTATATAATGCATGTGACAAATAACAAGTGATGTATGTCTAGGATCCATTCATCTATATGTAATGCCCTTGCATAACTTCACTCCGTTACGGTACAATTAGTTTTATTTTTACTTTTTATCCTTCGACCAAGATGTTGTCTAGTACACAACAAATAACCGGATTATTCAGTAATTATATTAAAAATATAAATAAAAATATTGATAAGATAGTTATCAACATCCGTTGTAGTCTAGGTGGTTAGGATATTCGGCTCTCACCCGAAAGACCCGGGTTCAAGTCCCGGCAACGGAACAATTATTTTTGCCAATTTACATTTTCAGCACCGAATTTCTTTTGACGCCTAACTATTTTACATTTTAAGCCCCCCTTTTAACTTATTTGTCCCCTAAATATCATAAAATGACTTTCTTGTTTTGCTATAACTTTTGGTTTGAGAAACTACTTTTGGTTTGAGAAACTAACATTGGCCCAGTCTTTGGCTCCATCTATATGAAAGTTTGATCCTTAGCCATCACATATGACTTTCTCATGAAAGTTCATGTCAAAAGTTCACGACATTAATGGGTTCCAATTGACATGAACTTTGTGTAGTTTTCTCCACCTCAATCTGGCATGTTTTAGGTTCAAAATACTCTTTCAATGGTTAATATTATTTATACAAACTCTTTATACAAAGAAAGTTTGTACAAACTTGCGTGGTACACCATGTAAATGCCATGTGACATAAGGGCCTACATAATATTAATGTGACATTAAGTTACATAGGACTCAATACCATATGACATGCTTTGTGGTATGACACATAAGTTTGTACAAACTCTCTTTGTATAAATAGCATTATCTCTCTTTCAATGACTTTTCAGGCAACTTTTCTCTTGTTTAGAATTGTCCAATGAAATGAAACAAATTCTATTTAAGCATGATTTTGATGAAGGGAAGTGAATTGTCCCACCCCACTAATTTGATCTCTAGGCCCCATCTTCAGAATCAAATAAGTATAAAATTGTCATAAATAAAATAAAATAAAATAAAATTTTGCATCTCCAAAATCAACACAAACTCCAATCAAAGCAGCACATCTCATTCAACAACCACCATTGGCCTCTCCTTCTCCACCATCACCTCCCCCGCCATCTCCTCCTCCTCCGCTTGCCATTGAGCTTGATCAAATCATCAGCAACACCACCAGCAAGAGAGCCTTCAACACCTATGACGCTATAGCTTATAATTTCATCATCAGGGGAAACTACAAAGGAGGGCTCAACACATTCGCCATTGTTGGCCTTTCTTCAAAGTACAACTTCGATACAATCAAGAGGTATATATAAAGTTACTCCCAACACTGATCTTCGTTAACCACCCCTTGTGGCCTTGATGAAGTGAATGATAGATTGAGGAGTTAAAAGACTAAGGAGTCTTAGGTTTCAGTCGTAGCAAGGACAAGGGATGGCCACCAATAACATTGATTTTAATCTATATAAAATATTATTTGATCATCTTTGATTCATGAAATAGCATGTTTACCCTTATTATTGTTATCTTTGGAATATGTTATTTTTTAAATTAATTATTGAAAGATTCATCAAAAACCCAAATTACAATAATAATTTAAGTAATAAAAAAATTTGTCAAGAATTAATCAAACCAATAATTATTAGGCTTGGAGGAAAAACCCAATGAGATGGAGATGGAGTGGCCATAAAACCTAGTTTTGTGCGGTGGGGAATGCACAACAAATTTCGAAGCTACAAATAGTAGTGGGAGAAATTATATTTATGCCCATAGAATCAGGGATATGAGAGGGGGTGAATGAATGTGAGAATTTATAGAAACTTGGCCTGGAGTTGACCCAACCTCGATAACAATTACATAACATACAAAATACATATAATTAATTATATTCTTTTCTTTATTTATAACCTTACCCAATCCTAATATGTGATTGATTTTACACATTTGCCTTCTTAGGGGTTTTGCTAATATTTCGTTAAACTTTAAGGGAGGTGAGAGATAGTAACTCTTTTAAAAATGATAGGGGTGAGCATAGACAGTGGGTAGAATTGGAACCTGCAGGTAGAACCGAAACTAAAACCAAAACCTAACCTAGAACCGACACTGTGTGGGTAGGTTCTGGTTTCGATTTTTACATGTTCAAAAATGGAACCTAGGAAAAGAACTTGAAGCGGGTATCTTGCTTGGAACCTGTTTGTATTTTGGTTTTGATTAAGAAATTTTATGTGAATTGTGGTGAATTGATTGAATTCAAATATTGCCTAGAGATTGGAGGATTTATGAGTCACATTGGACACAAATGAATGAGTAATCAAAAGTTGAAAACTACTAAATGTAGGTTTTCTTAATTTGTTAGGGTTGTATTTGTAAACTTTTAAGGTATTTTTGTCATTTTTTAAACTAATAGTGGGGTAATTGATTTTTTATAGGATACCTGGGCAAGGAACCAGAACCTGCATTTCAGGTTCCAATTCTCCCGAAAAATACAGGGTACTTGGAACCACTCACCCCTAAAAAAATAAGGATAGCTTTGTTTGTTTTCATAACTATCGGTGGAAAAGGGGGTTATCACAATAGTTTCAGGCTCAAAATAATTTGGCCTTTTTAAATGTGGCCCTTATTGTTGAGGATACTTTCGTCTATTCGTATTGGGACGATTACAAAAACCCTAACTGGCTCCCTCTTCTGTTTTTAGCTCCCCCGCCTCTTTAACTATCCTCAGATTCATCAGCCCCTCCATCGGCCTCAGCAAACCACAACACTGCAATGGTTCTGTCTTTCACTCACTCACTCTTTCAAGCAAAGTTTTTATCGTTTCGTACTTGTATGAAAATTTCCGTATCATTTTATTGACTGTGTTTATGTTTTTATGTTATTAAATCAGGCGTCGGAGAAGAAGCTTGCGAACCCAATGAGAGAAATAAAAGTACAGAAGCTGGTACTCAACATCTCCGTGGGTGAAAGTGGGGATAGACTCACCCGTGCCGCCAAGGTTCTCGAACAACTCAGTGGCCAAACCCCTGTCTTTTCCAAGGCTAGGTACACTGTCAGGTCCTTTGGAATCAGGAGGAACGAAAAGATTGCCTGTTACGTTACCGTTAGAGGAGACAAGGCGATGCAGCTTTTGGAAAGCGGTTTGAAGGTTAAGGAGTACGAACTTTTGAGACGCAACTTCAGCGAAACTGGCTGCTTCGGTTTCGGTATTCAGGAGCACATTGATCTCGGTATCAAGTAAGTTCCATTTTATTCGTTATTTGTTCATTTCCATTGAGTCTTGTTTATCATTACTTTTCCATACTTCAAGCAATGCACAGGTAAATCAGGAAAAAAAATATTCCATTTGCAGTATTGGGTGTATGTTTCTAGCGAGAAAATTTTCCATATGCTCACTATTATGCTTTAGTGTTTTAAGTTTTTAGGCTTTATCAGTTGAGATGATGTAGTAAAATAGTGATGCAACTTATGATTTTCCTGAAGATTGAGTGAGCATAGAAATATGTGTGTTCACATATTAATCTGAAATTCATGCCTATGTTGAAGTCAAATGCAGGGTTGATGCTGACTTGAAGCTCATACATATATGTCCTATTCGGAACATATGGAAGTCATCGCATACATTGTGGCTTCTGTGTCTTTATGGAAGTTATTCTTTAGTCTATTTCAGTTCCAGTGTCTTGCATTTCCTTTATGGATGAGGGGGTGTACCTTAGAACTAGATTGCCACACTCAAGGGATATGAATGTTTTATAAATTTCATAAGGATTACTTACTGACATTGCTAGGGTTCAGTTCTGACTTACTAAACCCTAGCATGTCTATATATAATATGTTCTTTTTTCTAGACTGTAAGGACTGAAGTTCTTGTTGAAAATAGTAGTCTCTCAGGATGTCATATTTCGGACTAAGCTACCAACATTGCTCTTGTAGTCTTGTTATGGATCAACTGGACGAGATAGGCATATGCTGCATACGTATTTACTAATATGGTTCTTTTGTGTACTACTTCAATTTGGCTTCTAGTATGAATAATTTAATTATGTATTGTCTTGTAGAATGAGATCATTACAAAGAAATAGTACAGATTTTCTTATTTCTGCATGGTTGTTATGAGTGTATTAGGGATCTCAGGTTCTGAGGTCTCACTCTGGGATTTTAAGGTTAAATGTTGTATTGTATCTTCTCTTTTCAGGTATGATCCTTCAACTGGTATCTATGGTATGGATTTCTATGTCGTTCTTGAGCGCCCAGGATATCGTGTTGGTCGCCGCCGCAGATGCAAGGCACGTGTTGGAATTCAGCATAGAGTTACAAAGGAGGATGCAATGAAGTGGTTCCAGGTGAAATATGAAGGAGTCATCCTTAACAAGGCCCAAAACATTGGAGCTTAAGAAGAAGTGTTACAGACTTGTTGAGTTGTTACTTTTTAAAGTTTTGGCCAGTTGTCTGATTTATGTTTATGAGCAGTTTATGTTTTCTCTGAAGAGATTTGAATTGGTGGATTTTGAAGTACTATATGTGGTGGTCTTTTGGTTATTTATTAGAAAATGGTAGTAATGCTTACTTCTTGCCTTGATACTCGGTGCAACAACTTGTATCTGTTTGCATTGCAGCTTAAGAAAATTTTAACTTGGCCGGATGACATGTTCCCAGCATTGTTTTAAAAACCGGACTGGAGGGCAACCCTCTCTGTTGGCCAGGTCACGGTTCAACCAGTCCAACCGGTTGGACTGATTACGTCAGCACATTTTTAAATCATACTGTTATATACTAAGTGCTAACCTAACATTTCGAATTCCTCTTCCAGTAAGTTGAGTAATTAAAAGCTAGCCTTCCAACCATTACAATTGGCTTGTTGAAACTTTATTTGTATTACAACCAATGTTTTAAAACCCGGCCCGGCCCGGCCGGTTGAATCGGGACCCGGAAGCTTCAACGGGTTGGGTTTAATTTTTTCCTATTCATCCAATACCCTAGGATTTCCGGTGATGATCGGCGAACAATTAACTGTCGGCATGTTGGGGCTTTTGAAGATCAATGTCCAGTGAATGTAATGGTGGTGAAAGAGTTGATTTCCGGTGAGTAAATCGACCGGAAATCGAACAAAACTGGTAGTGACAACGATGAGATTTTTCCGGTGATTGACAGGGCTAACGGCGGTGGGGTGAGGTGGGTTTTGGTCGGAAGGAAAAAGGGAGTAATTCTGGGGTGATGGGGAGGGTTGTTGTTGCCGGAATCGATGGGATCTGGCCTGGAATGCCGAAGTCGACGTCGGTGAGATCTGGCCAAAATCGAACCTATTTCGGCCAGATCTTGGGTATATTTTGATGGAAATGGACTCAAGGGACGATTGAGGTTGCATCTGGGGTGTCGCCGCCGCTAATCAGTCTCCAGTCGATTTGCAGTTGGGGTGTGTTTGATAAATTTCAAACCTATAGGGACTTCACTTAATTTTTAGGGGTATATTTGCTTAATTTTAAAAGTTTTTGTCAACCGGTTTGACCGTTGGTCAAACCGAGACCCGGAAGCTTTGCCGGGTTTTACCCCAGGTTGGGTTTTAAAACATTGATTACAACAACTATAAGATTAAAACATTTACAACACCCATCTAAATAAGTTGTGTAATGGCTACAAACTGGGATTGTACATTGTCCCCAATTCTTTACACTAAAGCATGGACAGTTTACTTTATGGCTTCCAAATGATAAAAAGGATGAGTAAAATTTCAAAATCTGCAAAAATGATAAAGTAAACATAAGGTAGATCTTTTTATTTGCATATAAAAGTTATACAGTGGCTTGAATTCTAGTTCTGAAAATGCCTCTTTTTAATACAAATAAAATTATATGAAAACCAAGGCAAAAATAATTCATAAGTTTGGAAATCACAGAGCTTGAAGGACATCCGAAGAGACACCTTCAAATGATTGAATCCATATGGCAAAATGTTACCAAATTTCACAAACAATCCACTATCTGCAACGCATCATTCAGAAAGGGTAATCTGAAAGTACTAAGATTGTAATATATACTTCCCATACATCACTTCCACCCAAACAATAAAAAGTGATGCAACTTATGATTTTCCTGAAGATTGAGTGAACATAGAAATATGTGTGTTCACATATTAATCTGAAATTCATGCCTATGTTGAAGTCAAATGCAGGGTTGATGCGGACTGAAGCTCAAAATATGTAAATTGTCATAAATAAAATAAAATAAAATAAAATTTTGCATCTCCAAAATCAACACAAACTCTAATCAAAGCACCACATCTCATTCAACAACCACCATTGGCCTCTCCTTCTCCACCATCACCTCCCCCGCCATCTCCTCCTCCTCCGCTTGCCATTGAGCTTGATCAAATCATCAGCAACACCACCATCAAGAGAGCCTTCAACACCTATGACGCTACAACTTATAATTTCATCATCATGGGAAACTACAAAGGAGGGCTCAACGCATTCGCCATTGTTGGCCTTTCTTCAAAGTACAACTTTGATACAATCAAGAGGTATATATAAAGTTACTCCCAACATTGATCTTCGTTAATCACCCCTTGTGGCCTTGATGAAGTGAATGATAGATTGAGGAGTTAAGAGACTACGGAGTCTTAGGTTTCAATCGTAGCAAGGACAAGGGATGGCCACCAATAACATTGATTTTAATCGATATAAAATATTATTTGATCATCTTTGATTCATGAAATAACATGTTTACCCTTATTGTTGTTATCTTTGGAATATGTTATTTTTTAAATTAATTATTGAAAGATTCATCAAAAACCCAAATTACAATAATAATTTAAGTAATAAAAAAATTTGTCAAGAATTAATCAAACCAATAATTATTAGGCTTGGAGGAAAAACCCAATGAGATGGAGATGGAGTGGCCATAAAACCTAGTTTTGTGCGGTGGGGAATGCACAACAAATTTCGAAGCTACAAATAGTAGTGGAAGAAATTATATTTATGCCCATAGAATCAGGGATATGAGAGGGATGAATGAATGTGAGAATTTATAGAAACTTGGCCTCGAGTTGACCCAACCTCGATAACAATTACATAACATACGAAATACATAAAATTAATTATATTCTTTTCTTTATTTAAACAATTTAACCTTACCCAATCCTAAAATGTGATTGATTTTACACATTTGCCTTCTTAGGGGTTTTGCTAATATTTCGTTAAACTTTAGGCGAGGTGAGAGATAATAACTCTTTTAAAAATGATAGGGATGAGCATGGACAACAGGTAGAATCGGAACCTACGGGTAGAACCGAAACCAAAACCAAAACCTAACCTAGAACAGACACTATGTGGGTAGGTTATGGTTCCGATTTTTACATGTTCTGAAACCGAAACCTAGGAAAAGAACTTGAAGCGGGTATCTTGATTGGAACCTGTTTGTGTTTTGGTTTTGATTAAGAAATTTTATGTGAATTGTGGTGAATTGATTGAATTCAAATGTTGCCTAGAGATTAAAGGATTTATGAGTCATAGTGGATACAAATGAATAAGTAATCAAAAGTTGAAAACTACTAAATATAGGTTTTCTTAATTTGTTAGGGTTGTATTTGTAAACTTTTAAGGTATTTTTGTTATTTTTTAAACTAATAGTGGGGTAATTGATTTTTTACAGGGTACCTGGGTAAGGAACTGGAACCTGTATTTTAGGTTCTGGTTCCAACCTGATTCCCCTGAAAAATACAGGGTACTCAGAACCACTCAACCCTAAAAAATGAGGATAGCCTTGTTTGTTTTCATAACTATCGGTGGAAAAGGGGGTTGTCACAGTAGGTTCAGGGTCAAAATAATTTGGCCTTTTTAAATATGGCCCTTATTGTTGAGGATACTTTCGTCTATTCGTATTGGGACGATTACAAAAACCCTAACTGGCTCCCTCTCCCTCATCTGGTTTTAGCTTCCCCGCCTCTTTAACTATCCTCAGATTCATCAGCCCCTCCATCGGCCTCAGCAAACCACAACACTGCAATGGTTCTGTCTTTCACTCACTCACTCTTTCAAGCAAAGTTTTTATCGTTTCGTACTTGTATGAAAATTTCCGTATCATTTAATTGACTGTGTTTATGTTTTTATGTTATTAAATCAGGCGTCGGAGAAGAAGCTTGCGAACCCAATGAGAGAAATAAAAGTACAGAAGCTGGTACTCAACATCTCCGTGGGTGAAAGTGGGGATAGACTCACCCGTGCCGCCAAGGTTCTCGAACAACTCAGTGGCCAAACCCCTGTCTTTTCCAAGGCTAGGTACACTGTCAGGTCCTTTGGAATCAGGAGGAACGAAAAGATTGCCTGTTACGTTACCGTTAGAGGAGACAAGGCGATGCAGCTTTTGGAAAGCGGTTTGAAGGTTAAGGAGTACGAACTTTTGAGACGCAACTTCAGCGAAACTGGCTGCTTCGGTTTCGGTATTCAGGAGCACATTGATCTCGGTATCAAGTAAGTTCCATTTTATTCGTTATTTGTTCATTTCCATTGAGTCTTGTTTATCATTACTTTTCCATACTTCAAGCAATGCACAGGTAAATCAGGAAAAAAAATATTCCATTTGCAGTATTGGGTGTATGTTTCTAGCGAGAAAATTTTCCATATGCTCACTATTATGCTTTAGTGTTTTAAGTTTTTAGGCTTTATCAGTTGAGATGATGTAGTAAAATAGTGATGCAACTTATGATTTTCCTGAAGATTGAGTGAGCATAGAAATATGTGTGTTCACATATTAATCTGAAATTCATGCCTATGTTGAAGTCAAATGCAGGGTTGATGCTGACTTGAAGCTCATACATATATGTCCTATTCGGAACATATGGAAGTCATCGCATACATTGTGGCTTCTGTGTCTTTATGGAAGTTATTCTTTAGTCTATTTCAGTTCCAGTGTCTTGCATTTCCTTTATGGATGAGGGGGTGTACCTTAGAACTAGATTGCCACACTCAAGGGATATGAATGTTTTATAAATTTCATAAGGATTACTTACTGACATTGCTAGGGTTCAGTTCTGACTTACTAAACCCTAGCATGTCTATATATAATATGTTCTTTTTTCTAGACTGTAAGGACTGAAGTTCTTGTTGAAAATAGTAGTCTCTCAGGATGTCATATTTCGGACTAAGCTACCAACATTGCTCTTGTAGTCTTGTTATGGATCAACTGGACGAGATAGGCATATGCTGCATACGTATTTACTAATATGGTTCGTTTGTGTACTACTTCAATTTGGCTTCTAGTATGTAATAATTTAATTATGTATTGTCTTGTAGAATGAGATTGTTACAAAGAAATAGTACAGATTTTCTTATTTATGCATGGTTGTTATGAGTGTATTAGGGATCTCAGGTTCTGAGGTCTCACTCTGGAATTTTGAAGTTAATGGTCGTACTGTGTTTTATCTCACTCTGGGATTTTAAAGTTAACTGTTGTATTGTATCTTCTCTTTTCAGGTATGATCCTTCAACTGGTATCTATGGTATGGATTTCTATGTTGTTCTTGAGCGCCCAGGATATCGTGTTGGTCGCCGCCGCAGATGCAAGGCACGTGTTGGAATTCAGCATAGAGTTACAAAGGAGGATGCAATGAAATGGTTCCAGGTGAAATATGAAGGAGTCATCCTTAACAAGGCCCAAAACATTGGAGCTTAAGAAGAAGTGTTACAGACTTGTTGAGTTGTTACTTTTTAAAGTTTTGGCCAGTTGTCTGATTTATGTTTATGAGCAGTTTATGTTTTCTCTGAAGAGATTTGAATTGGTGGATTTTGAAGTACTATATGTGGTGGTCTTTTGGTTATTTATTAGAAAATGGTAGTAATGCTTACTTCTTGCCTTGATACTCGGTGCAACAACTTGTATCTGTTTGCATTGCAGCTTAAGAAAATTTTAACTTGGCCGGATGACATGTTCCCCAGCATTGTTTTAAAAACCGGACTGGAGGCAACCCTCTCTGTTGGCCAGGTCACGGTTCAACCAGTCCAACGGTTGGCTGTTACGTCAGCACATTTTTAAATCATACTGTTATATACTAAGTGCTAACCTAACATTTCGAATTCCTCTTCCAGTAAGTTGAGTAATTAAAAGCTAGCCTTCCAACCATTACATTGGCTTGTTGAAACTTTATTTGTATTACAACCAATGTTTTAAAACCCCCGGCCCGGCCCGCCGGTTGAATCGGGACCCGGAGCTTCAACGGGTTGGGTTTAATTTTTTCCTATTCATCCAATACCCTAGGATTTCCGGTGATGATCGGCGAAAAATTAACTGTCGGCATGTTGGGGCTTTTGAAGATCAATGTCCAGTGAATGTAATGGTGGTGAAAGTGTGATTTCCGTGAGTAAATCGACCGGAAATCGAACAAAACTGGTAGTGACAACGATGAGATTTTTCCGGTGATGACAGGGCTAACGGCGGTGGGGTGAGGTGGGTTTTGGTCGGAAGAAAAAGGGTAATTCTGGGGTGATGGGGAGGTTGTTGTTGCCGGAATCGATGGGATCTGGCCTGGAACCGAAGTCGACGTCGGTGATCTGGCCAAAATCGAACCTATTTCGGCCAGATCTTGGGTTAATTTGATGGAAATGGACTCAAGGGACGATTGAGGTTGCATCTGGGGTGTCGCCGCCGCTAATCAGTCTCCAGCGATTTGCAGTTGGGGTGTGTTTGATAATTTCAAACCTATAGGGACTTCACTTAATTTTTAGGGGTATATTTGCTTAATTTAAAAGTTTGTCAACCGTTTTGACCGTTGGTCAAACCGAGACCCGGAAGCTTTGCGGGTTTACCCCAGGTTGGGTTTTAAAACATTGATTACAACAACTATAAGATAAAACATTTAACACCCATCTAAATAAGTTGTGTAATGGCTACAAACTGGGATTGTACATTGTCCCAATTCTTTACACTAAAGCATGGACAGTTTACTTTATGGCTTCCATGATAAAAAGGATGAGTAAAATTTCAAAATCTGCAAAAATGATAAAGTAAACATAAGGTAGATCTTTTTATTTGCATATAAAAGTTATACAGTCTTGAATTCTAGTTCTGAAAATGCTCTTTTTATAACAATAAAATTATATGAAAACCAAGGCAAAAATATTCATAAGTTTGAAATCACAGAGCTGAAGGACATCCGAAGAGACACCTTCAATGATTGAATCCATATGGCAAAAGTTACCAAATTTCACAAACAATCCACTATCTGCAACGCACTCTTCAGAAAGGGTAATCTGAAAGTACTAAGATTGTAATATATACTTCCCATACATCACTTCCACCCAAACATGCAACAGCACCACAACAGTCGAACAATTCCCATGCCAAAAATAATCTCCATACATCACTTCCACCCAAACAGCAACAGCACCAAACAAACGGTAGCTTTAAAAATTGTACAATAAAATATCCAGTACTGCCCGGATAATGGGGTGCGAATTCTGTTAATAAATTGTAGCTCAAATAGTCAAACTTACTCTCTATTAAAAAAGGACAAAGAGAAAGCACACATTTTAAATTTCACAGCAAAGGTCCCGAAGATTACAACTCACCTTGAATCAAATTGGATTGTCAAGACATGCATGCCAATCAGCCTTCATGCGTCGATTTCCGGCGAGGGAGGAACGCGTCGTCGATTTCCAGCTAGGGAGGAACGTGTCGTCGCGATTTCAGAGACTTGAGTTGCGATCGATTTCAGCAACGAATGGTTGTGATTTCAGCAAGGGATGGTTGCGATTTCAGCAAGATTGAGTTTTGATTTGTGATTATTTTCAGATTTTCGCCATTTCATTCAAATTTTTTCAAAGTTTTTTGCGCGTAGAGGAACTGAGGAAAAAGAAATGCGCAGCGCAAAGGGAGAAAGTGAGAAATTTAGGGTTTTTTCATTTTTCAGATTGGGCCGGTTTTTCTTGCGGTCTGGTTGGACCGGCGGTCCAGCACTGTTCACGCGGTCCAATGACGGGTTAAAACGGTTTATTGCATAATAGCGGGTTTTATGCTGACTCGAATCGGACACATGATAGGTTCACGGTCCAACCGGTTGGACCGACCGGTTCGGTCCAACTTTTAAAACAGTGGTTCCCACCCGAAGTTTGCCCTAATGACAATTTATTACCCAAAAAACTTGAAAACGACAATTACGCACCAACTGGCAATATTTGTGAGACAATTACTCATCTGTCGTTAAGATTTGTTAATAAAATTTGGTACAATAATTGTAAAGATGAAAATACCCTTTCCTTTTTTAATCTAAGTCCCAAGTCTTATTTGTCTAGTTGGAATCGTGTCGGTTGGATGTGGTTTGATCAAGATCGCACATGGCCAGATGCGATTTGGCCTAAATTGTGCATCGTAACGTGTACATAGACATGAGTTGAAGGATGATCGGTGATAAATGGTTGGGTTTTCCGGTCAAATTCAATCACTAAAACACTTCAATTAATACCCAAACAAACCCTAAACTTCAATTTCATCAAACAACAATCATCAACAACCAATTTCAAAAAAATGCAACAAACACTAGACTGAGCGTTGGACAATGAATGATGGGCTATTGAGGCTGGGAAGGTTATGGGTTTTGTAGGGGGAAGCTGCTGAGCCAAAGGGTGGTGGTAGTTGGGATTGTTGACACCGGAATCGATAAAAAAAAAGGCTAGAATTACGTGAGTCAACCTTACATGGCAATCAGCGATAGAGGGGTGGTTGCTCGGGAAAGAGAGGGGTTTCGTTAAGGGGGTTGTGGGGAGTCTGTTGGTGGTGATAGGGATGCTCAACGACATTGGATTCAAGCCAAGTTGGCCTGAATACGGTAGGCGCACGATAGGAGTGGGTTGCACAAAGGCAACGCGAATTTGGCCAATTTTGACAAGAAGAACAGTCAAATGGGGCTTGGGAAGGTTTAGATCAAAGCTGGGGATATTCTTCTTGCCGAAATTGGTGAGAATTCCAGCGAGAGGCAGTCAAAAGGCCGACAACAATTGCCGGCAATGGGTCGTTTTGAGAGATAAGTTACTATATACTTTTTCAGTTCAAGTTAATGGACATAATTAACAGTTAGTGAATAATTGTCGTTTTCAAACTTTTTGGGTAGTAAATTCTCGATAGGGCAAACTTTGGGTGGAAACAGTCGTTCGGCCTTTTAACATCCTAAGGAAATTTTGGTAGTCTCTGCAAGGATTGTGGCATGTTGGTCTGTGATTTAGTGGCACGTTCTGGTAGCAATTGCCTCCAAATTCTGAGTTAAGTTTACATACCCTTAAAATAACTTATTGATATAAAGTAGTTATATAAGAACATTGGGAATAATGTATTTGATGTATCTTGCTGAATTAGTTGGAAAGATAAAAGCTGCCAAGGATAATGATGCAGAAATGCACAAACTAATTTAACCAGAATTTGTTGTAATGAAATTTGGACAACTTTAAGGCGAAAAAAAAAAAAAAAAAAAAAAAAAAAAAAAAAAAAAAAAAAAAAAAAAAAACACAAAAGGAAAAGAAACGAACCTACACAAAAACAAACATGAGAATAGGAGCACCAAGCATTGGTCACATCAATTTCTTTCAGATCGTTAACTGCAGTTCAGGCTCCTGGTTTTTTATGCGCGTCAAAACTCACTAGTTCAGGACGGCTAATGGTCCTCTCAGGACCTCAGCAATTTAATGAGCTCACTCTTCTTCAGCCTTGAGTAGCCTTTGAACCCTCTAGCCTTTGCCAGTTCTTTCAGCTGAGGAAGTTTCAATTCCTCCACTCTTGGCAACTTTAACTGCTCACTTTCTGCCATGTTTGCTGATGCTTCACTGTTCGGCTCAAGAACTTTGCCTCTTGGGGTTGAAGCAGATGGTATGGGAGATCTCTTAACAAAAGTAGATGGTAACCTAGCCAACTTGAAGTTTTTGACAGGTTCATTATTTAGTGTTTCCTGCTCTTTCACCTCCCCATCCTTGACCGAACTTGTGTCTACAAAAATAAGTATCTGAATAAATAATAATAAGGGGTAAAACAGAAAAAAAATTCCCATTATGTTTTAACATGGAACTGAAAGCCAAATTCTCAATTGTGTGTTGATAGAATGGTAGTAGCAGCAGTTCTGTTACAATGTTTGCCATGGTAATTATGGTTTATAGAAGTAGCAATAACATCAGTTTTCCGATCCACATTTTTTTCCATGCTCTTTCTAAAGATTTGACGGAAAATGAATTGAAGAGAAGTTAACTAAAAGTAATTATTTTTTCCATTTTGCTAGTAACTCATAATGCAAAGAGCTACATGCTTTATATCCACTCCTCTGGTATCTACCATACTAAACCAAATATATTAATAAAATTAAGAAGATATCAAACTACTAGTAAGAATACTATATTAATTATGTAGCTTCAAAGATCAATCTACATCACCTTTTACTTCCTTCTGTGTATGGAGAAGAACATCAATAACTGATTCAACTGTGCGCTTACCATCAGATGGGATGCGATCTCTCTTCTTCATGCTCACAGACTCTCCCTTTGATACTGAAGACTGAATCTGTTTGAAAAGAGCAATTATCTCTTCCTGGTTAGATGAGCTTGATGCTTGACCATCAGATAATTGAGGTCTCTTATTTCCATCCCCTTTCTTCTTTCTTCCAGCAGCAGAACCTTTCTGGGGTGGCCGGTCTCTTCTATTTTCATCAGATCTTATGCTTACAATGGTTAACTTATGAGGGTTCTTTTGGAAGCCAAAAGGTGAAGTGCAATCTGCAATCTCTGCCAAATTGAACAAGCTGCATCAAAGAATGATCTCTCAGTCTGTGATTTACAAAATATCTGGTCCAAGGACATATCTACCTGCTGATATCCAGACTTCACAGAAAGTCAACCATGAAGTTGGACACAATAGATACTAACCAACGAAAAGAGAATAAACAACATTTCAGAAAGAAAATAAAGCCCAAGTCTCTTAAAGAGACAGATATATACAGTGAGATAATACTTTAGTTTGTGAACTAACTTAAAGATGATAGCAATGCATATAGTGGCTGCTATCAAACTTTCAAGTTTCAAGTAGCCTAACATCGATTTTAAAGTAGGAAAACAAAAAACCTATCCAGGTCCTGGGATTGTAGGACTTATTTTAGTTATTAAAAGATCATAATTATAAAAAATGGAGCCATAAACTTGTTGGTCAAACAACATAATCTCTGATAGCCATGGACTGTGAACAACAAAAAAATCACCCAAGCATTCCTGGATTTTAGGTTAGCCTGCTTTGATGCAGGTTTCCCATCAGAGGTTTAAACAATTACCAAGCTGATAAAACATTAGCCAGAGATGATTGAAAATGTTTCATGAGGCTGAGGTCATCCCAACTCACGTAATGAAAGGTACCATATCACATACTAAATCGACTTGAAACATACCAACTTGAACGAAAAACCCTATGATTGGTATCCTGGGATACATTTACAGATTTTATCAACAACAATTAAGAATCTCAATCAAAGCTAAATTAATCCATTACATGAAGCCTTTAAAAGCAAACAATCATGTTACAAAAGATTGATCAGTAGTTGAGGCTTCCATACCAGAACTTGAGATCATATGTCCCTAGTAAAGTGGGACACTCAATGTTCAACATCAAAATCACAAGCAGACGTGAAGTATTATTTGGGATGTACAATAATGAAAAGATGAACTTTCCCCATATTACATACATACAGCACTAAAATCAGAAACCCACAGAACTATTTAAGCTTTCAGCACTAAGAATCCAAACAAATTCTAGGAAATGAGATTTCTGTAACTAAGAAACGAAGTAATTGTTTAGGGATAACTTACTACCTCTTGGTGAGAAAACGGGCCTTCCCAACTTCAGCTGCTTGCTGAAAGATAACAAAGATTGAGGATAAAATGCAACTGCACCCATAATTTTCCCACAAAATCTCAAATTCTTCTTAACCGGAAAAGAAAGGGTCTCGAGTCTCTTGACTAACCCGCTATATAAAAAGCTCAATATTGGTTTTTTTTTTTCTTCTTATACCGTAAAAAATAGTAGGTCCACAACTTTCTACAGCACGTGCAAACCACGTACTAAACCCTGGGATGTTTGGTTATGTTACCTTGCTATATACGTACAATGTTTATCCAGTTCTTTTGAGTGTTGAGAAAATGCTGATTTTCCTGTCTAGAACCGCGCCAAACTTGTTCTGTTTCTCTCCAACTAATCAAAACTGCAGAAAAAAGTTTTCTAGCTCTCAGAATGGTTTCGTTTGCTTTAAAAAACCATCTTCAAGACCCATTTTTGAATCATCAAATTTGCACAGTTCTCTTACCACAAACTCTAACTCTGCTTCACTCACAAAACCCATTGATCACAAAACTGTTGATTACAATAATAAAATCTGTAGGTTTTGTGAGGTGGGTAATCTTAAAAAAGCCATGGAATTACTTTACAGCTCTCAAAAATCTGAACTTGAATCAAAAACTTATTGTTCCATATTGCAGCTTTGTGCTGAACTTAAGTCACTAGAAGATGGTGAAAAGGTTCATTCAGTTATTTGTGATAATGGCATTGAAGTTGATGTTGTTTTGGGTTCAAAACTTGTGTTTATGTATGTAAGTTGTGGAGCTTTGAAAGAAGGTAGACGTGTTTTTAATAAGATAGTTAATGGAAAGGTTTTCATATGGAATCTAATGATAAATGAGTATTCAAAGATTGGTAATTTTAAAGAGAGTATATATTTGTTCAAGGAGATGATAGGATTGGGAATTGAGGTGAATTCCTATACATTTTGTTTTGTTTTGAAGTGTTTTGCTGCTCAAAGAAGTGTAAAAGAAGGTGAATTGGTTCATGGGTATTTGTTGAAATTGGGTTTTGGATGCTATAACACTGTTGTGAATTCTTTGATTGCCTTTTATTTTAAGTGTAGAAGAGTGGAGAGTGCACGCAAGTTGTTTGATGAATTGAATGATCGAGATGTTGTTTCATGGAATTCTATGATAAGTGGTTATGTAGCTAATGATCTTGCTGAGAAGGGACTTGAGGTTTTCAAAGTAATGTTATATTCAGGTTTCAATGCGGATTTGGCTACATTGGTTACTGTCCTTTCAGGTTGTGCGGATTGTGGTGCTCTTACATTGGGTCGAACAGTTCATGCTATTGGAATGAAATCTCGTTTCGATAAGGAAATCACCTTTAAGAATACTTTATTGGATATGTATTCAAAGTGTGTCGATTTAGATGGTGCAGTTCGAGTTTTTGAGAAAATGGAAGATAGAAGTGTTGTGTCATGGACTTCCATGATAGCAGGTTATGCTCGAGAAGGTGTATCTGATGGGGCTATCAGATTGTTCCGTGAGATGGAAAGGGCGGGTGTTGAACCAGATGTATTTGCTATAGCAAGCATTCTTCATGCCTGTGCTTGTGAGGGTTTATTGGGGATTGGCAAGGATGTGCACAATTACATAAAGGAAAATGATATGCAATCAAGTTTGTATGTGTCTAATACCCTCATGGATATGTATGCCAAATGTGGAAGCATGGAAGATGCACAATCAGTGTTTTCTGAGATGCCTGTGAAGGACATTGTCTCATGGAATACAATGATTGGTGGTTACTCGAAAAACAGTTTTCCAAATGAGGCTCTGAATGTGTTTGTTGAAATGCTGCAGGAATTAGAACCTAATGGTAGAACAATGGCATGCGTTCTTCCTGCTTGCGCCAGCCTGTCTGCTTTAGAGAGAGGAAGAGAGATCCATGGTTACATATTGAGAAATGGATATTCATCAGATAGGCATGTTGCCAATGCAATTGTTGACATGTATGTTAAGAGTGGGGTATTAGTCCTTGCGCGATTGCTCTTTGATAGGATTCCTGTCAAGGATCTCATCTCATGGACTGTTATGATTGCTGGGTATGGTATGCATGGGTTTGGTAGAGAAGCTATTGCTACCTTCAATGAGATGAGAAATGCAGGCATTGAGCCTGATGAAGTTTCCTTCATATCGATATTGTATGCTTGCAGTCATTCTGGATTAGTTGATGAAGGATGGAGATTCTTTAATTTAATGAGATATGAGTTCAAAATTGAGCCCAAGTTGGAACATTATGCCTGTATGGTGGATCTTCTTTCCCGGACTGGGAACCTATCAAAAGCAAATCGTTTCATCGAAATGATGCCGATTGTACCAGATGCCACAGTCTGGGGAGCTTTACTATGTGGGTGCAGAATTCATCATGATGTTAAATTGGCAGAGAAAGTTGCTGAACATGTTTTTGAGCTGGAGCCAGAGAACACAGGATATTATGTACTTTTAGCAAATATCTATGCCGAAGCTGAAAAATGGGAAGAAATGAAAATATTACGAGAGAAAATTGGCCAGCGAGGCTTAAAAAAGAACCCAGGCTGTAGTTGGATAGAGATCAAGGGCAAAGTGAATATCTTTGTTGCTGGTGGTAGTTCACACCCTCAAGCCAAAAGAATAGAGTCTCTATTGAAGAGCTTAAAACAGAAGATGGAGGAGGAAGGTTACTTTCCTAAAACAAAGTTTGCTTTGATTAACGCGGATGAAATGGAAAAGGAAGTGGCTCTCTGCGGGCATAGTGAGAAATTAGCCATGGCTTTTGGAATATTGAGTTTGCCACCAGGCAGAACTATTCGGGTCACCAAGAATCTAAGAGTGTGCGGAGACTGTCATGAAATGGCTAAGTTTATGTCCAGAACAGCAAGGAGGGAGATTGTTTTGAGAGATTCTAATCGCTTTCACCATTTTAAGGACGGGCATTGTTCTTGCAGAGGTTTCTGGTGAGGCAAATGGGTTAGGAGTTTTCATATAAAGGAGCCCACTATCTAGATAAAGTTTCAAGACTCTTGCCTGTTAACAAGTTGGTCCTCAAGAACGAATCAGTAGATTGTTGTAAATTATGGTTCTTTGACAGTTTAACATCCCTGGTGAAAATTCATAGGTTTTATCCATCAATTGAGCAAGAGATACTATTTACAGTCTATATAGAGATGTAATGCGGCAATATAGCCAGGCTTTCCCAATTGAGGAGAATTTGTAAATCATTGATGGTCAAATTGTATGTCGATAGAAATAGGGCTATTTTTGTTTGTGCTGAATAAGTCATTATATTTGAGAGGGCAGATCTCTTTCAGTCAATTTTATCTTTCCTTAATATGGTGTCTATTTAACTTCATTCTTGAAATCAATCACCTTTTTATAAGGGTATTTAAAAGCAAGGCTGGCTTCATGAAAGACAAGTGAGTTCATGATTTTGCCAAAGCAAGTACTTGACATTGCAGTTAAAAATTGGAAATGCAGTTAAGCAAACAGAGCAAATAATGACTACTAATGGCCGCAAGAGTTCCCCAAGCAAAATGTGATTAAGAATTATGAATATTTACTCTTTCATAAGTTCAGTAGGATCATCTTAATCACTCATATCCTCTGGAAACTAATATTTAGGGCCACTATATCTCCATTTAACTTAAAATCCATGATGACTGCCCACCCAACACCTCGCTAGAAATCATTCCTGAGAATTAAGATCATTTGAAGTGAATTCTTTCTTAAGCTTGTTCCCAAGTTCCAGAGTCATCTTCAAGCAATGTTCTTTTCCATTTCTCTGCCTCTAAGGCCCACCATTCTACACATATTTTGACTCATCAGCAACTCCATGGCATATGAGATATATAGGATCTACGATAACATCATATTACATTAAATGGATATTTGGAAAATGACATCTCAGCATCTAACATTCTTTGTTCTCCATTTTTTTTTTATGAACTGTCATGATAACCATCCCTTTATTTCTGGTAAACTTTAACCACAGGATGGGCTTTTCCTGAAAGCAGAGAGAGAGATGGCAATGATTGTGGTCATTAACTTTGTTTAAAATTAACATTTAAGCATCTTCTTTATGATTATAAACCATAATTTATAATCATAATATATTTTGGTGTCATCAGAATTTAGCAACAATCTTTATACTGCTGCCATTCAACACAAGCATGAAAATAATACACTCAGAACTGAGCTGAAACTGAAACGAATGTGAAGGTCATTAAATGAAGAGATATGGTCAACTTCATATGCTTCATGTTGAATCACATGAGACTCAGCAAATTATTACCGACAAATTTCAACATGGTTGGCCGGCACTAACGCTTACAAACTTTGGCTGCATTGCGCCGTAAAGATAAAAGAAAGAGAAACAGCTAAAGCTTAAGCTTAAGCACATGCACATGGTTGATGGGTTTGGACATTTATCCACGTGGGGTGATCCATTTTATGTACGAAGGTAATACAGAACGCCAAGAAAATCTCCAATTTTTATTCAAGACAGAACAGATCTATCCGACAGCCGTATCTAGCCATTTATAAGATGTAAACTATATTGGGTGGATTTATTACATTTCTTTTTAATTCCCAGAAACTTCCCATTAATAGATTCATCAACTATCATCAAACTTGGTAATAACTACAGAAGTAATATCTTTATGCATGTGCTAAACAAACTAAATTACTTGACACATGCTGTCCGTGAAAGCAAGTAAGGCAATATGGCGTCAAACAATTTTCACCCATAAATGCTCAAGCGATGAGATATGGCAATATGCTATTGAACCTGTCCAAGGGATCAGATCAAATTCAAGGTTGTTTTGTGAGCTGCAATCAATTCAATCTACCAAACCTTTCTATTTGAATTGCCTGAAACACTCATATTTTAATACTAGTCATTAAAAAGGAACATTACAGAGGATAAAATAAACCCTTGTGTGGGCTTTCTGTGTTTGGCTTTACTATGGCATGGATAGACAAATATCGATAGCAAACCAAACTCAATTAAAGCACACAGGATCAAAGTAAAGGGCTTCAAAATTTTGGCTTTATTATTATACCAAACAAATAGATCTCAATTAAAGCATATAACAATAAGATGGACAGAGAGGGTGAATTTATGACAGTAGTGTAAAATAGTGAATGATTGCAGCTCAAGAAAAATACATAAATTTCTTTCTTTTGGGGTAAGGGATAAGTACACAAGTGAAGATACCGTATCAGACACTTTACCCCTCTAGCTTTAGCATCTAATAATACAATCCACAGTAAACACACTTAAAAGTAAAAACAACAAATTGAAAGAAATGCTCTTTCCCTCATTCCATGATCAAAGCATAAAAGAATTAACACACCAATTCAATGATTCCTAGCTCCTTTTGCTTATCAAATGTTCCCTCTACAATCAATTCATAATTCAATGTATAGTAAATTAAATAAATCTCACATCTAGTCACCAATCTTTTTCCTAATCTAAAATCTAACCTGGGATTTTCTCTTCAACCACACCATTTGGAGAGAAGAACAAGGAAAACAATGAGAAAAACAATAGAGGAAAGCCCAATTGCAACACCAAGAACAACTTTATTTGGCCCATGATGGTGCTCCTTCTGGCTAGAATCATCATCAGAATCGTCATAATCTGATGAATCACTTTCACTATTGGCTGAAGAATCATCCTTAGCTGGTGGTGGAGACATTGGTAATCCATGCTTATCACAAGGAGCAACTCCAAGCTTTAATTTTGATGACAAAACCGTATGATTATAACACAAATTGCTATTCCCACCCACCTTGAACACCGTCAATCTCTTTAAAAAAGATGCGTTAAATGGCAAAACTCCATGAAACTCGTTGTTCTGAAGATTTAAGTACCTTAAAGACTTCATATCTGCAAAAAACCTGGGTATGGTCCCATTCAACTGATTTGAACTCAGATCAACATGAACCAACCCTGGTATTGCTGTCATTGACTCAGGGATCGACCCAGACAATGAGTTGGAAGCCAAAGATACATTCTTTAACGAAATCAAGTCACCGAATTCAGAGGGTATCTCTCCATTGAACCCATTAGACGAAAGATTCAAGCTTTCAAGACTATCGAGAAGAGTTATTGAAGTGGGTATCCTTCCTTTAAGCTGATTACCTGAAACATCGACATGGGTGAGGTTCAAATGAAAGTGTTTGGGGATGCTACCGGTGAGACTTGCATTAGAAATGGTGACTGATTTCAGCTTCTTCATGTTCCCAAGAATCACGTATAAACCACTAGCATTTACTGGCACATTAGTAACAGTGAGATCTGTAAGGTTAACAAAGCGAGATAGAAAGACACCAGTGAGGCGGCGAAGAGAGTGGATGCAGGAAAACGAGTGGAGAGAAAGAGAAAGCTCAGTGGGAAAGTGAACGGGAGCAACAGGGCAGTTATAGAAAGATAGGTTTTGGAGAGTAGAGAGAGATTTGAGAGCTGTAGAAGACATAGACACGTCATCAGAACAGTTGGAGAAGCGGAGAGATAGGAGGTGACTGAAGGGTTTTGCGGAGTCACATTGGTTAAGAGAGCAAGGGTTTCTCGAAGGAAGGTTCAAAGATTGGAGGGCTCTCACTTGTTTTGGGTCTAAGGGGGCAGCTTTGGACGGAGGAGCAGCTGAAGGTGTGACTGGAGTTGGAGAGGTTGTGGGGGAAGGGGCCGGAGGGAGAACCTTGGTTGCGGCGGAGGAGACGGCGGTGAAGAAGAGGAAGAGGAGGAGAGAGAAGAGCAATGGCGATGATGGTGGTGGTTTCATTGTTTGAGAGTGAGCTTAGAAGAGTGTGAAGTACCAAGTGTTGAGTGTAGGGTAATGCAACGTTGTAAACTTGTAAGAAGGATCAGATTTGGAAGTGTCTGACTGTTGGAAGTTGAGTTTATACTCTCAGACTTCAACATTATTACAGAAGTGCACTTTGCTTGTTTCATCATGAACGAACGTCTGGACCAAAGACAGCTGTCGTGAGATTAGTGTCTGATGAGGATAATTAGGGTGGGATAATGATCAAAGCAGCAAAGGGTATATAATTAGAATTAGTCTTGTTGAGGCCACATGTGTCATCTAAAAATGAAATGCAAAATCTGCTCAAGATTTTCTGTTAAATATAGTCACACTCAGTCACAGCTGATTAACAAATGAATTTAAGTAATAAATAATTCATTTCAAAATAGCTCTCTTTTAAAGGGTATAAAACCAAAATTATTTTCAGCTGGACTTGAGTGGTTTCCAGCTCCTTTCCGTCTCTTTTTTCTGGGGACACTTTTTTTTAATCCTTACTTGTTAAATAACTCAACCCTTCTCGGATTTTGGAAATTCACATCTAGATTTCATGAAACAGACACTTGCTAATAATCTTTTGTTCATAATTTGAAGAGTAAACGACTTTCATTATTTAATGAGACTCTACCGTCTATAAATTTTTAAAATATTATTTTATTATCCAAATTTATGTTCTGTTTCTGATTCTAACATCGTTGAGACCCCATATTATCACAATTCTCTTCTTTAATCATCACTCACCAAAATCCCTTAAACTCTATTCACACCGATCCCGTCAATTATCAACAATCGAGCAATTATGATTTATGCGGTCGTCTTTTCTAAGTCAAATTTTGATTAATCCTAATCGACAAAAGACTTATCGATCTCCCTTCTTCAAAATTTCTAACAGTCTGGATCGAGTTTGCTCTTTATTCGTTATCGGAATATAAATTTACGTATAAAATGGTATTTTAAAAACTTGTTGGTGAAAAAATGTCAATAAACTTTTATTTGGGTGGGAAAAAGTCATCAACTCTAATTTGAATTGATGAGTTGATTATGCAGGTGATACTTTGCTTTCTATTTACACATCAAATACAAAAAGAGGAAAATCCATGGACAGGAACCACATCAGTATGCTTTGTTATTTAAAGTTCCCTCGCTATTAACTACTTATTTTTTTATTTTCTGGGGAACTAAAAGAATCATCATAATTTCCAGGTTGCAAGGAACCCACTATGATTTGTTCATCACCGGTTGCAGAAACTATTCAGTCTTTGACTCAAGAATCAAGATGCCTTCAACTTTAAGATGCATGTTTGTGTAATTCATTTACCATCTAAACCTTAAAAAAGAAAGAAAAAATTTACTTGGGAAAGATTTTTTATTTTTTGTAGGTAACTGAGATATCTAAATTCAAATTGGAGTTTGTCTAATCCTCAGAGTCACGGAACACCCTATAAATCTAATAGATCAAAGTAATTACACAAATGTGATAAATACCTATTATGTGACTAAAAAACAAGATGTCATGGATATAACTAACCCCAGTAGTTAAAGGGTTTACCATCCGGCGGCCACGAGAGAGGTTTACTTGGAAAAGATTTGCTATCAAAACTTTCAATTTTCTTTTTAAATTTTATTTATAACATTGTTAGTTTCTGTACAAAATTTAATATATATATATATATATAATTTGACTATTTTTTCCAACAAGGGCTTCCAGGACCACATTTTTTAAGTGGTGAACAACGGTAAAAATCCGTGGACTCTGTAGTCATGTGACCGTTGGGGACTATTTGATCTGTTTGTTCGTATCAGTATTTTCTCTTAAAGCAGGTAAAGGGGCCAAATCCTTGTCGATATCTGCTTAAGTCCTTTTCGAATGAATCGAAAGAGACATATTAACAAGCAGATTCAAGGAATTCCCATGAAGTTAATGCAACAATCGCGCATGAAGCTGAGAAAAATGGACAGGAATTCTGTAATTTGATTCATTTTCTACTTTTTCATTTTGTAGAAGTGATATTACATCCTATTTTGCAATGATACTGTTCACAGCAGCTTAAACCTTACACACTGAATTTTCACCACTCATATAAAAGAAAAGATGATCAATGCAAACCATTCAAAACTCCTTGCAGGTCCATATGGAGATAAATGCTAGTCCACTTTCATGGGAAGTATAGTGACAACTAAACAATTGTATTTGTATACCAATGATCTGAATCCAAAATCTGGACAACTTCAGAAAACTCAGCAGTCTATGGAGATGCAGTTTTGTGCAACGGTTGAGCCATCGATTGGCCTCACAAATGGATTGATCTTGACCCACACAAGAGAGAAAACTGAAGCCAACAGCACTGACCATAAAACGACAATGGTTGGAGTTCTATTTTGGCGACCCATGAGACCCTTGAGGAATGGATATAGATGGAAAATCACCCAAAAGGCGAAGAACACCTTTCCAAAAAGGGGTCCCCATGCTTCATATCCTTTGTTCAATGCATCAGAGAAACCAGCAACGACACCTACCATGTTGACAATGATAAGAGTAGTTGGGGGGATCAAAAGTGTTGTCCACTTGATGATATAGAGCTCCCCAAATTCTGCATCGTCAGCTGCTTTTGCTGTGACAGTGAAGTTGGTGTCAATTCCTGCCAGCATTTTTAGAAATCCTTGAAAAACGGCAAAAAGATGGGCTGAAACACCTCCAATCACCCAAAACTGCTCATTACGCCACAGGTCCTCAATGCTGACACCACTCCATCGCAGTTCAAGCACACTGGTCAAAATGATGGAGATGAAGAGGCCAAGAAACAGGGCACTTGCCAAGTTTGAGAGCTGAACAAGTAAAAGTGTAATTAATTTAAGTTCCAAGTTCTCTACATAAAGCTAACTATTTCAAACAATGTTTGATGCTCAATGAACATATTATTCTAGTCTTCTCATGACATGCTGTGAAAAGGGATACTGAAGGAAATTACCGTTGGTATAATAAATTTCCCAGTGAGAAGGCAAATTGCGGGCAATGAACAATAAGCAATAAGAGGGAGGGAAGTAAATGGATAGACAATGGTGTTAATATATGCCAGTCTTTGCAGCCATCTGAGGCGGCCTGCTCCGAATCCATACCAGAGCGGACAGTGTCTACTCAGAAAAATCTCCACTGATCCAAGAGCCCATCGGAGCACCTGGTGGAGCCGATCAGAAAGATTGATGGGTGCTGATCCTTTGAAGGCAGGCCTTAAGGGCATGCAGTAAATTGATCTCCATCCTCGGCAGTGCATCTTGAAACCTGTTAAGATATCCTCAGTGACCGAACCATATATCCAACCAATCTGAGAGAAAGAAGACACAAAACAAAGATCTGAATTAGTCCATCGAGTGGGTGAAATAGCTTTGAACCGAGACTATTAAGTGCACATAACATCCAACGAAAGAGTTGTGCAACAGCAAGAACAAGAAGTCCACCTCTTTTCCCCACTCAGTCTTCTCTTCATAGCCACAGCTAATGACATGAATTGCTTCCTTGATAAGTGTTGAGGGATTGACAGAATCGGGTACTCCTCCATTTTCCATAAGTGTAGATTCAATGAAGACAGAAGATAAGCCAAAAGTCTTCTCGAAGCTCATCTGGGAGATTAGCATTGACCTCTCATGCTCATCGTAATCTGCAGGAGAAAGACCAAGCGTATACAATAAATTTATAACTCTTTGAAATATTAGTCTAACTTTAATTGCCTATAAAATTCGGACTTACTATCAATCTCCTTAAGGTTAAAGATGGCAGCATCTAATTCTTCACGTTTTGCATCTCGGTAAACCTCTGAGAGATCTTTAGTGGTCTTCTTCTTAGAGGGGCAGCAACAGGAGCAGCAAGATGACGAATTCTTGGGTAAGTTGGGCATTGTAGGAGGTCCATAGCCATAAAGAGCTTGCCTGTAGAACATACAACCTGTCCCCACATAAACTGGTCCTTGGATTCCATCCAGTCCTTTCATGTTAACCTGAGATTTGAGTTCAATGAATAATCAAGAATGAGAAGGCTCAGACTTCAGCTACTTATGAAGGTTTCAAGATCATAAGGAATTTGCCACCCATAATGAAGTTAATGGTTTTAGCATTTACTGAGGGTTTTTCTGGTATCTCTAAAATATATGCAGGTAGGAATATGGTAAAGGGAAAAAAATTTCAATGTTCTAAAGGATTAAAGCGAACATATTTTGAGCTGAACCTCAACATAACTGATGGCTAAAATCCAAATATGTCCTCGTTGGTTTATTTCACTGAAATTATTGCCAAAAAAAAAAAAAAAATTCCAAAAGCAGAAAACTCATTATGTAGCTTGATGTAGCAGTGAAAAGTAATTAGCTGATAATTTTTCATAAAGTGAAAATTTATACTCAGAATGCATTTCTGATTATTGTAAAAACAATTGCAAAATTCTATCACTGTTTTCTTCTATAGAAAGATAATATATAGATTGAATTAAAATTTATACCCAGTATGACTACTAGCCTATATTAATGAGAGAATGAGCCAGCTTGAAGCTTACATCGAAGAAAACTGTGTTGCGATTGGCATATCGATCACTCCTATCTATACCGTCAAACCTCTGGGGGAATTGCACATAACAAACATCTCGACCAACTTGTGGGTCCATCATAAAGCACATTGCCTCTCTAACCGCCTTGCTATTGTTAACATAGTGATCACAATCAAGATTGAGGATGTAGGGAGCATTTGTGAGAACTGCCGAAACTCTTATCTGTTTGAAGCCATTCATTTAAATGTAAGTATATATGACATCAAAGTGTCTAATGAATATTAATAATCTTAAAGTTTTCACATACAAGAGCATTTTCAGCACCAGCTTTTTTGTGATGTTGGTAGCCAGGTCTCTTCTCTCTGGAAACATAAACCAGTCTAGGAAGTTCATTTCCCTCAATGTCGCGAGCACCACTATGTCCAAGGAAAACCTGAAAAGGGTTGAAAGAGGCCTTGTGTCAAAATTTAACCTTAAACTGTGTGAAGTTCTTTGAGAGGAAAACTTATATGTACATATCAACGCACACAGACTGGTAGCAAATGAATGCTCACACATTTAAAAACATGTTTCCACAGTTTCTAGAAAAAGTCAAACAAACCATTAGCAATTGTTGTATACTTGAAGATCATAACAGTACATAGTTAGTGAAAGCTTTGTCCTTAAAATATATGATGCTTAAATCACACATTACACTTCAGGAAAGTTTAATGAATCTTTGAAAAAATTAATGCGGACACTCATTATTTGAGAAGCATGACATTATCAATATACCAATTAGTTTTTCCCTTCAAATTATCACATTCCAGCATTCAACAAAAAATGCAAAATTAATAATTAATACTAATATAGATAACTAAAACATAGAGAAAAGTTAACCTGAATCATGCCAGGGTGGTCGCGGGTGTTATTTCCTGGCCAAGATGTTCCATCTTGCATAGTCCATCCTTCTTCAGGTGTTTTCTGAGCCTTTGCAACTAAAGCATTAACTCTAACTTTGTATTCTTCATAATCTCTCTGTAATCAAAGATAAATAGAACATAAGAAAGGCTTCTCTCACTTGTAATACATAAATAATTCCAATATTTAAGTGGCACGAGCATTCTAGAGTTATAGCCAGATTTAGCTTAAAATGCTAACTTTCATTGCTCTGCGCTCTTTTACAAAAGATGGTTGCACTTTGTCCTTCAAGTAATCAATCTTCTGTGAGAAGTAGAACTCAGGTGCCCGTGGTTCAATTGCATACTTTTTGCAGAATGGAACCCACTTCCTTGCAAAGTCGGCTGTTTCTACGAGAGACTCAAATGAAAGCATGGCAGCACCATCATCAGATACATATCACGAGACTTTATCCACTGGGTAGTCCAAAGCAAGGATGGAAAGCACCGTATTGGCGGTAATCAAAGGAGGTTCTTTCAATGGATCAACAGTACTCACAAAGAAATCTACAGCAGCAAGCTGAGAGGGTTCACCCTCTCTTTCAAACCTGGCATGACAACAAATACAACCACCTTATCTATACATTCAACATGAAAACAGCTAATCATACAGANCTCTAAAATATATGCAGGTAGGAATATGGTAAAGGGAAAAAAATTTCAATGTTCTAAAGGATTAAAGCGAACATATTTTGAGCTGAACCTCAACATAACTGATGGCTAAAATCCAAATATGTCCTCGTTGGTTTATTTCACTGAAATTATTGCCAAAAAAAAAAAAAAAAAAAAAAAAATTCCAAAAGCAGAAAACTCATTATGTAGCTTGATGTAGGAGTGAAAAGTAATTAGCTGATAATTTTTCATAAAGTGAAAATTTATACTCAGAATGCATTTCTGATTATTGTAAAAACAATTGCAAAATTCTATCACTGTTTTCCTCTATAGAAAGATAATATATAGATTGAATTAAAATTTATACCCAGTATGACTACTAGCCTATATTAATGAGAGAATGAGCCAGCTTGAAGCTTACATCGAAGAAAACTGTGTTGCGATTGGCATATCGATCACTCCTATCTATACCGTCAAACCTCTGGGGGAATTGCACATAACAAACATCTCGACCAACTTGTGGGTCCATCATAAAGCACATTGCCTCTCTAACCGCCTTGCTATTGTTAACATAGTGATCACAATCAAGATTGAGGATGTAGGGAGCATTTGTGAGAACTGCCGAAACTCTTATCTGTTTGAAGCCATTCATTTAAATATAAGTATATATGACATCAAAGTGTCTAATGAATATTAATAATCTTAAAGTTTTCACATACAAGAGCATTTTCAGCACCAGCTTTTTTGTGATGTTGGTAGCCAGGTCTCTTCTCTCTGGAAACATAAACCAGTCTAGGAAGTTCATTTCCCTCAATGTCGCGAGCACCACTATGTCCAAGGAAAACCTGAAAAGGGTTGAAAGAGGCCTTGTGTCAAAATTTAACCTTAAACTGTGTGAAGTTCTTTGAGAGGAAAACTTATATGTACATATCAACGCACACAGACTGGTAGCAAATGAATGCTCACACATTTAAAAACATGTTTCCACAGTTTCTAGAAAAAGTCAAACAAACCATTAGCAATTGTTGTATACTTGAAGATCATAACAGTACATAGTTAGTGAAAGCTTTGTCCTTAAAATATATGATGCTTAAATCACACATTACACTTCAGGAAAGTTTAATGAATCTTTGAAAAAATTAATGCGGACACTCATTATTTGAGAAGCATGACATTATCAATATACCAATTAGTTTTTCCCTTCAAATTATCACATTCCAGCATTCAACAAAAAATGCAAAATTAATAATTAATACTAATATAGATAACTAAAACATAGAGAAAAGTTAACCTGAATCATGCCAGGGTGGTCGCGGGTGTTATTTCCTGGCCAAGATGTTCCATCTTGCATAGTCCATCCTTCTTCAGGTGTTTTCTGAGCCTTTGCAACTAAAGCATTAACTCTAACTTTGTATTCTTCATAATCTCTCTGTAATCAAAGATAAATAGAACATAAGAAAGGCTTCTCTCACTTGTAATACTTAAATAATTCCAATATTTAAGTGGCACGAGCATTCTAGAGTTATAGCCAGATTTAGCTTAAAATGCTTACTTTCATTGCTCTGCGCTCTTTCACAAAAGATGGTTGCACTTTGTCCTTCAAGTAATCAATCTTCTGTGAGAAGTAGAACTCAGGTGCCCGTGGTTCAATTGCATACTTTTTGCAGAATGGAACCCACTTCCTTGCAAAGTCGGCTGTTTCTACGAGAGACTCAAATGAAAGCATGGCAGCACCATCATCAGATACATAGCACGAGACTTTATCCACAGGGTAGTCCAAAGCAAGGATGGAAAGCACCGTATTGGCGGTAATCAAAGGAGGTTCTTTCAATGGATCAACAGTACTCACAAAGAAATCTACAGCAGCAAGCTGAGAGGGTTCACCCTCTCTTTCAAACCTGGCATGACAACAAATACAACCACCTTATCTATACATTCAACATGAAAACAGCTAATCATACAGAAACTTCTTTTTTTTTTTTTCTGTTACTAGAAACTTATAGCTTTCACAATGAATACTGTTAGCAACTTGTCTGAGAGTTTGCATTCAAGAAGGTATACCTTGCAGATAGCCTATCAGGATATGTTTCCCTGTTAATGGGAGTCCATTTAGGGAACTGATCCAACACCCAGGAAAAAGCAAACCAGATCTCACAAATAACAGAAGTGAGCCAGAGACCAAAAGCACTATCAACAGGATTTGTCACTCGGTAATGGAAGAAAAGACCCAGAATGATCAGTCGCATGATTATCACAGTTCTGTATGGTGAGAGTTTGCTTTTTGGAAGTGGAACTATAGTTGAAAGTGGCTCTGCAGCATCTGGGGACCTGCAAAAAGCAATCTCAATAATGGAACGGATTTTATTTAAACCGTAGCAAGTCAAATTGATCCACCTCTAGAACATGATGCCAACACAAAAATTCAATACTGCATGGAAGATGTTCAATATTTCTTTGACAATTAGATTGACATTAGACCTAACTATCTGCTTTATCACCAATTCACAGGCCAAAAAACTATTCCAAGACACCTAAGTTAAAATGTAGGAAAAACACGAATATCTAACAAAACTCTACCTTGCAGACCAAGAAACAAAATACCAAAAAAAAAAAAAAAAAGAAAAGGAAAAAAAAACCTGCTTTTCTCCCAGTATTTAACTCCATGAACATATTACAAACTGATAGATATTACCAATAACGTGCAAAATATTACTATATACAAAAATGCAATGCAACAGCTACTTGATATTCCTTTTAAATACTCTTGTTGAAATGCCAAAGTTTCTGATCATAACTATATATCAAGATTAACCAATACATCAATGCTTTCATACAATTTTCTTTCCTTTGATTTTACCTGATAAAAATATCAAATATAACCACCCAGAAAAGTCTGAATCTTTAACCAGTGAAAGAGGGTCAGTGTATATAAAACTTTGTTTCTAGAGTCATCCACCTTTTCATTTCTGACCTAGAAGATCCTAACAGTAACCATTGTTATTTATTTTCCTACCTACTTTATCTGATATATTTCATATTCCTGCTCTGATTTAACAGTGTTAATCTTATACTTACTGCTGCTTTTCTTCCATCTGCTGCTCTTGTGGGATTTCAGCCGCCTCCTTTTCAACCTTAGGTGCACTCTTCTTCTTCTTGTTCTTTTTATCCTTCCAACTCTCCACTCTATTTTTCCAAATTGGATTCCCGGATTCATCATTATATTCTTCATGGAAACACCAGATTAGACCGCCAATGACAATCCATTAAAAAATTGGAAAAAAGTGTCAAGCATGATGCAAGAATAGAAATCAAAATTACTTACCACTGTCCACCGTAGATACGCTACTCACATGTCTAGCATGAAGTCCAACATCCTGTACAGACTAAGTGAAGGGTAAAAAACTGTAGGGATCCAGTTATTCTGAACCTTTATGTATGAAAATCATAGCAAGAACCTCAAGCTGGTAAAAAACTAATATTTCTACCATCAGGACATGCACATGCATTGGAGAGCCATATGAAGACAATCATACCTGAGAATCACCAAGATGAGCGGCCATTGTGAATTGATTAGCAGATACCTTTGTTTCAGCATCATCTAGCAAGTTTTCTGGAGAGTTCACAATCATGCAATTGGCTTAGCATATTGAATAAGGAGAGAATCATGCAAATGTCTTAGCATATTAAATAATGAAAGTCAATCAAAAGAAAAATTATTTGCAATGTAAAAAACAGCTATCAAAAGGAAGATTTTGACTTTCATTCTAGAAAATATCCCTAACAAGACTTGGTATCAATTCACTGCTTATGTTCATTTTTGATCCTTGAAGAAAGAAAGTTCTCAAAGATGATTAAGAGAAGTAAGTGATGTTTGAACATTTTCTTCCTTTCCTTTCATGCTTCACAAGAATTCAACAGATTATTAGGAAAATTGACTAAACCCCCTAGATTAGATAATGAAAATCTTTGATCCTGAACTTAAAGTGCTTGAACAATCAATGGTTTTAGTTTCTTACCAATTTGTACATTCACCATTGCTAATACATTTCTATATAATCATTTAAGATATTCTTAGTGTAGTTAATAAAACCCCAAATAACAAAAATTGCTAGTCTCAAACATTACTTAAATCAGAATGGACAAGAATCTAGAAATAAACCAGCACAGCAATATGAAATCAAGTGAACCCACTTCAAAAAATTAATATTGAGAACTTTAAAAAATTATATTTACCATCATAAGTAGTTCCACAGCGCAAACAAGCTTTGCGACCATCCTTGATCTCGTCATCAAAACACGCCTTGCAAATAGGGAAGCTACACTCATGGCAAGCCACAAACGCCTCCCCATTAGCATTAAGTCCCACTTGATCACCACAAGTGTTGCACACAGGCACCCCAGATTGCATCATCCTGAACCAACTTCCCAAAACAACCCCAATACTAGAATTCCTGCTTGGAGCCTCGTTTTGTTGTTGTTTTTATAAATAAAGACCCCAAGCAAAGCTAGGGAGGTGGTAAGGCGTTTGTTGAGAAAAGATGGTGGTGGCATTTTTGTAATGGTAAATAAGGAGGTGGTGGTTGGCAGGTTTATGGAAAGGTTGAGGTGTTGGTGTCAAACAGTCGAGATGTTTTACAGGGAAAGAGAGATGAGAAGCAACGTCTGCGTTGTTGTTTAGGTATGAGTGAAAGATTTGAAATATTGCGGGAAGTCTAAGTAAGGTTTTGGTTGAGCCGGGTACATCTTTAACTAACATACAGTATCTTCTTTGTCAAGTTCAGTCTTATTACATTTATGTATTATTTATGTCATTGTATATATACAGTTTTCATTCACTCAGCTTACAAAAACGCCCTCATGGCTCGATGCTTGATAGATTTGCAAATGGGCATAAATTTTCATGGCCTGACAGGAGCTGTAATTTGGTCCGACTGAAAGAAAAAATGAATAATAAAATGAAACTTGAAGTAGAAACTGGCAGGAATTTCAGTGTTTGGCGTTGTATTGTACTGAAAGATGAATCATTTGATTTGATGATGTGGGCACTGCATGGGCATGGTGTGCATTGGAATTCAAGATTAATGGAAAGTATCGTAATGGAGTAAAGGGGATTCATTTACTGCCTCATGGCCAGAAATTGACAAATTCAGGTTCAGTGTTAATGACCGGATTAGTTATTAATAGCTATATTCAGATCATGGGTGTCTTTTCCTTTTAATGATATATGTTTTAATAATTAAAAACAATGACCTTGGTTCTTGACTAATTAATCATTGGCCATATCATATACATAAATTTTCCCACATTTGGTAGAAATAATCAGAACAAAATCAAACTAACTCTTAAAGTAAGCAATTTGGTTACCATGTAATTTCATTATAAATAAAAAGATACAAACAAAATCTTCACGTCTTCACCTGATTCTTAGGATATATATTTCATTCTACTACAAAAATCCCATAGAGGGATGGATTCACCAATTGTGTATTTAGAAGATAAAAGCACAACTGTATCTAATAACCATGTTACATGATATATCACTCTTAATGATCAGATTCAGCAGTACAAATATTTACGTCTACCAGTCATTGCGTTGGGGGGTTTGTTCAGTAATAAGATGTTGTCTGGAATTGCTGCCTAACCTTAATGATCAGATTCAGCAGTACAATATCTATGCAGAGTTGCTTTCAGATCAACAAGCATATTCTTCAGAAACTATTTTGACACCAGGGGAAACATAAAACGATATTCTTCTGGTACAAAACAAGTGGGTCATGCTCTCCAGGAATATCAATTACAGGAGTCATGAATGCAGCTCTGATCTATGAAATTGTATAGACCTTAACCACTTTGGAAGTGTCACAGACAACAAGGTTCTCTGATTCAGTTGGAGAGGTGCAGAGCCAATTTACCTGCCATAGTGGGAAGTCCAAGATGAAAAACTTTAATAAAATGTTAAGTATTAAAAGCTGACCACCAACACCACATTCAAAGACAAAATGAAAGCTTACCTTTCTGTTCAAATTGATATTCATATGTAGAAGATCACTGTTCGTACCAGTCTGCCCTGTACGAGGAAATCTGGAGCAATCCCAGACCTTCACTGACTTATCATTCCCCCCTGAGATTATGTACTTTCCCTTTTCCCCAAACAAAGAAAATGCCACACAAGAAGCAGCAGCAGTATGGCCACCCAAAGAGTAATCCAGATGCAACCTCTTCCCACCATTTAGATCCAGAGTTTCCATTTCTCCGGCCAGAGGATTATCTTTTGGTATTGACTGAGATCCCTTCCAGGCTTTTGTGGAATTTTTTGACCTGATTGTAGAAAGTTCTGACTCAATATTAACCACATCAATGACACCATCACCCCTAGCAACCACGCATATCTTGTCTGTTTTGTCTAACATATCAACATCGGGAACTGCTATTGCATGAACAAAAGCAGGGTTGTAACATTGCCCAGTGTTACTACTATTCATGTCTGGCAAGCCTGCAATAAGAAAAACCTCATAAATGTTCAACCACCACTAGGTTAAATCTTGGACATATGTCGTGAATTTGATTTATCCATATTGCTTTTCAACCTTTTTACCAGGATAAGTCATGTATGAATTTTGTTATTACTTAAGACCTGCACAACACTTGAAGCAAATGAAAAGACGATTCAGTTGACAATATTAGGTCACATGCTGCAGGGAAAAGAGGCAGGACCATGGTAGAGAACCCTTCAGTTTAATTTTTTTCCTTTTTAATATATATATTTCTTAGCAGGGTTCACTGATAGAGGAATTTTTACACTACCTCTTGAAATTAATGTTTGCCCAAAGCTCAAGAGATAACCCATTAAAACACAATAAAGATGTAGAAAGTGAATAACTAGACAATAGAGATAAACAAAATTAAGACATATACATACCAAAATCAATGATTTTGAGCGGACGCCCCTTAGAGAAATCCCACATGACAAGCTTTGAATCTAGACCTCCAGTAATGACTGCAATTACCCAAAGAGATATAATTTCAAAAAGAATTACAGACTGAAATGCATGTTGAAATAAATATGAATGAAATCATTGCACAAATACAAAACTCCTGCATTGTTACTCAAATCTATCCAACTTGCTTATAACAGAGAGGTACAAACTTTACCCTTAATTTATCAAGTTTCAACCAGCAGCCAGAAATGTATAAATTATGCATAATGCAACAATCTTTTACAGGCATTTGATATTCCATATAAAAGCATTGTGTTCAATGAATTTTCAGCATATAGCTTCCAAGTTCACTCATAATGGTGTTAAGGTAGTATACTAAATAAACATGTGGCTTCTTAGACACAGATGCAAGAGACAAAAGATTAGACCAGCAAAGTTAATGAATATATGCCATCACATAATCACTTCCAAGTATTTTCAGTCCATAAAATTTGAGTTGAGACATGCAATAACATACTATTCAAGCCTTGATTGAATTCAGTTTCGGACAAGACCTAATGGTGGTTTCAGGCTTCCATGATATTGGAGTGGTTCCTTATTTTACAAGACAACAAGAGGAACAAATAGTCCATATATATTAAATAGGGGCATGGCAGTAATTGGTAGCTCTTGCCATAATTTATGCTACAGGATCATTACTTATGATTTCCTCTCGTAACACAAGAAGTTTCTATCACAGTGGTGAATGGTGGGTATTTTCTCAAATAGCTCCATATCGCCAAATCTAACATAAATAAGGCCAATGATGTGTTGGCTCAGTGGCAAACTGTAACAGCACCTGCGGTGTGCTGAAATGTCAGAATATAGTCAAAAACTATGCACACTTTATGCTGAAGAAGTCTTGGCTTAGTTGGGGAAATAAGTGTTCAATTCTCAGTAATCGCAAAAAATATAAAATGCATCACAATAAGACCTAGGAGACATCCAAACACATTTTACCTGTTATTCCAACTAACTGTTACAATACTGTTCTATCACTGACACAAACATAAGAGAGAGAAGGATATAGAAATTTCACTTCAAAAAATATTATAAAAACTTAGAAAGGAATTTCACCTTCCCAAGGTTTCCAAGGAATGAATTGCACAGTACTGCAGATCTATTAAGTAGAGTTAAGGGGACAAAATAATGACACAAGTAGCTAAATAAAAGAGATTCTTGGTTAAAACTAAAAATGAAAAACAAAAACCACGAACTTCAAACCGGAAATTGAGCATACACAGAATAGGAAGGTGGGTTCCGTAGTAATTTAGACACACTCTCAGACATTTAAACGAAATTACAATTTAAAATGCACACACACATACACACATATATATGGAGATATGTATTTATGTATATACAGAGGTAATATTATTGATAAACTGAGCACATGTTTCACACTTATACAGAGCATATAAGAAGTCAAGTTGAGAAGTTAAGCATACAAAATAACCATAAGGATACACTTGAATGGCCAGCCCTCAATGTTTTATAAAGACAATGTTGGCGAGTATCAATGATCTGTCATGGGAATGATTTACAGCAGGCGAACTCATAAACTGCCACCCAAGAAAAAACCAAATCACTGAATTCATAAATCTGCATACCTTAACATCACCACCATCATCAGCACAAGCAAGAAAAGATGACTTAGTGTTGCATGCAATCTGCATATAAAAACAGGTTTAGGATTAAAGATTTTTCAATATATTGGTATATGATAAAAGACGAGACAATGTCTTACAAACAATCAACTCTCAAAACAAAATAAATTAAGGAAGTACAACAGAATCAGATAATTCTACATTTATGTATTACCTGATCTATCTCCTCTTTGTTATAGTTGTAGCACTCTAATGCCTTCCATGAAGCTCCCTATAATTGCATGATGAATGATATGTAAGAGAAAATGTTGTGAATACTATTGATGAATCATAAAAATGACTAATTACAAAATATATGTATATATATGTAAGTAGCAAAAAAGGAACAAATGGAAACTCATTAAAAAGGAAAAAATGCTCAACATTGCGATTTAGCCAAAAAGGATTACCATTCGGACATCAAAAGACTTGACTTCCTTTCCAAAGGAAGCATAAATAAAATCTTCATTCCCTGTGTCAAGCAGCAATCATTAAGCAGATTTTCGAAACCCAACAAACCTGTGTTGCAAAGATAGATATCATTTGCGCTTTAGCCTTAAAACAATGTTCCAAAAAATCCTTACTTTATAGTTTAAAACACAAGACTATAAGATTCTTCCAAAAAATGCCACAGCTCAAGCATGTTGTAAAAATAATTTTTCAGTCATGGATTCTTGTACAACGTATTTACAATAAAATTAAGCTAATAAGTGGAAACGCTTTCGACTGTAAAAATACATTTTGAAATAGCAGAAACGGCTTTTGCATTTTTTTTTTATAGTGATTCACTGAAATCAATCTAATGCTTTTTGTGAAAAATCAAAACTTCGAATGTTTTTCTTGAAGAATTAATTGATATTACTTTGCTAAAACGCATAAAAATAGTAATTGAGGTGCTCTTTGGGAAAGCACTTGATAGGCACTTTTCTAGAAAGCACTTGCACTCAAAAACACTTTCTACTATCACTAATACGCTCATAATAACTATTAACGTATTCACCACAACTAACAAGAAAATTCAGGCAGAGATTAGAGCAAACAATTCATGAGCTTAGAATCACAATAATAGCAAATGAATAAAGCAGGCAACAACATACTAAAGAAACTCACCTGACTTAAGACATAATGAAGTAACCGGTTCGTTTCCAACTTCAATGATAAGCTGAGCGTCTTTGCATCGTAAATCAAACCAGCAAATGCAGCCATCCTAAATTTTTCATTAATCAACCAAATAAAGCAAGGTAAAAGTGATTATTATTAAATAATCTATTGAAACCAGTAAGAGAGTACCTCGCCGGCAGTAACGATAACGCCGGGGCGCTCACGTGAGGCGATGCAGCACGTGGCCGTGGCCGTGTGACCTCTCAATCGCCGTGGCTTCAGTTCTGCATCCCCCATGCCTTAAAGTCAGTTGCTTGTTTCAGTGTTCGTTGGGTTGGTGTTCTTCTGTTTTGCTGTTGGGTTTGGGCCAATTTTATACCCACCTATTGTCTACTCAATCCAATCCAGCCCAACTCAGACTACCAAAAGGAATAATACTTTTCGAATATTTTTAGTGCAATTAATATTAAAAGATCCTACAAGGGTGTATAAAATAAGAGTAAACGATTTTTTACCACCAATTTTTGCCTTAATGACATTTTTCTAAGCAAAAAATTTCAAAATACCACTTTCTCACCCAACATTTATATTTCGTTAATACTCAAAACACATTTCTCTTTCTCTGTTGGCATTTGATGAGTTACCAAGAGCCAAGGTAATAGGGGTTTTGTAGAGTGAAGACCGATGGATCGAATGGTGGTAATCGATTAAATACTTGCTCTCGGAATCAATCGAAAATCAGTTATAAACAGGAAACTTTAACTTTACGATAGCCAACAATCGACGAGAAATCAGGTGCCAAAGTTAGATGATGGAGACAATTTTTGCCACCAGAATCAGCTTGAGGTAGTAGTGGAATATTAACTTTGGGTGAAAAGTGGTATTTTGAAACCTTTTGGGTGAAAAGTGTCATTAAGGAAAACTTTGGGTGGGAAAAGTTGTTTACTCTTTTCAATATCATATATCATTATCCACCAACAATGCTACGGACACCGATACTATGCACCAAATTATTACACCGAATTACGTATCCTATGACTCAGACCAGCCACGTATCCCATGAACCAATATTTTGTGAGTGAATGATCGTTAATCAACTATGGACGGTCGTTCACTGTTATTGAACGGAAGTCCATTATATGTGGACGCCCGTTCATATGAAATGAACGATGGACTCCCGTCTAGATCTGGGCATTTGGAACTGGGCCCAAAAGCCCAGCTCCAAAACTCGGTCCTAGGACTGGTCCTTGAGAGGACTGGACCTAGGAGGCCTGGTCCCAAAACGGGACCGGGCCTAAGGAGGAGGGCCCGAGCCCTCCTCCGGTCCCAGGCCTGGGCCCAAAAAATTTTGTATTTTTTCAATATAGTCCCCTACCAAATTACATAAAACCCCCTGTTAATTTTAAATTAAATATAAATTATGAGAGCTAAAATGAAATTTTACAAAATTTATAAAAAAAAAAATCTTCCAGGTCTAAAAAATTTATAAAATTTATAAATTTTACCCCTAAAAAATACTAAAAACCCCCTATAAAATTTTGTTTTGCCCCTAAAATATAAAACAAATTAAGGGGAGAAAATAAAATTATCCAAGCCCCATGGGACCGGTCCTAGGCCTATGGGACCAGTCCCGACTAGGCCTAAGGCCTGGTCCGGGTCCTGGTTTTTCTCATGGGCTTGGGACCAATCCCAAGCCCATGAGTGATTGGTCCCATTTGGGACCAGTCCCAAACGGGCCTAAGCCTGGGCCCGCAAGGGATCGGTCCCTGCCCACCTCTACTCCCGTCCATATTACGTGGACGGGAGTCCACATAAAATGGATGCCCGTATGCCCGTCCATACTTAAAAAAATAAAATTTTAATTAAAATAAAGGGATGGTCGTTCACCATTTTTGGACGGCCATCCGTTAATCAAAATTGAAAGTTTATCGCATACTTGTGACCCAAATATGCATTCACCTCTGCCGCGCATAGCAAACACCGATCACAACAACGGTAACAACAGAAGCAGTCGTAGCCACAACCGGCCATTGCAAGTTTGACTTCTTCCATCCATCATCAACAGAGGGTTTAAAATCCCTCACATTCCCATTAAAACCATCCAATGTCTTCTCCTTGAGTCCACTAATCACCGTCTTCGCCTCATCAATCTCTTTCTCCAACTCAGAAATCTTGGCCTCCATTTCCTTGGATTTGCTCTCTGATTCCTTCAAACTTTCCTCCACCGACTTCTTCTCAACCTTCCACTTATCCAATTCAGACTCCAAAACATTAACTTTCTTCTTAAACCCACTAATTTCCCTTTCTTTGTCATCAATTTTTTCCCTCATTCCTCTTCAACTCTCACCCTTTTACTCTTCTCTTCCAATTCCCTCACTTCCAAAGTCCTAACTTTTCTTTCCAACTCCCTCACTTTCTTCTCACTATCAGCTTTCTCACTCTTCAACCCATCAATTTCTTTTCTAATCCCTCCAATTTCACTCCCTTCTCTCCCAGACTCTTCTTCAACTCTGTCACCTCAGCAATCGCCTCATCTTCTTCGCTCATCGCGGTGATCAGGTCACGTTGGAGTCTCAAAACTTTAGTTTCCAATTCAACTGCTCGAGCAGCAATTAATTCGAAAACTTTCTTATCCTCTTTAGATCCTTCAATTTCAATAGTTAGTTTTTTAATTCTCTCCTTCATTTCTCGGTTCTCTTCCTCCAGCGCTTCCGTCTTTCTCGTCAATTCAGCTATTTTGTTGTCTTGACCCAGATCGTAGAAACTCTCTGCCGTTTGATTCTCTGTCTCAGTTGAAGCAAGGTCGTTGAGGATAGTCTCTAGCCGTCCTTTTATTTTATTTACAATTTTATTTTTTTAAGTATGGACGGGCATCCATTTTATGTGGACTCCTATTCATAGTAAATGGACTCTCGTCCATGTGATATGGACGGGAGTCCATTGTTCATTTCGCATGGACGGGCGTTCATATATAATGAACTTTCGTCCAATAACAGTGAACAATCGTCTATAGTTGATGAATGACTGTTCACTCGTAAAATACTAGTTCATGGGATACGTGGCTAGTCTGAGTCACGAACACATAGTTCGGTGTAACAATTCAATGCACAGTATCAGTGTCTGTAGCATTGTTGCATTATCCACTATCCATTGTGCCAAGAAAAATCACTAGGGGTGTAGCATTTTCCTTTGATAAAATGGACCACTAGATGATTCTTTTTCAGTCCTTTATTAATGCAATACAAAAGGCCAAACTATAAAACAAAGGTAGTCCTATGTATGATTTCACAAATACCTACCTATCATCCATCACTAACTTATCAAGAATTAATTAATTTTTGTTCATTTTCATTTAATAATCGACCATTTCTTCCTTTTGTAATAAGAAAAACAATAGATGATAAACATGAATATTTAATGATAATAATTGATTGATTTATTAATCATTTTAATCCAAAGGTGATCTCACAATTGATTTGATATTGTTATTGTGAAACAAGACGTTAACAAATCAAGTATTTAATTAACCAAATTTGACAGAATCAATAAATTTGCCAAGAATCATGGCTTTTGACTTAATCCTCTCCCATTGTTATTTTCCATCTGGTATTTTTTAAAACCAAGAAGGTCAAAAATGGTTGCATGTGAACCAGTTTTGGAGTTTGCATAAATTGGAAGGACATGAAAAAGCTTGTCGTACCTTTTGAATTCATTCAATATTGCTTCTCTATTTAGTTAAAGCAGGAAGTGATGCAGTAGTTAACAAACAAATGGCAGCTAATGTGTAGCTTTCTGAGACCCAAAAGGTGACGAGACCTCTCTCAAAAGGTTGAGACAACCCCATGTATCTATGTTTCTCGGGACTGTAGTGAACACTGAACACAGAAAAATCTTGAAAGGGGTGCATCAGATCAAATGCGTGATACTCTGTACTGTGAATGGGGCTAATTATAACAAAGCTCAAAACGTCCAAAACTGAAATCTTCACAAAAAGTAAGCATAAATACCTACATTTTCCGCCGTGGTTTAAGAAATTCCCGGGATGGTTCAAGAATTCTATAAGAAATACAGAGGAATTCCAAATATATGCATTTTCTGATCTCTTTTCTTCAGTTGATGTGATTTTAAACTTGACTTGATATCAGTAACAGGTTTACATTAATGCAAATAAAGTATGGAAACAAGTTCTAAATTCTTGAGTTTTGATGGCTTCTAAGTTCTAAGCGACATTTCCAAATACCAGTATCTTATCTTAAATCAAGAACCAGCTTTCAAATGTTTTGAATTTTTGAAGTTCTTGTTATCTTATCTATTCACGATAGATTAAATTTGATTTATCTCTTGTTATATTATCATCACCATTACAGCCTTTATATTCAATTAAACCGGAGAAAAAATTATCAAAACAGAGCAGAAATAGCAGCAGTTTTGTAATTATTAAACATGACATCATAAAGCCTGCTACAATTCATCTACACAGAATCCAACTGGACCACGACCATCTAATACAAGGAAAAGCAAAATAAAGAAAAAAAATTAGATTAGACTACCAAACATTCCTAATTCCCTAAGAATAATTAGTTAAAAGAGTTTGATTAGACTGAAGATCAATTCATCTGACAGTACATGCAACTGCATAAGCCCATGATTTGAGATGCTCTTTCATGGCCATTCCATCTTCCAAAGGAGGCATCTTCATGTTCATTTGATAATGTACTTGACTTCCAAACATCTGATACCCACTTGAAGTTGTTTCCTCAAAGTCAAACAACAAAGACTTAGAAGACAACTCATCAGAATCCATGTTCCTATCAAATCCCAAATCAAGTTCTCCAAGAATCTTCCTCCTTTCATGCAACATTCTCTTGCTTCTCCTCTTTCTTCTTCCCGATCTTCTACTCTTTATTTTCTCTTCCGGCTTTGTCAGATCCACAGGCTCCAAATGCAGAACCTGAGGCTCAAGTTCAGGCGCAAATTCTCCACAAACGCAACACCTTTGCCCCAAATTCTGATTTTCTTCAACTTTGATGATGGGATTTTCTGGCTCTTCTTGAACTGTTTGCTCATCTCTGGCGTGACCCGACTGTTGAGTTGTTGAAGACAACACATTGGAGAAGAACCAGAGAGAATCTAGGGTGTCGATGAACTGGGAACAATCCATGAAAATCAAGAAACTCTCAGCATGAGTAAAATTTATAATAACTACAAAATTTTATATGGGGGAGCGTTGTATTTTGCTGCAGAATTTAAGTGGACAGATTCTAATTCTATTTATTGATTGACAGAGTGAACAAGGAATAGAAATATAAGCAGTTAAGCACAAGTACAATTTCCTCACTCTGCAATTGGAAATGACAAAATTATCTCATTCTTTTCTTTAAGTAGTGAAAAATACAAAAGGGTAATTTGGTCTCATACGGAATACTAGTACGAATAGTCCGTGGGCGGTGTGGGAACCGGGAACTGGGAAGTCGTAATTACCATGGAGTGAGAAAATAAAGTTATAACGGTCGACAGAAACGATTGAGTACAGGTAATATCCATTAATACTATTTAAATAAAAAAATAAAAGTTAATTACATTTCTGCCATCAAGTTTTTTGCAGAAGCACATGCGTCCTAGGGGTTTTGAAAAGTGACTAATACACCTGAAGCGGTAATAAATATTCATGAATTTAACATATGAAGGGTAAAATTGTTAAATTAGAATTCAAAATTTATGAAATTCTTAATAAAATTAAAATATATATATAATTAATCAAAATGCTAAAATCAATCCACAAATTCATCATCTTTAGAAACATTAACTTTTCTATAATGAAGCCTCTTTAGAATCAAACGCAAATTCATAATAAGAGCTAATAAACACCAAAACTACTTAATTCAAGAATAATAACGGTTTCTAATTCATCATGTGAAAAACATTGAACGAAACTTTTTATATTAAATCAAATATATAGAAAATTAGCATAACATAATACAATTCTCGAAAATCACTAATCAATAATTACCATATTACAGACTTATATATCATCACATCTCTATTGTGTATGTGCCAACAAATTTTCTTGTTTATGCTAATGTTAGCAATAACTTTGATGATTCTGAAATTGGTATGTTCGTATGTAGATTTAACGATATGTGTTGATGATGGCTCGACTCCTACTAATGGTTACAACTAGAGTGTATTATGCATTTTAGATCAATATTAGTAGATCTTTACTTGATCCCTTATCTTCATCAACTACAATGTTGAAGTAAAATCTTCTAAATATTTAATCTAACCTACTTATTTGTTTCAACAAATTTAACCTTAATTTAAATAACTAAAAATAACATTATAATTTACTAAATACACTCATGTTCTATTTTATATTTTTGTCTTAATATTTAATCTTAATAAAGTTACAGAGTAAGAGAGAATTGGGGTAAAAGATACTCAGTATCAAAATATTATTCGTTGACAATTTGTTCTTATTAACGCTTAAAAAATGTTTGGGTGAATATGTCACTTTTCAAAACCCTTGAGGGGAAAATGAATATTCTTTATGCGAAATAGCTACTGCATATTATTACGATAAAATTAAAAAGAAAAAAGACATTTATATTTGGTATTATTACGTGATGATTATGTTCCATAAATTTATATTTATTTATGGTATTAGTGATTATAATGTTCCATTAATTGTTATTAATAATAGTAGGTAACAGTGGTTGTCAATACCAAGAATGATTACACATGATATACTACTATTTGATTAATTGTGATGATCATTAACGTTGATCGATCAACGGCCATTTCTGGCTGGAATCATTGTGGTAATAGTTAAGGCTTTATAGTTTGAAAGATGCCATATCAATATTAGAGTTGTTAGTTATGTTGTGAGATTTAAGTTTAATTTTTCATTAATCTTCTAAGAGTAAACGACTTTTTTCCCACCCAAGGTTTGCTTTCATCCAACCAAAAAGTTTTAAAATATCACTTTCTACCCAAAGTTTATATTTCATTTGCTATCCAGAATACACTTACTGATTCGTTATGTTGTGAGATTTAAGTTTAATTTTTCATTAATCTTCTAAGAGTAAACGACTTTTTTCCCACCCAAGGTTTGCTTTCATCCAACCAAAAAGTTTCAAAATATCACTTTCTACCCAAAGTTTATATTTCATTTGCTATCCAGAATACACTTTCTAATTCGACAGCCAATGGAGAGAAAACTTGGTTAAGACTATTGGGGATTTTAAAGAGAGGATGTCAGTGAGTCTTTTGATAGTGGCAGGTTGAATTTATTAGAGAAGCCGTAGTCAACAGAAGAAGTAGTCAATGATCTTTGTTTTAAAATTTGTATTTGATCTTCTTTTGAATTTGTATTTGGTTTTTGAATCTCTAATATCTTATCTTTTACACTTGAATATATACTTGTGATGTTGAATGAAAATACAAGCAACCAAATTCCTTCTTCCTGCATATTCTTGCTTTACTTATATGGTATCAAGGCATTCTTTCTCGTTGCTCACTTTTGCTAATTTTTTTTATTTTTTTTATTTTCCAATTTTAGCTTGTCATAACCAGCAAGCACACCAACATTAGCAACAACTAGCACTTGTCCACAACAACTTCAACTCTACCCCACTTGTCCACAGCAAGCCTCGTCAACCCTTTAAAGCTCATTATTATTATTATTATTTTAATTGTTGCTATTGTCACCTCCAACCACTACAAAAATGGCCGCAAACACCAATGACCCCAACATGTTAATCACCATCAATATCTCCGCCCAAGCACCATTCGAACTCACTAGCACCAACAACTACATTCCTTGGGCACTCCAGTTTCACACCCTTTTTATCGGACATGATCTCCTTGGTTATATCGATGGATCGAAACCATGTCCAGCACCTACTATCACTACAAATGACACCACTATACCAACCCAACTCATACAATGTGGATTTGACAAAATCAATTGATTCTAAATGCTCTTGTTGGATCTCTTTATCCCACTATTATCTCATTTATTACTCGCGCCAAAACCTCCAAAGAAGCCTGGACAATCCTCGCTAACACCTATGGAAAGCCAGCATGAGGACACATCAAGCAGGTAAAGAGTCATCTCAAGAAACTCTCCAAAGGTTCACAAAGTATCACTGACTTTCTCCAAATTGTGAAATCACGGGCTGATGAGCTTGCCATTCTTGGAGCACCAATTGATGAGGATGATCTCACAAAAAAGATCCTTGATGGCCTTGGTGATGATTACAAAGAACTTGTGCATGCTGTTCAAGCTCGAGACACCTCGATCACCTTTCATGAACTACATGAAAAACTTTTAAAGTTTGAAGTCTCTCTAAGAAAGAAAGTTAGAACCATCACACTACCCAGCCTCAGCAAATCCTGCAAGTCGCAACACATGGGTCAGCGCCCTCCTACCAATTCAAGCAACGAAAACTTCAATTGGCGTCCACCACAGAATCATGGAAACAATAGTATGGGTTGGCGCATGTCGCCTTCAAACAACAACCGCTCCCTCACTTCTCTCTACGTCGGACCAAACCCCTCATGAAGCGATCGACCTCCTTCACACCCTTATCTTGGCTATTGCCAAATTTGTGGAATACAGGGACATACGACTAAGAAATGTCCCTCCTTTCGCCTTATACCAACTCAGCCTTCCACCAATCCAAATGCACCAACAAACTCTCCAACACCATGACAGCCTCAGACTCACTTCACTGCAAACATCGCTTCTCACACTCCATGGTTGTTACTTGATAGTGGGGCTTCTCATCATGTCACTATCGATCTAAACAATTTATTTCTTCATGCATCCTACACCGGTTCCGACGACATTATGATTGGCGATGGTTCATGCCTTTATATAACCCATGCTAGTTCTACATCACTTATTACTTCTTCTATTACATTTCATCTAGATAATGTCCTATGGGTGCCCAGCGTGAAAAAGAATCTCATATATATTTCAAACATTTGTACATCTAATAATGTCTTTGTGGAAGTCTTACCCTTTTCTTTTCTTATGAAGGACCTTTGCACAGGGGCAATCCTATTAAAGGGACAAACGAAGGATGGGGTGTATGATTGGCCGGCTTCCTCTCCAATCTCTTCTCCATTATTTGCTTTCTCCAGTAATAAAACTACTTCATCTAAATGACATCATAGATTAGGTCATCCTACATTTCCCATTTAAAAACATATTATTTCTCATTATCAATTAGATTTGTCCTTCTCTATGTCATCTGATTTTGTTTGTAATGCTTGTCACTGCAATAAAAGTCATAAATTGCTTTTTTCCACCTCCTCTCTTAAATCTTCTCAACCCTTTGAAATTATTTTCTCCTATGTATGGATCTCACTTGTTTTTTCACATTATGGTTTTAAAAATTATGTCATCTTTGTTGATCACTTTAGTAAATATATATGGTTTTATCCTCTTAAGCAAAAATCTGAAGTCCAAGATGTATTTATATGTTTTTAAAGCCATTTGGAAAAATACTTCAAAAACGAAATTCAAACAATTTATTCTGATAATGGTGGTGAATACATGACTCTTGCTCTTTTCTTTGCAACTCTTGACATTTCTCATCTTACTACTCTGCCCCACGCACCTGAACATAATGGCTATTCTGAAAGACGACATCGTCACATTGTCGAAACAAGTCTCACTCTACTCTCCCTTACATCACTTCCTTTAAACTTTTGGTCTCATGCTTTTGCCATTGCGGTTTACTTAATTAATCGTATGCCCACTCCCACATTACACTTTTCATCTCCCTATAAAACAATTTTTGGTTCTACCCCAAACTACTCGAAGCTTCACATTTTTGGTTGTTTGTGCTACCCTTGGCTTCATCCTTACTCCACTCACAAACATAACTCTCGGTCCAAACCTTGTATCTTTCTTGGGTACTCTCTCAGTCAAAGTGCCTATTTATGCTATCATCCTTCTACATCAAGAATGTTTGTCTCTCGTCATGTTAAGTTTTTTGTGTCAGTCTTTCCTTTTCTAACTTTTTCCATTTCATCTCCTCGTCCACAACCTGACACTATCTCCACTTGGATTCCTTCAAAGATGACAATTCCGACAGGTCCTGCTTCTTTAATGCCATTATTCACCTCATCTGTAGTTCCACCTCAAGGGCAGCCTTTGTGCGATGATCAATTAGCCTTTACCATCACCACATTGTCGCTATCCACATCATCATTGCTACAAGAATCTCAATCCCCACCAACCACCTTTGAGCCTTCTATCAAACCTCAACCACACCTCAACCACACTACCTACACCAATTCCTCACAACAACCACCACCCATACACACTATGGTTACTAGAGCCAAAGACAATATTTGAAAACCAATAAAAAACTTAACCTTTCCACTCTCCTCAACCAAGCTTATGATGTTGAACCAAACATCGCAACTCAAGCACTCAAAGATCCAAAATGGTGTCAAGCCATGTCTGAAGAATACGATGCTCTTGTTCGAAATGGGACATAGGAACTTGTACATTCTATTTCTAGTCATAATATAGTTGGTTGCAAGTGGATTTTTTGCATTAAACACAATTTTGATGGTTTTATTGATAGACACAAAGCACGCTTAGTTGCAAAAAGGTTTCATCAATGTCCAAGAGTTTACTATCATAACACATTTAGCCCTGTGGTCAAGCCTACTACAATTCATCTTGTTCTTAGCCTTGTTGTTAGTCATGGGTGGTCTCTATGACAACTTGATATCAACAATGCGTTCTTGCAAGGCCATCTCTTTGATGTCCCAACCCCTATCTTTTGTTGATAATGACTATCCCACTAATGTATGCAAGCTTTGAAAAGCAATTTATGGACTTATGCAAGCCCTACGAGCATGGTACCACGAGCTTCGCAAATTTCTTATTGCTTCGGGATTTCAAAACTCTCATGTTGACACCTCTCTTTTTGTTCTCAAAACTAGAGGTCATATTTGTATCTTTTGGTTTATGTTGATGACATTATTGTTACTGGTGATAATGACAATTTGGTTCAACGGTTTGTTCATTTATTTTCTCATCAATTTTCACTTACGGATCTTGGAGAGCTATCTTATTTTCTTGGTATAGAGGTTATTCAAAATGCTCGTGGTATCTTGCTCTCTCAAAGACATTATACTATGGATCTTCTTGCTCGAACAAACATGATAGATGTTAAGCTGGTACTCACTCCCCTTCGTACCAATCCTCCTATCATACTTCAGTTAGGTACCACTCTCTCGGATCCAACAAAGTATAGAACTATTGCTGGGAGTTTACAATATCTATTAATCACATAACCAGATATAGCTTTTGTAGTCAACAAACTTTCTTAGTTCATGCATCGGCCAACTACTGAACATTGGGTTCTTGTCAAATGCCTATTGCGTTATCTTTGCAGTTCCTTAAATGACGACATTTAGTTTTACCGTGATTCTCCATTTCCTATACATGCCTTTTTTTATGTTGATTGGGCTGGCAACAAAGATGATTTTTCTTCTACCAGTGCTTATGTTGTTCATCTTGGTTGCAATCCAATATCTTGGAGTTCAAAGAAGCAACATACAATTGTTAGATCTTCTACTGAGGATGAATATAGAGCCGTTGCTTCTACTGCTGCTGAGCTCAACTGGGTGTGTTCTCTTTTGTAGGACTGTAAACGAGCCGAGCCAGCTTGCGAGCCGGCTTGGCTCGGCTCAGTTCGACTTGACTCGAACTCGGTTCATTAGCCGAGTCGAGTTCGAACATAGTAAAGCTCGGCTCGTGGGCTCGCGAGCCTGGTCCGGCTCGATTAAGCACTGTACACTTCACAGGGTGTTTTGATGATTTTTTAAACTATTAGGTATTAAACTGATATTTTATAGTGAAAAATGTTTTAAAAAATGATAGTTTCCCCCCCCAGTGCAAATTTGATATAACACGATATTGCAAAACAGAGCCAAACTCAGTTCCTGCCCTAAATCCCAAATCGCCAAGACCCAAATCCCAAATTGCGAACCAGACACTCTGAAAACTGAAATCGGTAATCTTCGTCGCCATCTCCGATCTCGGCAACCGGAAAAGGAGGCCCAACACTCTGAAACTTCCAGGTTTGTTTGTTTTATGCTTTATTACAAACTGACATTGTTTTATGAATTTGTCTGGGAGGTTGTAAAGGATGAGAAGATACTGGGCGGTTGAGTATGGAAGAAAAGATTAATTTATTTATGCAATAATTTTGTTAAAAGATCATCTCATTCGTGGCCTTAGAAAATTATATCTAAAGACTCCGCGGGACTTTGTGGATATGACACTGATACTGATGAATTCACTTGCTATAATTTTTAAATATTTGACGGAATTCTAGCGACAAATATTTGGGTCTTTGTGTGTTTGGTTTGACAGTGGATAGTCTTTATTCTTTGCATATCAGCTCGTTACTGTAAAAGCTTGGAAATTGTTGTCTAGTGGGGGCAACCTCAAACAATACGTATTAACAAGACTTGAGTCTCCTTACGCTTTTACGAGTAAGTATAGGTTCATATGACTTTAATTTCCCGCATCTGGCAGTTCAAGTCAGATTTTCGAGCTATTAGAAATGTACCATTAACAGATAATTCACATCCTGGTGAGCCACGGATCATGAGAAGTCTTATGCAAGCCCTCCAGAAATTAGTTGAAATTGCTAGAGTTTGAACCGTTTTGTATTTAAGGTGTAATAATATGCATCTTGACTCTCTTTTGTTAATACTTTTATTTCTAGCATTATGTATATAATTTTAATTTTCTATGCTTGCTTAAGGCAATAAAACTTTTGTTCCTATATATTTCATTTATATCTGTCTATATATCTATTTTTCTGCTCGACTTTTATCCATTTAACTAGTTAGATATCTATGGCATTGAATTTCTACAATAATGGAGATTGCTTAGGGTCTGGAAGCATATATCAATTTATTATTTGTAGGTTTATTTAGCTTCAGTGAGATCTGTCCTTTTAGAACATTTTCAGAATGAAATACATTTTTAGTGTCAGTTTTGACTTGAGTGCTCAGCAATAGTGATTTGTAGAATTAAGAGGGTAGTTGTAGCTTACAATGTTCACCAACTTAGCTTTAAAACATATTTGTGCTAACTCATCTTCTAAGATAACTTTTGTTTTTCTTTTTCTTTTTCTCCCATGTCAACATCTTGATGCATGTGATTGAATATTTTATATTGCACATTTTGAGTGCAATACGCTATGTATAAGAATGTACAAAAAGAGACTTTAAATAGTTGATCAACCTTTTTTTGCAAGTAATTAACCTTAGTTAAGGTTCTGTTATAATCACTAAAGATATATTTATTGTATGTATATATATATCAGCACTTGCATAATTGCATTGTCTGAATATATTTTGGGTATATATTTTTGTAAAATGAATATATATTATGTCAATTATATATTATTTTAACTTTATGATATTGTCTAACAATAGTGGTTAATTCATTTTTCAATTATAGGTATGGCATCGGGAGACAGTTCCTCAAGCACCCCTACATTAGATGATGTCGACGATTGTGTTACGGTAAGAGCAGTCGATCGGCGTAACATTTATGGAAGCACATGTGATACCGAGCAAAGTGTGAGTAGCCTCGAAAATGTTGAGAATGATAATCAACTAAAGAGGAAGAAGAGAGCGAAGACATCAGTTGTGTGGTCAGAATTTACAGAGGTGGTTCTCCCTGGTGGTATAAGGAAGGGAGAGTGTATTCATTGTAAAACAAAGTTGAAAATCACTGTCAGTGGAAGCACAACACAATTCAACAGACATTTGAAAATGTGTGCGAAGAGAACAGCTCACTTAAGGCAACAACAAATAAATTTCCCCCCTTCCAATTCTTAGGGTGGCTATAATGTCTTGCCTGCTCTATGGGGCCAATTCAGTATGCTGAAGATGAGGGAGTTTATTGCACATTGGGTGTTGATGCATGAGCATCCATTTTCTATTGTGGAGGAAGAGGCGTTGAACAACATGATGAAGTACGGGATTCCTGAATGGACTCCGATATCCCGTAATACTTGTAAGAATGATTGTATGAAAGTGTTTGAAAGTGAGAGACAGAAGTTGCTGACCCAATTGAAGGGTGTTAGGAAGATAAGTCTAACCACATATTTATGGCATTCAGGCAACCAGAGGATGGAATACATGGTTTTGACTGGGCATTGGATTGATGATCATTGGAAGTTTAATAGATGGGTGTTAAACTTTATTCATTTCCCTCCTCCCCGTTCTGATGTTGCCATTGCTGATGCAATTTTCAAGTGTTTGATGGATTGGGAAATTGAAGCTAAGGTCCATACGATATCGGTGGATAATGCTTCAAGCAATGATGTTGCAGTAAAAGTGTTGAAAGATAATTTCCAAGTTATAGGGAAGCTCATATGTGGTGGCAAGATGTTTCATGTGAGGTGTTGTGCACATATCTTGAACTTGGTTGTTCAAGATGGTCTTTATCATATTAGACACATTATTGAGGACATCTGTGATACTGTGTCGTATATCAATTCATCGGAGAGTAGACTAAAGGTGTTTGCAGAGATTGTTCAACAGCGCCGATTGCCATTTCGCAAACTTATTCTTGATTGCAAAACGCGATGGAATTCAACATACGATATGTTGACAACAGCAATGCAATTTAGGCTTGTTTTCCCTTGTTTAAAAGAGAGGGATTTGAGTTATCATTATTGTCCCAAGGAGGAAGATTGGGACAAAGTTGAGAAAATTTGTCCTATTTTGAAGGTGTTTAGTGCTGCGTTGAATCTGATATCGGGGAGTGATTATCCGACATCAAACTTGTTTCTAAAACAAGTTTGTACAATAAAAATTATGTTGGATAGTAAGAGTCGGGATGGCGATCAGTTTATACAGACCATGATTTTGAAAATGAAAGAAAAGTTTGACAAATATTGGGGAGAATGTAATCTATTGATGGGTGTGGCTTCTATTTTGGACCCCAGATTGAAGATGAGGGTAATTGAATGGGCGTTCCCTAAGATGTATTCTCAGGCTGAATCGCAGGCAAATATGGATGTTGTTCGAGATGCCTTGTATGAGGTATATAGGGAGTATGTTGATGCCAGTAAAGCATCGACAGCTGCTTGCGCTTCTACATCTACAGGGGGTGCAATTCAGGAGGTTGGTGAGGGGTCAGGGGAAGCGGCAGAGATGGCGAAAAATTGGGATGATTTTAGTAAGTATCTGGATGTGGTTGAGACGGTTGAGCCAACGAAATCGAAGTTAGACTGTTACCTGGGAGAGGGATGCCATAAATGTGTTGGGGACGCTACGACATTTGATGCTTTGACCTGGTGGAAGGCTAACTCAACAAAGTTCCCTATCTTGTCTACCATGGCTCGAGACATATTAGCCATTCCTATTACTACGGTTGCTTCTGAGTCTGCTTTCAGCGCCGGCAGTAGGGTTATTGACACGTACTAATCGTCGTTGGCTCCCAACACGGTGGAGATGCTCTTATGTGGATGTGACTAGAGCAGGACATTGAATGGGGTGAAGAAAGGATGTAAAGTAGGTTACATACTTATATTGAATATTGTTTTTATTAAATTTAGTTATTACTTTATATTTATACTAACTAAATTTTAATTACTCCTCCTTTGTCATTTTCAGGAAGAGCAGCAACCGTTGGAGATCAACCTTCCTATCCCATAAGTTTCTGGGATTCAGAGCATGGTTTGACTGTGGTAGGAGGCATGCATAGGTAAAACTTTTATTCCTTTTGCTTTTGTTTCATGATTATACATATTTTTTTCTTGTCATAGTTATCTTAAAAAATACTTATTAAATTGAACATTTTCTAGAGGCAGGGGGAAATTTTGGTTTTCATCTAACTTATGCCTACTTTAGTCCTACTGGTGGATAGTGATTTTGATTGGTGGATTGTATATGTACTCCTAAGAATGTTATTTGTATATATTCAGAACTGTTTTTTGATTTTGTAAGGTAATAGACTTTTTGTAATGCTCGGAACTGTCATGGTTAATTCAACATTGGATGTTAATATGAAATGTTATACGCAGGCAGATTGCTGTAAAAAATGGGAACTTGGCTCGATCAAACCCGGATAAATGGTGCTTTGATCGAGCCTTATCGAGCCGGCTCGCGAGTCTCAATTTTGAGGCTCGTCAGGCTCGAGCTCGAACTCGAGCTTGACACTGTTGTAAACGAGCCGAGCTCGATAAGCCAAAAGCTCGGCTCGGCTCAGCTCGTTTACACCCCTACTCTTTTGACTAAACTTGGTATTGCTATTCCTCATTGTCCTGTGATTTATTGTGATAATGTTGAGGCCACTAGTCTATGCTCGAATCCAGTTTTTCATTCACGAATGAAACATGTCACTATTGATTTCCACTTTATTCGTGATCAAGTTCAAAATGGCTCTTTACGTGTGGCTCATGTTTCTAGTGTAGACTAGCTTGCAGATGCTCTTACCAAACCACTCCCTAGGTCTCGATTTCTTTCTCTGCGCACTAAGATTGGTCTCTTTAGTTGAGCTCCATCTTGAGGGGGCATATTAAAAAAGGTGCAGTCAAGAGAGAATCAGTCAAGAGAAGAAGTAGTCCATGATCTTTATTTTAAAATTTGTATTTGATCTTCTTTTGAATTTGTATTTGGTTTTTGAATCTCTGATCTCTTATCTTTTACACTTGTATATATACTTGTGATGTAAAATGAAAATACAAGCAATCAAATTCCTTCTTCCTGCTCATTCTTGCTTCACTTATAGGATTTTCATGGTCGAGATTGATTGAAATCTGACTTGTAAAAGGCGGTTGCACGTTACACAAATTACTCGATTGTCGACAATTGACAGGGTTAGTGGGAGCAAGGTGTAAGGGGTTTTTGTGAGTGGTTATCAGGGAAGAGAATGGTGATGGCGTGGAGTCGCAAAGATGCTAGAATCGGCCGACGATTGGTCAAAATATAAACTTTGGGTGAGAAAATTGTATTTTGAAACCTTTTTGATGGGATAGTGTCATTAAGGCAAACCTTGGGTGGGAAAAAGTAGATTACTCTATTCTTATTACCCAAATATGCAAACAAGTATTCAAGGTATCAATGTACTTTTTCAAAAATTAAATAAAGCATTAAATCTCAAACATTTTACATATATCGGAATAGAGATAAGAATATAAAAAAGAACAGTGGTATTTACATTATAATAAAAAAATAAAAATAATTTATGAAACTAGTAGCATATTAAGGGTAAGGGTTATCTCTTAATTTAAGATAACAAATTTCTTAAAATTTTCATTTAATTTTGTCTTCCCGGATCAGAATGTCATTTGGGTTCAAAAGATTATTGCAATATTGATTAAGATAAGAATGAAGGATTAATTAAAGGTACATAAAATAAAACACCTTTTCCATCTAGAACGGAAAGCTAGCGGCTAGCCACTAAAAAATAATACATAAAAATTAATAAAATATGAGTTTGAACTTTATTTAAACTTAAGTATGACTGTAAATATCTTTTTATTTGTGTCGGCAATCTCTGTTCATTCATTTAAATATTTTTGTGATTCTCCTTTAATTTCAATTTCATATAGAGGTCAACGTATTTTTGGTGTAAAGTTAGTTGATAGTTTAATAGGTTTCTGTCTTCTTATGATTGAATGTATGCTTAAATTAAGGAGTAAACGACTTTCTTCCACCCAAGGTTTGTCTTAATGACACTTTCCCACCCAACAAGTTTCAAAATATCACTTTTTACCTAATGTTAATATTATGTTACTACTTAAACCCGATTTCGGTGACAACAATTCTTTTTGTCACCACTGTTTGAACCTCTGGTCTTTTTTCTACAAAACCCTTCTCACCTCGACACTTAATCTCTCGCTGATTGTTAGGCAACGCAAAACTATGATTTCTTATTCTTAGCTAATTTTCGATTGATTCCAATAACGAATGCTTAATCGGTCACCACCATTTGATCCATCGGCCTCCATTCTACAAAATCCCTTCTACCCTAGCTTCTGTTAACTCACCAAATACCTATTGAGAAAGTGAAGTGTATTTTGAGTATTAATAGAATATAAACTTTAGGTAAAAAAGTGATATTTTGAAACTTGTTGAGTGGGAACGTCATTGAGGCAGACCGTGGGTGGGAAAAGGTTAACTCTAAATTAAATATATATAAATTACGTCTATTTCGATGACTTGATTAATTTCATTGTTTATTATTGTTATCTAAACACTGTTTTCACATGTGAACCACTTTTTGTCTTTTTTTAATCTTTGTTTTATTTTTTATTTTTTTACCTTTGTATGTTTACACACACTGATAATTACGTTTCCGAATATGCATGCCAGTGATTGGTCATTGTTTAATTTAATATTATTTTTCATGTTCACATGAATACTGCTGATTTCTGATGTTTAGCCCTTAATCTTGCAAATATATCACTGTTAAAGTAAGGTAAAAGTAAATTCTGTGTTGAATAATTAAGATATTTTTCCCATAATTAATGCTGTCAATTCAGTTGTCGGCTGAGGGATTGTTTTGATCTTAACTCTAAATTTAACGATAATATACAAAAGGTTTTCTTTTACCATCCCGATAGTTCAAAATATCAATATTAAGAGATAATTATTTTTATGAATAATATTACTCTGTAGTATATACAAAGTTTAGTATATAGATGATATGTCATATCATTTTATGTGATTTACTTTTTAGATTGTTGATGTTGTGATTTATACCAAGGAGAAGTGAGTAGTATTCGTAATAAAATCTACGTAGAAGTTTGTATAATACCCGCGATTTCGATGTTGGATCGATGGACAAATAAGAAATCAAATAATAGCACAAGAAAAATATTTTTAAAGTAGTTCGGATGTTAAGCGCAAATCTTATGTTTACTACTCTTGTATTGTTTTCCGTGTTTTCTCTGTGCACAAGTATGACACCTAATATAAATCAAAATCAAATCCCTAATTTGAGTAAAAAATAAGCTTATATCATATTACAATGACAAATTTATAAATAAAGTTAACCCAAAAAAATGACACATGACGTGAATCCATGTTTTAAAGATTTATCGCACAACATAAACAAACTTTGTAAGAGGAGTAGTACTCGTTTTTTATACACAATATTTATTTAAATCTTCTATTTTAATAGTTATAATAAATTGTTTATTATCTCTAATAAATTAAAAGTTTTTGGATATACGATAATGTTTTGCTTACAATTGAGTCATACAAACAGCAAAAATTTGTATAAAATTTATGTAAAATGATTACTATGTCCTTTTTTTTTTGGCTCTTTGTATGACTTAGTTGTAAGTATAATATTGCTCTTGATTATATATAATCAACTCAATAATCATAGCTTCTTAAAATATGTAGGTTTCCTTTTTAGTACAAATCTAGACATAAAATCCAATAACTTACTAATGATAACTTTAATGAAACAATAAATATTAACTAATATATAGTGCTAGACTATGCTAGACTCGAGTCTAACATTTAACTGTATAGTTTGACAGTCTAATTAAAGCATGCTAAACTATGCCAGATGATGATAATCCAATGCATTCCGACTATTTTTTTCTTTAATATTTTTTTATTAAGGACAATTAGGTTAAGTCATGTTATTTTATGGCTAAATATGTCCTTTAAACAAACCCTTGATAGTTTGAGAATTAAAATTAATAAGATCATATATATATAAATAATGTTTTCTTTGAACATATATTAACAACTATATAAATAATTTGATACGTTCATTTATATTTAAAAGTATTTTTCTTTTAATAAGTCAAGTTTTCTTCCTAATTAAAATAAAACCTTTATCTAATTTTATAACCATTGTTAATTTTTGCTACCTAATTCATATTGTATGGTATTATTTAATTGTACAAAGAAAAAAATTTCATTTTGTATATCTTTTCATATATTTTACAAAATAAATATCATTTCTAAAATTTGTTTATCAAATTAAATTACTATCAATTGTTTTGTGTTTCTCTCTCTCTCTCTCTCTCTCTCTCTCTCTCACACACACACACAAAGATATATATACCGTCACAACCCTCCACTTAAATTACAGATGTTCAAATAGAGAATCGAACCTAAGACCGTATGCCTATCCATACTATCCCTAATTTATTGTAACCATCTAGATTACCTATAGATAGATCATATCAAAATATTAAAGTTAGGAAAAAAAGATAAATATAAAAGATATGTATTTTAATGTATTTTTTGAAGGGGTCTAAACATAAAAATAAAATTACAATAAAAATTATAATATTTTACTATAAAAGTTATATAAATATTTAAATATTTTGTTAATAGAAATTTTATTATAATTTAATTTAAAAGTATTGTTATTTGTATCAGCTTAATAATTTGTCATTAATAAATTTTTTTGGTTTTGTTTTACACCTATTAAAGAATTATAAATTCATACGGCCTGCCAGTTACTAGAAAGGTCAGAGGTCAAACACATTTCTCTGACATTTCAGCATTCGTATCATTCATAATTTTGTAGTGTTATTATGTGAAGTAGATAGCCCACCTGTTTCTATTTTTACTTTATAGAGTAAGGTATCCAATCGGATATTCGGATTTAAAACCATACCATATATTTTGACACGTGAGGCAAACAAAATGTCCGTATGAATTATAATAATTACTTGAATAAATATATATTATACATTTTCTTTTATGACAGTTGACAGTGGTGTGGATAAATTTAGGCCGACTTCAACTTACCTTTCATAATCTTATAATTATGATTACTCTGCTAACAAACGAAGAAAAACTTGGATATAAAACTTCCTAATAATACATTTAAAAGTCTTTATCAAATTATTGGATGATTTGAAATAGTTACTTGAATAAATATTTTGCCTATTTCTTAAATTAATTAGTTAAGATGACTTCTTTAATGGTTTTTTGTTGCCGATACTGTTTAAAATTGTTTTTTCTTAAGCATTTACTAATATCATATTTGGGCCAAGATATCCAGATATCTCCAGAATAAATAACAATATTCCAGAAATATACCATTAAAAGTTGTCTCTAATGTTTCCTTTCCCTTTAATTTATCATCAAAACTTTAGATTAAGGAGATCTGTAAACTGCAATCAAAGAAGGCTTGAAACTTCAAAGTTAAAGTGGAAAAAAAAAAAAAAAAAAAAAACTAAAATTTACTTTTATTTACAATGTACAATTTGTTACAGCTCAAAAATGAAAACAAGAAGACTAGAAGCATCATCTTGAAGAAGAGAAATATGAATAAAAATGAAAGTTTGAACCGTGGATTATTGGAAGTTCATTATCTAACTGCAGATATTGCAACAGTATGAGCCCACCATCTGAGATTATCTTTCATGTCAATCTCATTACTCACAGCAGGAATTTTCCAGTTCGTCAATGGATTATTTTCTTTCCTCTCGCTATCCATAAATTCCCAAGCTTCAGAGAGATAAGGCCTCGAAACAGGAGATTTATCAACAATAGTGTCCACTGTTTCATCCATCTTTCTCAATCTTTGTAAGCCGGGAACAATCTCCACCAGTCGCGAATCTTTATTATCTTCTTCCGTGAAAACAAAACCTAGATCCATAAGCCCTTTCAGTTCTTGAAATTCCAAATCCGATAAGCTCTTACTTTGACTAATTTTCTTTTTTCTACGAGGGTTGGCAGCTTTTTTCTTGAAAACATGAGCTTGTTTTGGTTGATCTTCTCCATCTTCTGCAATTTCTTTTCCTGAGATAATTGTTTGAAGCTTCGGTGTGGAAAGAACCGAGTTTGGCGAAAGAGAAAACGAATTGAAGCTTGTATCCGAGCTCAACTGAGCACTCATGGACCTTCTATGAATCGTTGGGATGCGTGAAAAATCTTTAGGTTTTGAGTCTTTTGACGGATTTTCTTCGATTTGGTGATCCGGGTTAGCTTCAAAACTTGATGATCTTGTTGGTCTTTCTAAGATTTTCATCTCAAACCAGCAGGAATTAAACAGCTCCATAACTTTCTCAGAGTCCATCAATGGCGGCTAGCTAAAAAGAAAAAGAAGAATCTATCTATAATTTGTGTATGAGAAGAACCCTGAGAATTTTAGGCTTAATATATAAGACTGACTTATCAGAAGATACCCCTTCAATTTGAACAAATATTACACGAAAATCAATTCACGTTTTCCTTGACGTGCTATTTTTGGATTTAAATAAACCAAATGGGTCTTGGTTTTACTTTTATTTTCCGAGTAAGTTGTTTTTACAGGAAAGTAAAGTGATTGGGACATAAGTGTGGGTAGGACGTGGCTTTAAGTTGAAGCAATATCACATTATTGCGTGTGGAAAACCATGGATTATTGTCTATCCTCAAATTTTTTTTAATTTTTTTTTACTTTTATAACCAAAAAGTGTCCAATTAATCCTCGAAACTCATTAAACACTTTAAAAACTTAATGTTTTATGTAAATCATAAATATAATAAATGACCTTAAAGTGATTTGAATCTAGAAAAAGAGTAAACTTTCTTAATGATAACGTACTTAGATTAGGTGACATTTAACCTTTCTAGAAAATGATAAAAGCTCAAAGCACAATCTATGCTGAAAAAGCCAGACATTTGGTGGGCACAAAGTGAGTGCCCAATCCATTAAAGGATAAACAATCAATCATGCCCACAATCAATATCCCAATAATGCATTCTTCCTTCCCATTCACGTCTCACACTTGTTCAACTCTCTAAGGGAAGGGATATGTCCTCTATTAATCATTCATTCTTTGAGTTTTTCGGCTCTTCCTATTACTCGGGTAAAAAACAAAAGGAGTTTATCAATTAATTAAATAATTATCAGAAAGACCCAGTAAATTACGTGTATTCTTCTTGATACCCAAGAATCAAATTAGGCAGCTTTTTTTTTTTTTTAATTTGACCAAGTTTGATTAGGAGTGAATATGCTTTATAATTATGCTTTCATTATGTTTGAGGTCAATGTGATTAGGCTTCCAACTGGTTGCTTTATTCCAGATTGTACCTTAAACATAACAGTGTAGTCACTGTTGGATTTATGAAAAAAATTACCAAAAAACCCCTCCATCTGTCTTCTTTTCTCTTCCTTTTCTTTCTGCCGCTTCTCTCTCCCTCACACAGCCACGACACAGGCCACAAACCACACTCCTCTCTCCCTCCCGAAACCCCAAAGTCACCGCCACCACCACCCACCGCCATTCCACCCATCTATCGCCATTGCAATCCCTTACCACCACTCGATTTCGGTCCCACTACCCTCCCATCTTTGTCTTCTTCTTCTCCCCCTTCTTCTCTTCTGCCACTTCTCTCTCCCTCCCACAGCCACAACCATAGCCATAACCACGCTCCTCTCTCCCTCCCGAAACCCCAAAGTCACCACCACCACCCACCACCATTCCACCCATCTACCGCCATTGCAATCCCTCACCACCACCCGATTTCAGTCCCATTTGGCTCGATCTTGGCTTTGTTGGCCGTCCTCATCATCACCACAAACACCACCACCCTTCCACCTCCAAAACCTCCATTTTCCCCCGGCAGTGGTAGAGGGGAAGCAGTTGGTGGAGAGAATAGAAGAAAAAAGAGAGAAGAAAAAGAGGAGAAGAAAAAGAAGAAGAGGAAGAATCTGGTGGAGAGAAGAGAAGAAGAAAGAGAGAAGAAAAAAGGAGAAGAAGAAAGAGAGAAGAAAAAAGGAGCAGAAGAAAAAGAGAAGGAATCTGGAAGAGAGGAGAAGAAGAAAAAGAAATGGAAAAGGAAAAAGAAAAGAGGAGAAGAAGAAGGAAAGCAGTCAACGGTGGTGAATTGAGAGAAATGAGTTTTGACACTTTTACCCTTAACCTTTTAAAATAAAAGAAACGGAGTTAGATTAAGGGTGCGTATTTGGAATAAATCAAAACAAGGGTCTGAACCTTTGATTTCGGTAAACCTTAGGTGGGAACATGTCGTTTGCTCGCTTTATAATTATGCTTTCATTATGTTTGAGGTCAATGTTATTAGGCTTCCAACTGAGTGCACTTCCACGCGTCAACCTAACTTACCACACGTGGGAAGAGGCTAGTTTTTTAATAACCAGTTTCCTTCATCCTTATTGGCCGAAAAGGGAAGTCTTTTACTCTCCGGAAAGCCACACTCCACAACTTTGTTTCTTCGTGGGCCCACGTTTTAATTGGGCCATGGGCGTGGATCATGTGTAATGTAAACAACAAAGTTTTTAGGTTGTTTTTATAATAAATTATCGGGAGAAAATTGAATATGAACAATATGTAAAACGTGGCCAAATAAATAAATTAAAAAAATCCAATCATTTGGATACTACCAAAATCATATCATTTGGTCTCGATTATTGAGTTCAGACTTCAGATTTATCGCCACAACAACTCACTACGGATATGGATATATGTATATAATTTTTCTGTTCTTTCGTAAAAGTGTGTGGGTAAGAGTTTGTTCTTTTGTTAGCCATGCATTTTATAATATATATATATATTTTTTAATGACCAGAGTGTTTAAATTAGTTTATGCACACTTTAACTCAATTAATTCTTAAGGTTTATTGAATACCCTATAAATCTAATGTTCTAAAGTAAGCTATAAACATAATAGACGGTCTCAAAGTGATTCAAACACAAAGAGCTAATCAATAAAGAGAGCAAATCTTCTTGATCATCAGGCTAACCCTTTAAGCTTGCATTTTATAGTATTTATAAGGCTCCTATATGATCTTCTGATTATTTAATTAGAGAAAGACGGCAAGTGTAAATCCACTATATATGCAAAAGTCTGGCATCATATTTTATTACTCTTGTTGGATATAACTTTTTGGACTGATACTATTATTTTTTGTTCATGATAATAGATTATTAAGGACACTAATGATAAAGTATATGCATGGAAATTAAATTGAGAAGTACGTAAATGCATGTGTCATAGACTATGCCCGTCTAAACTCTTAATATAAAATTAATTAATGATGTGTACATGTGAATATGATTTCAGGTACATCAATACAAAATATTTATTAATACAAAAAAAAAATCGCATGCTTACTATTCAATTAGTCAAGATTTAATTAGATAGAACTCCCATAATAGTATTATGTTTTTAAATATATAAGTGATCACAAATGGACCGATATATATTCTACATGGAGAGAGTTTTTTTTTGGTATAATGAGGTATCACATGAGTAATTTAACAAATTTTAATAAATTCATTATATATTTATTTATTTTAAAAACTACTAATTACTTGATGTTGGCTATCAAAATATCATGACTGAGAAAATAATATATATGACATAATTAAGTTATTGTAAGGTTGACTTGATATTCCTATTATTATTATTATTTTTGGGAATTTTAAATATGTATAAGAAAGAAGGAATGTACCATATACGACGGAATACTCTAAGAGAAGGTCAAAACTGACTTGATACTCCTATTTTATTATTTACTTTTTTTCATCACAACTTTTGTCTAATAAAACTTACGGCATAAGCTTTTTTCAGTTTCTTGTTTTGGTGGTCTATTACTCATATTTTTGTGCTGTTAAAAATCAGTACTGATATGACAACAATTTAAACCATTTCCTCAAGTGGCCGCTGCAAAACAAACGAGTATCGTGTAGTTAAAAGTTAAAGCAATGAAAACATCTATTAAAGACAAAGATAACATAATAAATAATGTAATTTCAATTGTTAAAAAAAGAGAAATAACTAAGAGTGTATATATAAACATTTTATGTATGTATATATATACAGTATATGCCAAGGCACAATCATATCATACGTTACCTTTGGTTGGCAGGTGCCTGAATCACTAGATATTAATTAATTGCACCTGCAGAGAAGAATTGCCGGGCAAATCTCCTTTGGCAGTGAGCATATGTCAGCCTGCTTCGTGAATTTAATCACGGGCGGGGCAGTGGAGTAGGAGAAGCCAACTGCCAAAGGAGTACTTGCCCAGTAATGCATCCATACACACTTCTTCCATCGAATATAACAAATATTTTTTTATTGCTATGATTTATATGCACTCAACTCACTGTGTTGATGAACAGTTGTCATGTCCATATGAGTATATAGGCGACCAGAAAAGTCTGGTATTTGCCATGCAAACAGCATATTCCAAGCACATCCTCTGTTCCTTTCTCTTTGGAAATAGCACAAGGTCAGTGGTCCTTTCTTTTATTCGCACACCTTCAGCCACTTATATCTGTACTAGGTTTTCCCAACATTAATTTTTTTCCCCTCGCGGAAAAGATAATTAAGTAACGCATCATGCGTTATATTACAAGGAGTTAAGTGTTTTTTATATTTTAATTCCCTAAAAGACTAGTTATGCACGATTTTGATAATATATATTTCAAAGGATATGCCATCAAATCGTTTAAACATGCAATATGAAGTGCGATAATTTAATAAATAATGTGGATGACTCTAAATAGGTAGAAACAATTTGGTCAAGATTTGGATTGTGCTCACAAAAGTTACTGTTTAATTCATCTTGGATGAAGGTATATAAGGGGCATGCATCAGACATGAATCGTATATCATGCTTGCTTAGATCAAACCTCAAAATTTAGATTTTTCTCTAAATTTTAAATGAACGAGTCATGAGGCAGTTCCTCATATAAAACCTTAAAATTGTATCATTTATATGCGTATATAGAGCTTCTGCACGCATGCAGCACAATGTATTCGATCTACTTACTTTATGAAGGAATTTAAATCTTACCTACTATTTTAGATTCATTATGTGGATCACTTTATGTGGAAGCTGTCAATACGTAGTTGAAAGTTGAAAGAAAGGCATCGAATTTATGTGGATCACTTTTAATTCTATTGAACATCGGATATACCCAGTACAAAAATTGGACAAAATAGTGAAGGGTAAACGCAACATTTCTGAAGATCGATCTACCAATATTCTCTGTGTTCGCCATCCATTATTGGTCCTCCTTATCTTCAATTGTGGCCTTAGTATTCATTCTTGTGTCCTTATTTTGTAAGATCTAGCAATATGCGCATTACTATAACTAGGCTTGTAATATTCTAGATTTTTCTTAATTACATTGTACACATAGTTTTCATATACATGCACATTTACGGGAAGTGTTTGGCTAGGGCTGCGTAGAGTGGTTGGAACTCACCTCTACGACGATTATTGGAATAGATTAGTCAGAACAAGACTCTATTGCGGGGAAAAGTGGTGGTTCTTGGGAACAAAAATAAAAGTTTTAATCACTTATCAAGTTGATTAATCCTAAGTAGAATGAGTTGCTAAATTGATTTTAGTGTTCATTCATCACCATTACAAATCAGTCATTCATAAAACAAAATAAAGCACACAAGAGGATTTTACATGGTTTGGCAAAATGCCTACATCCATGGAACCAAGTCCAGATGAAGCCAATCCACTGTGGTAAACATTTACAGTTTAATTACAAAGCCAAAGTTAAGCTTCAGTTGCAAGAACACTCTCTGTTTTGCAACACTTCAAACTCCACCATTTGGTTCAACTTCAAACTACCACAGCAAGCTTCACATTCACGAGACCACCTGGTCAGCCTTGAAGACCTCTGAAGGATCAATCACCGAAGACGCACTCCAGTTGAAGCAGCTCGAAAATGCTTCAAGTCGCAGCTACGTAACCAATGTAGAAGCGAGGGCAAAAGCAAAGTATTTGATGAAGGTATTTGTAAGCCTACCTAAGCATATGAAACTTGAGGTAAAACAAAAGAAACCTTTTAGAATATGCAGAGTACTTTCAAAGGAATTATTAGGCTTAAAATGAAATTGCATTGGAGAGAAGATTATATAGAAAATATCTAGCCAATACAAGGGGATAGGTGGCCAACAAGATGCTTTATGGTTTTACCTTTATGAAAAAGTTTATTCCAATTCTCTTGGGACCACTGACAATTGTAAACAAACTTTCTAGCACATTACATGAATAAATGACAAGTGTCATGGACCATAAAAAATATCTCAAAAGAGAATAAAAACAGTTCACGGAATAACAAAATGCAATACGTGTTATGCAAAATATCTGCCAGATGCATGTGACCACTCAGACTTTGAAATGTCTACACGATATAATGGAAAACAAACTTAATTGAAAGTGGTTACTTCGACAGAGAGTCGTTACACTGGAAATTTAAACAGAAATGATTGTGCAGAGGTAAGACGATGTTGTAACACCTACTGAAAACTAGTACAATGCATGCAATTAACAATGGAAAATTGGGCCCAAAATGTTTCTTTTCATTACAATTCACATGTCTTTTATACACAAAGGTTACTGTTTACAAAAGTGCATTTTAAAAGACAAAATAGGGGAACAGTGTAGCTATTGCTCCTCGCGCGCCGACGCCCCTCCAACCGCATCAACACCTAGAACCTGCATCCACAAAGGAAAATAACGGGGTGAGCACAAATAATGCTCAGTAAGTAAAACTCTCTAACTGTCTGTCCCCGTGTGTGACTCTTAATTCTTTCCTTTTCTAATTCTGTTTCTATTTCTGTTTCTAATAACATCATGGCCTCATCTTACCGGAGGTACGGCCGGATGGCGTTCACACAGCACCATCTCACTCTCTATGGCTATCGGGTGGAATTCACACAGTACCAACCCTTTCTTAGTGACTACCGAGTGAGGATCACAAAGCACCAACTCGGTTCCTCCTAACTATCGGGTGGAGATCACCTAGCACCTACCCGTTCCTCATGAATTTTGGGTAATGATCACCAAGCATTTACCCGTCTCTAGTCACTATCGGGTGATGATCACAAAGCATCAACCCGCTTCTACTAGCCGTTGGATGATGATCACAAAGCATCAACCTACATATCTCTTAACTAATCGGGTAGTGGTCACAAAGCATCTACCCATTCCTATTACTCATTGGGTGACGATCACTAAGCATCGACCCATCTCTCCAAGGCTATTCGGATGATGATCACAAAGCATCAATCCGATTCCCATAACGGTCGGGTGATGATCACAAAGCATCATCCCAACTATACTACTCTTCTAACTCATTCTATTGTAGCATTTTTCAATGCTCTCTACCCTTAGAGTAATTTTACCCACTAAGCTCTCTACTCATAGGGTATTTCTATACACAAAGTTTCCTACTCTTTCTTAGGTCACTTGTCAATGCATATAGCAATGCACATGGATGATTCATCTCTACTAATGCACTTGTGAAATGCCAACATGCAATGTTGCAAGAATTAAGGTTCATTACTCACACTCAAACCTCTATTAGGCATTTCATCAAACAACTCATGTGCACTATAAAACTCTATCATAGCCATGAATCTAAAACTTTTCCTAACCATCCAAAATGGGGAAAAACCCCTTCACAAAGCCATAATAACCTGTCAAACAACACACTTCCAAAAAGGGTTCCATAACACCCCTTCAAATCCATCTCAACTACCTTGCCAATCCAACAACCCATTTCTCATATTTGCAAGGTAATAACATTCACAAAGCATAGAAATCTCTATTTAATCCTTCATACATGCCATATTACATGTATATCACATACATACATCAAGTCTATCAAAACCCTAATCAAGAAATTTCATAAATCTCAACTTGGGTTGGGTTTTACTTACTTGCTATGGAGAGACTTCACCAAATCTTCTTTCCACTTGGTTTTCTTGACTATTCTCTCTACTCTTAACCAAAAGAATGAAAACCCTCAAAAACCAAAATGAACTAAAATCTACAAATCACACAACTTAAGGAGAAATCCTTACCTTAGGAAGCCTTAGGTTGTTTTCTATACCCCAAATCACTTCAAAATCCCTTGGAAATCCTTGATCAAAAGAAAAGAGAAGTTGAGAGGAGTAGAATGAAGAGTTGCGTTTGAGAAGAAGAGAAATGAGGGGTTTCTTTGATTCTAATTCCTTTTAAAGAAGTATAAACACACTCATTCCCATTTTGCCCTTATTCTTCTATGGAAATTCCATCCATATCCTTTGATTCATTACAAACTCACCCCCATATCAACATATTCTCTATGAAAAATCCTTACAATTCACTCTCCACTTTTCCTGCTAATTAGGGGTAGAATGGTCAAATAGCCCTTGGGGAAGAAATGTCTAAAACTCACTCAACATTTTAATCGGCCTGTCGCCGCGGCGAAGAAACCTTTGTCGCCGCGGCGAAACTGTCCAGAGAGTTTCACCCTTGGTTTCAACCCATCTTCGCCGCGGCGAAGATTCTTCTTCGCCCCGGCGAAGCTTGGTACACTCAAATTCTTCTATTTTCAACCAAAAATTCAGGGCAACATTCAACATAACATTCAATCAAACAAAATCAACAAGACCAACTCAAATAAGAGTGAAAGAGGAAACAATAACAACGTACCTCAAGTGGGGCGTTACAGATGTCATGACCTTAGATATTAGTGTTACCACACTGAATTAATAATTTAACAAAATACTTACAAAAAACTTAGTAAGCTAGCGAGAGGGTTGTGATTGAATGAATAATAAGGGGGTTGACATCTGTTTATATAGTGAGCCAAAGAAGCTTGAATCCTTGTAGAACTATGTATTTCCATAATAGAAGTTGGAGTAAACATGAAACTCATAGTGCTAATCCATGTACGAGTAGGAGTACTAGTTCACGTAAGATTTAGAGTCTTGGATGAACTAGGATTTGTATATGACTAAAATCCTATTGTGGAATGAATGTAAATTAAAGAGTTGGAGCCTACCTAGTTTAGCTTCACCTGTAGAAAGGCCCAACTCGTGGAGTGACTCAAAGTGTAGGTTGACTCAATTCGTAAGGTGACCTTAATCGTAGAGTAGCCCAATTCATAGAGTGGGTTACCTTGTGGTATAGACCAACTCAAAGAATGGACCAGCCCATAGAGCGGTCCTTCTTACAGAATTGGCCATCTTGTTGGATGATCTTTTCACATGATAGATTTAAGCGTGGGTTCAATCGGAGTTGGGCTATAACACTGGGCCGTATGAAGTGATTATTTTGTTATTGGGCCTGACAAAGTCTAGTTCAATTTTTGGCCCATACACTTATTCTTTATTCTAGGATCGGGACATCTTTAAAAGTGATTGCTTCCAAATCAGTTTGGTGTTGACATATGTACAAAAATGCTAATTAAGATTGGTTATAAATGTATCTTTATATAAAAAATTAAGGGCCCTACTTTGTACCCCAAAGTTAAAACTTTTATATGATAAAAAAAATATGTATTTTCATTTTTCCCTAAATAATGCGTCAACTCAACTAATTAATAATAGTCCCTTTTGGAAAAACTGGCCCGAGCTGAAAGCCAAGTTTGTGAATTTTTAATACAGTTAATTAATTGCCATATGAAATTGCAACCAATTGTCAACGGCTCAATCCCTCGTGATTATAATAATCCAATACGGTAAAGTGAGCTAGAGATTAGGGTTTTGACAGCTTGCGTAATCTTTCAATGAAGAATGAACTGGAAAATTCTGCTGCTCTATATGTAGACAAAATATCTTTGCAACCACCAAAAAGATCTTCATTTTCGCAGCATAAATGAAGATGTTGATAGGCATTTGATCTTTAGAGGATGGATATGATGATGTTTTGGGACCATTAAACCATGAAGGAGAAAGAAAGAACATCTACTGGAATTGTACCGGCATATCCTATTGCCTTTATTTTGGCATATCCAAGTTAGGTGCGGATTATATGGTATAAAAAGGCTATCGGATCACTGTGAAGACTCAGGCATTCAGGTTTTTTTTACAAGAAAGAAAGATTAATTATGTGGTGAAGGAATAACAGTGCAATCCTCCTTTGGCAAAGAGAGATCATGCACTGAAAGGGAGTGCATATATACTTCTGTTTGCCAAAGGAGAATTGCCCTGCCATTTCACTCTCACAGTTGTTCCATGCCTCGTTCTATTTACTGTTCTAATTAGTCATGATTATAAACTTTAAAAATAATGCATTCATTATTTATCCCGTGATAATAGTTCTTTGTTTTATATTTTTATAGGTAAGTGATGATAATATCGCTACAGAAGCAGGAGTGACGATTGACCGATATGAAGTGGTTTGTACTTCAGAATTTCAAATCTATGAAGTCAAACAGATACGGCTGAGCATAATGGAGGATAGCTAATTTTGAATTGTTCGGTATGTATACTTTGGCTATAATAATGGTTGAAGTTTAATTATTCAAGCAGCATACAGATGTATTTAATTATATGATATGCATATATAATAGTTCTGTTTGTTAATTATTGAAATAGATTCTATGTAAAAGTTGATCTAGTGATCATCCTAATGAACATACATATGACCTATGTCGTTTCCTTTGGTTAGGCTTATTTATGAATGTGATCAACGGTAGATGTAATTCATCAGAAGCAGTTTTCAAAGCGAAAGAGACTATCCCTCCACAACATCATTTTCGGATGAGATGATTAAGCTGAAGCTATGCATGCACTTTACTTCACCAGCAACGAAACACAAGAAGATCCTGAGAACAATTAAGCTTCGACTAACTAGCTAATGTTGGTTTTTATGATGTTTCAACTTAGATCACTGACTATCCATTCAGATTTTGGTTTAAGGGGCAGATTTGATCCTTTTTTTTTTTTCAGTCTGTATAGTAAAATGTCAAATTAGTAATAGATGATCGTCGATCTTCAAGCTTCTTTTGTGCATATATTCTTTTTAATTAATTATTGCTAGAGTTTCATGCATGCATATTGATATTCTTGCCCAACCGGGTAATAAACGATCGAATACATTAATCAGATTCTAACAGGCGAATTGGTGGTTTTGTTTATGTGTATTTTTCCGATCTGTATGATGACCCTACTATTTAAGGTTTAATACAAATCTAAATCATAAAAAATTAATATGATAATATTCATTGTTTACTTTAATTAAATTTATAATTCTTTTACTTGCCTTTACTTACACTAGTTCAAAATTTCTACTTTAATTGACGTTCTGCAAAATCAATAATCAATACTTGTAGATTGGATCATATTTTGCTTGTATATGTTATGCGCCCGGACCATTTGAAAGTGTGATATTTACTCTTGATTCTTGAACGAACTTGGCTTCATGCAAGTCTCAATTTTGCAACTTGCTCCTCTCTGCCCAGGTTTACTTTTTCCTACTCCAAATCAACTAAATTTTGTAATCTTGGTACTCAACCTCACCTTGGCATTAGGCAAGGGTCCAAACATTTCTAAAGTAGAATGGTACTCTCATGTTTTCTCTTGGATCGAAGTTAATACCATTATACCAATGGATAGATGACCTCTCAAAAGGTAATCTTGGACCAACGGTTACGGCATTTGATGTAATCTTTTCGGATTTTGAAGGTGACTTCATGGGCAGTTCTGCTATCCCTTTGGGATCGAGTTCAAACCTTCTTTGATGCAGAATTTTTGCGATTATTATTAATGTTGAGATAGCTTAAACAGTGGAATTTCATTTGGCTGGAACGTATACGTGACTCCTCTTTGGTATTTCTTTCCTCCACCCTTGGCAATTAAACACCTTTCATTAATTAATCTCTTTTTAACAAGGAAGGAATTGGTGTCGCCACTACTCAGATTTAACCTAGTGGGACAATTCTCCTTAAGAGCTCCTTCTAGCTCAGAGATGTTCTTAATTAATATATTAAATGAACTTTAGGAATTCGCTTGCATTCTGTATTCATATGATTCATTTTTTTTCCATTTGAAAGGTGAGATTCGTTACATCCTCTAATTTGGCTTCTTGTCTTTCTACTTATAAAATTGCCCTTGTACCAAAAAAGTTCTCTTAAAAAAAGAACTAAGCAAGGGAAAGGACATTTTAATTAGAGATCAGATGCATCCTTCTATTTATGCATCAGAAACTTGATCAGAGAAGATCGGAGGAATTGGTTTGTGTCTGTGCAGCAATGATATGGATTCCCATGACCACCTCTTCTTTGAATGCCCCTTTTCCCGTACAATTTGGAGGACTGTTCAGATTGACGGTAAATTTTGCACTAATGTGGCAGGTTGGGATAACATAGTCTAATGGTGTGCAAACAATTTTAACGAAAAAAACATTAGAGCTATCGTTTGCCGTCTTTTAATTGGGGCTGCTGTGGATTGTGCGTGGCAAGAGAGGAATATGCTTCTTTCCAACGGCAATTGCAGCAGCATTCAGTATGTGAAGCGGCAAGTTATGGATGTGGTTAGGCTTAGATTGGGTAGACTTAAGTTCAAAGATAATGCTAGAACCCGTAGAGTGGTTGAGCAATGGAACCTTCCTTTGGAGTGTGTTAGGACCTTAAGGTGATGTCTATCTTGTGGTCTAGTAGGTGTGGTTTTTTCCTTTTGAATTCTGCAGTCTATGTGCAGTTTTTGTGTTGCGGTTGGGTTCTATGCCCGGGCTTTGAGTTTTATCTTATGGGATCTGGATGTCTGCAATCTATTTCTTTGTGAATCTGCACTGCTGTAACAATGTTGCTCGGGTCAGCTGGGTTTTGCGTTGCTTTCTGGCCAGGTTGCATTAATTATGCAGTTTTTTGTTCCAGTTGTTGACAGTATGTCTTGGCTGGAGTGACATGACCTTGTTGTTTGCAGTTTGGGTGGCATGTTGCGTGTGCAGATGGTTGGGATAGAGGGTATCCTCATGGGCTTTGTGAGGGTGATTTTGGGTATGGCTAGTTTATTTGGGCTGCTGCCCTGTCGCCTGTTACAGCTTGTGGTTTGGTGCTCTTTCTGCAGGAAAGTTGTGATGGTTGGTTGCAAGAGTGCTGTTGTCTTCTGCTGGGTTCTTGCCTTTGGTATTTCAGGGCCGGTGCAGTCTGTTGTGGTCGGAGCAAGCTTGGGCAGGACTGGCAGCTGGGGGAGGATTATTGAGCAGTACCTTTTTGCAGCTTTTCTCCAGGTGGTTTGCAGGGCTGTGTTTTTGGTTGGGAGCTGGTTGCAGTTGTGCGGCTGGCCTGTTGGTTTGGTGCCTTGGGTACTTCAAGTCTGGTGCAGCCTGTTGTGGGTGGAGCAAGCTTGGGCAAGACTGGCAGTGGGGGGAGGATTATTGAGCCGTTACCTTTTTGCAGCTTTTCTCCAGGTGGTTTGCAGGGCTGTGATTTTTCGGTTGGGAGCTGGTGGCAGTAGTGCGGCTGGCCTGTTGGTTGTTGCTGGTTGCGCGGCGGCCACCTCTGTATAGGTCCTTCTCCTGGTGGTATGCAGTGTTGGTTTCTGCGTTGTGTGCTGGTGGTTGATTTGCGGATGTCGTTAGGTTCTTTGGGATTAGGTCTTCTAGCAGCCACCTCTTTTGTCTCCAGGTGGTCTGCAGGGCTGGTGGTGTGAGTTTGCTGCAGGCTGCAAAAGTGTGGTTGGTGCAGTCGGGCTTAAGGAAATAGCCGCATTATAACATATGGTTCGATTGAACCCACTCAAACTTTGAAACAAATAGAAAAAGATTTATATTTTATAGTATTTACAATTTTGATCACACTTAAATTTATAATATTGAACCCATTCAAATTTTGAAATAAATAAAAAAAAGTTCTACATTTTATAATATTTATAATTTTGATCCCATTTAAATTCATACTGATCATACAAAATTTATTAAAAATTTATCAACTTGAATATTTTGAACGAACTCACCAAAATTTAGGGCTACATCCCTGGTTGGGTTGATGGTGTTTCGGGGATTTTGTTATTTTTTGTTGTTTAGCAGGTGCTGCATCTCAGCAGTGTGTGCAGTTTTTGGTCAGCTGATTTTTGGGCAGTTTCCATGAGCGTTATTTTGCTGGTCGTGTATAGTTGCTGCTGGATGTTTAGTTTCTTTTTGTTCTTTTTTTAGCAGTTCTCTTGACCTTGTTCTGATGCGTTTCTAGGATGTTTATCCTGTTGTCGCTCTTGGTTTTGTCTTGGTTTGTCTCTTGGTCATGTCCAAGGCTATGACTTCTGGGGGATTTCCCCTTTGGTTGTAAAATTCTTTTATTCTTTATATAATTACTGGGTTTATCCAAATAGTAAATTTTTTTTATCTAATTAATTAAGAAATTAAAGAAGACATCAATAGGTAGGGCTTTTGCCTGGTCTGCCTCCTTTATATTCCTTGCTCATTTAATTTAGCTATAGGCTTATCACTGTACATCCACAATATCTTTTGATATTAACTGCGTCTTGACTATATATCTATCAATTGAATCTGAGATCTTACTGCAGCTGAATTAATACATGTCGGTTTCTATTGAGTTGATTTGACTGGACTGGAAATAGATGCCTAAACTATATATAATGCTTATTCATGCAATCAGGAACTGGTTTGGATTTTGCAATATATTAATTTCATACATTACTCTCTTGGTTATCAGATATTAATATTATACATTTCTTGCTTTGATCAGGAAATGGTCTGTTTATATATAGATACTGTCTGAAAATGTTGGAGATAATAATAAAAGCAGATTTTGAACCTTAGATTTTTGAAAAATCAGATAATTCTTCTTCCAGCAAGTTACTCTAATGCAACCATAACTAATAGATAGAATTTCTTCTTTTTTTGGTGAAAGCCTCGGGTCTGAGCATGAGACTAATCCCAATCAAGACTCGGGAAAGTACCTCTGATCATAAGGTACTTCTGGTGGCGTTCAAACTCTTAACAAATATAGGTAAAGTTTGCTCTACTTGGAGTCCACTTGCCAAATGGACCACACCTCATGGTTTAATAGATTGACTTTCCAGTTCTCGAGAAACATACAATAATATGTCCGGAAAGAAAAATAATAATAAAATGATAAAAAGCTGGATATATATTTCTTCTAGCACTTCACATCTTTAATCTTAGAAGGTCAGAGGCTTCCATTTTGCCTCTCATGTTAGATTTTTGTGCTTATATGCACTTACAATGTTCATACTCATATATGCTTTTGTGAAAAAAAATTATATGAGGTCTTACGGAATTACTTGGTTGACGTGGTGAGATCGTTTAATTAAATAAAAACACAAAGTGTTAATTTTCAAAACCACCTCTTATGATAGTATGGTTATTGATGAATGATAATGAGTACTTATCCATGAATCATGGTAATGAATGATTGAAAGATAAAATTTGATAAATATGTGCTACACATGCCATTATATGATTAGAGGTGATGAGATATTAGTCTAATATATGTTGAACCCTTATCTACTAACTTAAACTTTTAGGTGAGGTGACAACTTAACATGGTATCAGAGTCAAATGTCTTAAGTTTGAATCTTCACATACAAATTAGATAAAGAAAAAAAAAAAAAATCCAAATTTGATGTGAGGGAGCCTATTGATCTAATATATGTTAAGCCCTCATCTACTAACTTAAACTTTTAGGTGAGATGACAACTTAATATGAGAGGATCCTATATAACTACTTCTCATAGTGTTAAATGCAATAATACTTTAAATAAGTACTTGAAATTATCTACTATGTGTTATAATGCATGAAATCACAAACCTCAAATCTAGACCTTTTTTGGTGAAAATATTGTAACTGGCAGCTGAATGGATGGTTGCAAAAGCTGAATTGCGGGGCAAATCTTCTTTGGCAGTGAGCTCACTCATCGTGCTCTTGGGCTAAGTGCAGTACGAATTGCCAACTGCCAAAGCAAGAATTGCCCAGTAATGCACACTCATGCTCTTTAAGTTTTTGCACAATGAACAGTTTCAAGGTTTGATAAAATTTATAGGTCACGAGAAACTCTGGCATTTTCCATACAATCAGCATATTCTAAGTACATCCATCACAGCTTGTAAGTACAAAGGAATAATATCAAACTATACTATTTCAACTTAAATATATAGTCTCAGCCTCAGCCTCTTATTTTAAAAGTTTAATAATGATTGGTTTTCACTTAACATTATTTTAAGTTTTGGGAGAAGAAAAGATTATATAATAGACAGTCGATGTATCCTTGACCTAATTATCTCCCATATGTAAGGTTAAGTTGATACTGTAATGTGACAGAAAGAAAGAGACAAATAAAATATGAAATCTATAAGACTATAAGAGTGATATTATACCTTTTCCTTTATATTATTGTCTTCTCAAGTTAATCCCATCTGGTGTTCCAATAATGTGGCAAATTTTCACGCAAACAAAGTAGTCCTTAATTAGTTTATTAGTCTCTAGTCACCTGCTAAACATGTTTAATTTGCCATTTGTGGTTCTCCTTTTTGAGGCCCCTCAATCTTCGAAGGGTCAACATATACGTGGCGGGGAGTCTAGATTTTCTTGAAAAAGAGGGGAGCATAAAAAATAAATGCTTTGCTTTTTGCCCCAATAATAAGAGTATTTAGATACCCATCAGAAGGAAAAGGAGAAAAGCAAAAAATCAAAAGAGCGCATTGAAGAAGGAAGATCCAACAGCATGTTCTCATTATCCTCTCTCACTCCCTCTTTTCGTTTGGGGAAGGGTCAGGGGTTGCTTTCATATTGTTGTTCTGCATGTTTTTACGTGTACTCATGCACATGTCAGACATTTGCCAGCACTACATATAAAGTCTATTTACTATATATGTGGTAGAGTTGTCGACCACTTCAATAATAATGAATCACGCAAACATATTCGAGGATCGAAGGATAACGCCCTTAAGCCTTTAGGCGGTTTGGGCTTTTTCCATGAAAAGTTATTGAAGGATTTCTTTAAATTATTAATTCAGTATTGAGTTTGAGCTTTGGAATATAAATTCTTATAATATTAGGTTTTAATTTTTTTAAACCTAGTATATAAATATATTTTTTTCTTGTACGAGGGTGATAACAAATCATAGAGCAAATTATTTTCATTGTAAACGAAAGAGATGATGTAGTAGGACGTAGTCTGTTAATTGGATAAATTAAGGTAAATTGCATGTATTTCTTTTTTTTTCTTTACTATTTGTGGTTTGTGTTTTTGGTTTTGTATTACAAGATCTAGATTTGTTTCAATATGCTAGCTTAAATGATACAATTGATTATTCTCTTAAATTCATTTTGATCTGGTTAATTAATGATTCAAATTAACAAATTAATTAATACGGAGTAACGCTTTAATGTCCTAAAAGTTTTCAATAATGCAACATATAAAACGAGAATGAATGAACCACACACTAATACCATGAATTAATTTCGTGTAACTAGTATATACTAAGCTTATTTAAGTGTCTGTTTTTATGAGTTGTGAAGAAAATATAAATCTGTAAAGGATGAATGAAGATGTGAGGGAGATGAGGAAACAGTGAGGAATTTATTGGGACCACGATTCCATGATTGAGAGAGAGAGGGAATATTATTTACATGTTTGACCATGGCATATGCTAGCCTTCTTCAGCATATCCCAATTTTTTAAGTAAACGAGACGGGAAAGAAATTGGATATATAACGCATACTAGTGCATAAAAGAGTATATAAAGTGCTCTAGGATTTGTGCAATGACTTGGGAATAACATGAGTTTTTGAAGCGGCTTTTAGGTGTGAAGTTAAGGAATTACAGAGCAAGTCTCCTTTAGCAGAATGTCTATGCCATAGCTCTGCAGGCATACTTCTATTCTGCCAAAGGAGATTTGCCCTGCGATTCACTTACACATCCTTTTATATAATATTGTCTCTGGTTCGACCTGCTGGTAAAATTTTTCTTATTGACTTCGTTTACATTCTTTAGCGTATTTACATTCATCTTGACAGATGTTTAATTTTATTACGATTACTTAACTTGTTAATTTGAACATATTGTTGCCACTGTCGTCATCAATCAATCGATTAGGGTGACAAATGACAATTTGAGCCTCACTAACAATAAAGCTCAAGTTAACATGCATTCTAGACAAAGAAGTCAAAGTACCAGAGAGCAGTCAAGCTGCATTTGTTTTTCTTGCAGGTTCTTGATCAATTGGGCAAAAGAGAAAGAGAAAGAGTTCTTGCTAGCTTCAGGACAGAAGCCCAATTTTCTCCTATTATATATACAGTATTTGCTGAATTAGTAACTGATTCAATCTCTGTAACCCGGTCATTAATTTTAAGGTTGTGGAGGATCTTCTCCTTAATCCTTGCTCGATGATTTTGCTAACTTATGACTTATATTTAGTAGTCACTATATTAATAAACAGATTTTTGTGGGTTTAATTCCTATTAAAAGTTTAATCTTTATTTGTTGGATATGGGAGTTCACCTCACTTAATTAGTTACATTAGAAACCGGCAATTAATTAAAAATAAATGATACTGCTTTTAATTAGGCAAAATCTAGCCATCCGTTTGTTTCCCTATTTTTTTACTATCCTATCATATTATCCTATTAAGTTATATCCAAATACACATTTGTTTTAATATTCTCAATTATCTTCAAAATCCAATTAACAAAAACACTATCACCCACCCAAGCCACTATCACCTACCAGCAACCACCACCGCCACTGCCATCGCCATAACACGGGTTGGATCTAGCCGGTCGTACGTCAATTTGTCCATTTCGGGTCAGATTTACCATAGATCTAGTAAAAAATAGTCAAATCTACGGCCAAAGATTTGGCTGTTAACGACCAGATCTAGCCGTTAATGACGGTCATTTCTTGGCCATCGTTTGGTTGTCGTTAACGGCTAGATACCTTGGCTATCATTTGGCTGTCAATGATGAGCAGATCCGACTATCAACGGCCAGATTTGTGGCTATAGGTCTGGCCGTTTCCAACTAGATCCACTTTGGATCTAGCCGAAAAAGGCTATATCGACTCATGACCGGCCAGATCAAACCGGTTGTGCACCATTTCGGTAGATTCTAGCCACTTTTCAGCAGTGGTGACCGACTACTAGCAATATGTGGGTGGGTAAGGATGTTTTTGTCAATTTATAAACTTTTTATTGTGGAGGGTGTTTAGTTAAATTAACAAACCTAAGGGGTTAAAAATAATCTAAATATTTCAGAAAGTGCTATTAAGAAATGTACAAAAAACTTCTTAGAATCCTATACTATTTTTCAAAAATGTTATTCTAAAAAACTTACCAAACGGAGTATGTATACAGCGAAATACCACATCATCCATACCATTAATCAATAAAATTTATGTCCTCTCTTAAATTATTCTATCTCACCTATATTATAGTTATTAAATACGATAATTACATTATATTCCTACGTTTACTTATAGGGTCCGTTTGGTTCAGGGAATGTTATATTAATGGAAAAATAGATTACCTTGGAGATTATTAGGAATATTTAAGAAAATATGTTTGGTTAGGTTAGAATAAATTGGTGGGTATGTTATATTGATATGTTTGATTGGGATGAATTAATTGGTGGGTATGTTATATAGATTACTAGATTGCCGTCCTTTTTAAATATTAATAAAACACTCATGGATCTTCTCTGCAGTTCTCAACTAGTTGGATGAGCCCAAATGTTGGACATTTGGTTAAGTTTCTTGTATTCATATTATATTTGTTTTTGTTTCAATTTGTTTACGATGCTTTAGTATTATTCTGATGCTCAACATGCTGAATTGATAATGTCCATTGAGAATATTTGTTGATATACAACTTTTTGCATAATTGAATGTCGGTTTGAGATTATTGAATGTTGATTATGGATTTAAATTGCTTTGGTACTGATTGCAATCAAGTTGTATTAGCGTTCAATACCATTTCTACTAAGAATGCATTTGTTGTGTAATTGGTTGATTGGATGATACAAGTTGATAGGTTGTACTTGTTAGCATTGTACCAACTAGTGGTGTTTAAGGGTTTAGCATTTTTCGGTTAGTCGATAATAGTCTTTAACCAATCAATTTGTAACTAAGATGACGGAGAGACAGGATAGATTATACCTAGATTGCCAGGAGATATTTTTATTGATTTGTCTAGCCTTATAGGTTTAGGAAATTGTAGAGTGTGGAGGAGAATTGTGAGAGTTGGTCTCGAGTTAAATCAAAACCATAGCGGCAACGTTTTTATTATAAAGTCTTAACTAGTTTTAATTTCAAGCTTTTATTATTTGCATTTAGTTTGTTTAGTTTAATCAATCAATTTGCCAGTTTCCCTTTCGTTAACTCAAATATAGATTAGGTCATTAGTCTTTGCTCCCTGTGGATTCGACCCTTCTTATCGCTAACCATAGTACTTAAGTTTAATTTTGTGGCTGTGACGACCAGTTCGACACCCATGGGATCGGGAGGGTTGGGACAGGCCATGTCATTAGCTATACCTAGAAGTACCCAAAAAAATTGTAGTTTAACCAAATTTGGCTATTAAAATAGCGAAATTGATCTTATTATTCATTATCAAAAGAATAAATGGCTATCAATCCAAAATCTTTTGATTCTCGAACATAAGTAAAATTATGACATTATCTCTCAATTAAGCAAGAATAATCCTAAAAAAAATTTAAATTTAAATATAAATTTAAGAAAAAAAGCTCATAAATTTCAGTTCTTCATTGAACATTCCACTTATCCACTACATTATCAAAAAGCTAACATTGGAGAGCAAGTAATATATTCCTATTTTTTTTTTTTTTTTTTTAACAAAAGAAAATAAACTTAAATATGATACTACGTATTATTTAATACTTTGATACTAATTAGTTACTTTATTTTCATCATCAAAAAAGATATTTAAAAACACTTAATAATTTAAACTTAAATTAGGGTTTAAAACTTCGGTAACTTTGTTTGGGCCCAACGGGGTCCTAGTCCAGAGTAAGGTTTTAAAACTCGGTCCAGGATGAAACCTGACAAAGTGGTCGGGTCCCGGGTTGAATCGGTTTGACTGGTGAGTCAAACCGGTTAGGTTAGCATGTAAAAATGCTTGAAATCTAACAAAAACACCCCTGAAAATTATCGTAACTCCCTACGGGTTTGAAATCTTGCAAAAATACCCCAAATTACACCGCTAGGGTCGATAACCCAGGCCAAATAGAGCCTATTTCCGGCGTCAACAACACAGTCCATCACCACAAAAACTCTCTCCCCAACCTCCCGACCAAGACCTATGCGGGAGAAAATGAGGGGGAAAGTAATTTTCACGGTACATAGGGCATTAACATGTTATTTGACCCAGGAATGTAGATATAATTGAAAATGAGGGTGAAAATAATTTTCACGATACTAGGGCATTAACATGTTATTTGACCTTACCTTTATGATGTACGTTTTTTTACAACTCAACGTGTCAAGGATTAACAAAGAGGCATATACATGTATAAGAGGGTTTTTTGTGTGTGTG